>NC_087440.1:29934463-30243074 GCF_036321535.1 Camelus dromedarius
CATAAGATGTAATAACTCTCTGACCACAAGCCTGCTCTTGTACCCACTGTTTTTTATTGTTGTTGTTTGCCCAAGACAATGACCTCTCTAAGAAATCTGATATTTATGGTCGATATTCTAGGTTGTTCAGGGATGATTCATGGAGAGGCCAGGCGATGCTGTCCCCCGGTGAGATGAACGTGCACGGCCGCCCGCAGTAATGAAGGTGATGGGATCTTCTGGGGCTTGACAAGAGCTGCTTTTCCCAACACTCCCTTGGAGGTGAACCCTCAGTCTTTCTACACCAGGCAGTATCCTCCACGCCCCCAAGAGAACTACAAGACTGTTTTAACTGACTGCTCTGCCTGTGAGGATCCAGAATCATCAGGTCGCTGTATCCCATCTGGCAACACAAGGCATTTTACTGAAGGAAACCTCCAAGGTGATCAGCATGATAATCTCTTTGAACCTAAAGCTAGGTATCATGATTCTTGAGGAAATGGCAGAAAAATCAAACCAAAACAATCTTTGAATCAAAGGAGACGTGTTATGTTGGTGAGTGTAGACACTGCAGTGTAGTGGTTAGAAAATGCCTGGGTCCACTGTTTAGCCTTGTAGAGTCACAGTGTCCTCGTTTTGGAAATGAGGGTTCATTATTATCAACTATCTTTTTGATTGTTATTATTTTCAAAGTCACAGGCCATAGGTAAAATTGTTAAACAGTCAAAATTGTCCCCTCAACAGCTTTCTCTTCCCTTCTGCTTTGTTGTTTCTCCTCCTCTCTTTGCTTATTATTCTCTGGTTGTATGTAGTCTTGGATCCTCTTACCTTTTCATATAATGTTTCCTCATCCTCACCCTGTCACAATTCAGCAAGCTCACTTCTAGTCCCTATATAGACTGATTTCCCTTTTAACCACAGGCTGCTTGTTATGCATCTAAGAGGAGTTGAAGATGCTCAAAGGAGAATTCCAAGAAGTCGGAGCAACAACCAAGGGCCTGATGTTTTTTGTCAGTACTAGACAGAGCTTCGTTTCAGAGGCAAGGTCCTCACTCCTGTATCAGAACAAATAAACCTTTGACCAATAGATCCTGTCTACATTCAGCCTATCTCCTACTGCTGAAGGTTTTTCAGGACTTTAGGTCAATTTCTCTCATTCTCCCAGCCACTCACTGCCATGGCTCACTTTGATTGTCCTGTCTGACTCCAGCAGGTTCCCAGAGCCCTTCCCACTAGTTTATTAGACCCAGAGGGCAACAGCAAATATGTGCCTGTTCCAGTGTGCTCTGGACCTTGGAAGCTCATCTGTGAAACAGCTTGACTCTAGTAGACATCTTAGAAATATTTTTCATTACTTTTTTTGTTTGTCTGTATTTCTTCCACTTCCCCTCAACTTTATTTTGCAAACTTTTAAGCCTAGAGTGGAGATAAATGAAGACCAACTAAATGAGAACAAGCAAAGGCTATTTATTCAGAGCTTGTTGTAGCAAGGGAGTCAGCGATCATCACTTGAGTTTTGGCGGAGACTCAAAGGCAGACAGAGGCATGGAAAATTTTTATAGTGAGAAAAGGGGAAGGCTTCAGCTGAGCCCTAATTAGAGGCTGTTGGCCTGGGGGAGCTGGAGGCGGGCTAACTAGAAGCCAGGAATCCTATGTGATTAGTTAGGGATGCGTATTTGACTTTCTTTGGTTGGTCCTAAATTGGAAGCAGGGACAAATGTTAGGAAAGGTGTCAGTTACTAATCAAGTCCTGGCCATTGGAGCTGCTTGTTACAGGGGTTATTGTTTGGCTTCGGGTTGTTATTGGAGACAGTGGTCTGAGTTCCTACAAGTCTGACTTAAAGACAGTAGGCTGGTATCCTGAGCTGGTAGATAAAGCAGCTGAATGCTGCAGGTTGTGGTCAGAGTTCCATTGTTAAATATGGCCTGGCCATTATCCATCTGTATATTCAGTCTGCCACTAGAAAACTAAAAAGCTAAAGTTGGAAAAAACACTACAATAATATCTTTATTTACCCTTGTTTAGAATCACTAATTATTAACATTTGCCACATTTACTACTTGTATTGCCATAGTGTGTGTGCACAGTCATTCTTCTAGGTTTATATAGTATTATACAAAAAAGAAGATATTTTCTTTTATTCAGCTGCAAGTGCCCAAAAAGCAACGATAATAAGCTTGTCTGTTTCCTGCACCTCCCAAACCTGATCAGATAGTGAGCTCAGATTTATATGATGGATGTGAAATGGATTGTATTCTACCTTGAAGGACGGAAAGAAGATCCTGTTTCTCAGTCCCCAAAGGTCTCTTGGTAGATACTCCCCATTAACCTAATCCTACGTGCCTAAATCTGTTATAAACACGCTTGTGTGTTCATTGAGAAGCTGCCCAGGATTTGAGCACTTGGTACTTTGTGGAATTGGAGTCAGAAGCTGGGAAAGGTAGTAGAAAAATCAAAGAAGAGAATCAATTTTAAGTCAGATGTGCTCTTCTTAAACTCAAAGCAGCCATACTATTACAATATTTTGTAGAGACTGAGTTGAGGAGAGGGAAGAAGGATTTCACTACCAGTAGGATGAACAGAAACAAAGACCTTCCTCTTTCCATTTTATTAGCCATGCCCTAATTCAGGGTTGCATTTCTTTTCATCTGAGGCTCACAGAGTCAATCAATCTGGTGAGATTGCTCCATGAAGTCCCTTTTGTCCCAACTCTTTCATAAACTCCAGTGACCATTGTAAGGAAAAATACAAATTTGAAATAAGAGGTTTACTTCTCCTTGTTGAAAATAAGGGAAGAAATTCCTTTCCCTTCTCTCCTTCTCTTTGAATAGTTGCTTTAGAAAATTTATAAGTATAAATACATCACAGTACTTTGCATTATTCTGATGGTCAACGTGATAAGCATATGAGAGACCATAAAAAATCTAAATATTTAAGAAGGGGCTCAATAAATGCTAAAAAGGCTATCTGATACATCCATCAAAAGGAACATATTATTTACTAGTATTTAATTTAGCAAGATTTTTATAGCACATGCAGAAAGGAGCCAGGCCAATACCGGAATGGCTTTCTACTGGAGCCAGGGACAGAGGTTTATATTGCAGTGTAGTGTAAGTCTGCCCTAAACTGAGCATAGAGCAATTGAAACATAAATTAGAACACAGAATACTTCTCAAGATTCTCTAACCTCTGGGGAGCTTGTTAAGATTCAAGTTCGATAGGCCTGAGATTCTGCATTTCTGCTAAGTTACCAGGAGTTGCTGATGCTCCTTGTCCCTAGTCCACACTTTGAATATGTAGACCTTAAAGTAAATTTCCTTCTTGGATAGAAGAACATAGATAACATATACCCCACTGCTCTGAGCCGAGTGGAGGTCATTGACAGGTACGAGATTCCACTTTGGGTACTGAAGACCCGCAGATCACCTCTGAAACTTTCCCCTAGCTTTCCCTCTACTCCATTCGAAAGAAACTGTGTGGAGCCTAGTGGATCCGGGACCCAGGGGAAGCCCTAGACCCACCCCTTTCTGGTTGGGGAATGCTCTTGGATGTAACCTCCCTCTGGGAATCATGTTGATTCCCATATAAAGGAAATGGTTCAGGGGCTACAACAGTGCGCGTGTTTGTCTGCCTACCCCAGAATGCTTCTTTCAAGAAGGCGATCAATTAGACCCAGAGTCTCCATTCTGACTGAACCTGCAAGGAACGCGACCAAGGAGTTTTCTTTCAGTCCAGTGACAGGCTTGCCAGATCTGTAAACCGAAGGGCGCCTTCTACTGCATCTGAATTCCGGCCCCATTCGCACTCTGAGATTCACAGCCTCAGACCAACGACCCAACAGTGAGGAGCACCTTAATCATTCTTCTCTAATCACTTGCAGTGAGTCTCCAGTAAGCTGGTCTTTTTTCTTTCTGCGTCGAACTGCACAGGTTAAAGAAAAAGTAGAAGTCTTCCAAGGACATTCATGTTAATAATCATTGACCACCTTCTAGCTCATTTCCCAGGCCTGTGAGAATGCAATGTTTCCTCCTCTCTCCCAGTTTTCTCAGACTCCTAGGGATGAATGAAAGCACCGAGGGGAACCCCACTAATGGCGAAGAAAATTCAGTTTGGGGCCTATGTGTGAAGATAAATAGCGCAGAGAGGAAGTATGTTTTTGGAGGGTAGTGTGGCCGAGCGGTCTAAGGCGCTGGATTTAGGCTCCAGTCTCTTCGGGGGCGTGGGTTCAAATCCCACCGCTACCAACAGAGTGTTTTAGTCTATCCTCAATCGTGAGATCCTCTTCCCTCACTTACGGGCAACAATCTTTGAGATCCTCTCCTCTTTCTCCATCGAAGTCTCCTCCAGGCCACCAAATTTCGCTGATTCCCTTCCCGAGTTAATCTACTTGCAAAGGAAACTGCTTTGGTTTCCTACTTCAATTTCATAAAAATTCTCCTTGTCTTCTGACATCCCGTACCCAAACTTGCTGTTTGCACGCATATGTACAAACTTTTGCACCGCTTTTGTGTTCCTGCAGTGGGAAATTCAGTCCTCCCTCCTCTTGTAAAATCCATGTTCACACTGAATCATTCTCATGACGTAGCTTTGGCACCATCCAGTCACTGCCCCGCAGCCCCCATCAGCCCGCCATCAACACTGGTTTAGGAGCTGCAGCTCTGTAATCGCGAAACAACCGGAGCAGACCTGATTTGGGTTTTAATCACATTACTTTTGTAATTGAATATGATGAATGAATGCAGAAAGCCACTACTTGCCAAGCTTCAAGCTCCCACTGGGTGGGGTAGGGAGGGTAAACCGTTAGTTTGAATTTGACTTTGCAGGTGGGTTTGTGATTCCAAAACACTTCAAAGCTAATTCTTGGCTGACTCTGTGCGTCAGGCCTAGTGGGGTGTGCTGTGAATGTTGACTTAGCCACTGCTCTGCCTTTTACAAGTGAATTCACTTATCCTGGAAACTGTCCAGGTCTCTGAATGACCCGACTGCAATACATTTGCAGAATGTAACTCAGTGCGCGGAAGAGGAGAGGGTACACTCAGGGTCTGTTTACTGGTGCCCTATCAGAATGGTTGTCCCACTGCACTTCTCAGCCATTTCAGCCCCTGTGACCCACAGTTATACTCTTGAATTTCACTGTACAGCTCTCTCAAGAAGGTACAGAATTTCCTTGCAGTGCCTTGAAGAATGAATGAAAGAAACAGAGCAGGGAACTAGGTAGGACTCTAACAGGAATCAAAGTTTTGGGGGTTTTATGACAGTTTTTGATTCTGCCTTCTTTTTTATGTCTTTCCCCCTTCTCATTCAAAACCCTCTTCTGTGTCCTCTCAGGCCCCCTCCCAATTCACTTCGATGACTCCTTCAGATCTGTTCCTTTCTTTTCCATCCACCTCTCACCAAAAAAACCTCAGCCCCCTAAGATTTTCGCAAAAAGACCGTATTTTTCTCAAAAATTGAGAGATCAGGCTTGCTTTGTTCCCAGCATCTTGTAAGGGGGAAAAACCCTCTAAAGTCCATAGTTTACATTAGAGTTTACTCTTGGGGTTGTGCAGTCTATGGGCTTTGATGAATGCACCATGATATATATCCACCATTAAAGTATCATAAAGAATAGTTTCACTACCCTAAAAATCCTCAATGCCTCACCAACACACCCCTGTTTCCCCTCTAAACTCTGGACATCACTGATCTTTTCCAGAATATCATATATTCAGAATCATACATGTAGACTTTTCAGATTGGCTTCTTTCACTTAGTAATACTTATTTAAAGTTCCTCCATATCATTTCATGGCTTGATATCTCATTTCTTCTTTGTGCTGAATAACATTCCATTGTATGGATGTACTGCAGTTTATGTATCTATTTACCTGTTGCAGGACATCTTTACTGCTTCCAAGCTTTGGCAATTATACATACATAAAGCTGCTATAAACATTCATGTGCAGGTTTTTGTGTGAACATAAGTTTTCAGCTCATTTGAATAAGTACCTAGAAATGTGATTTCTGGATTGTATGATAAGAATATATTTAGTTTTGTAAGAAACTACCAAAATGTCTCCCATAGTGGCACAGGTATTTGTAAACTTTATTTTGTAAGGTTTAAACAAACACTGTTTTTTAAAAAATGTAATATATGTGGCATATTTTGAAAAAATATATTAAAGTATAAAGAACACAATTTACCCGCAGATAAACATATTTTGTCATATTTCCTTTTTTCTGAAAATGAATGATAAATTTCTAGAAGTAGGAAAAGAATACTTGATCATAAACAATGTTTTTTTTAAGTTTCCTGATTTTAATGCCTAACTGTTCTCCAGAAAGTAGTGACATTCTACAAGAAAGTCCTTGTCGCTGTATCCTGTTCAGAACCAAATATCAATCTACACTTTCTACTTTGTTGGTGAAAAAAATAGTCCCTTGTTTTAATTAGCATTTCTTTCTTATTCTTGAAAGAACATTGTCATAAGCATATTCTGCCTTTTGCTTTGTTATTCTCTATATTGCTTGTTTACATCCTTTTGAAGAGCTGATATTTCTACAGTGTTTCTCTTTCAACTTTGAATTGCCTAGTATAAATTATTCACAGTAAGGAAAAAGTGTAGGGATGGGGTGGGGTTGAGAGATGTTACCCAATATTGTCAAAGCTAGCTGGTTTTAAAGATTAGAAGACAACATTCAAATCTAACAGGGGAACCCTTGATTCGTATCTCCTCAGTGAATCGGATCACGTATACTGCATGCTCACAAAGAGATCACGTAAAATTGTTTCATGGTGGGCAAAAAGCCGTTCTCTTGTTGCCTGAAAATAGAACTAAAGTAAATGTTTCACAGTTGTTGGTTTAGGAGGATAGAACCTTGCGAAAATTGAATAAGTGGCTGCAGCAAAAACAAAGCAAGAAAATTCAAACACCTACTTCGAACTGGGATCGAACCAGCAGCAAATTACCTCTGCAGTTCCCCGCTCTACCAGCTGAGCTATCGAAGGGTGCGGATAGCCTCACCTTTTTAGCATGTAGTAATAGCTAGAGAGGGAGGCAGGCCCGGCTTCTTTACACTTGAACTTCGAGCTCAAGCTGGAGGTCAAGAAGTCCCCAGAGTTGTATCTATGATAAACCAAATCCTGGGGGGGGGGGGGGGGGGGGGCAGTTCGGGGCAAAAGAACACGAGGTCTGAGTCTGAGGAAGATGATAGAAACCGAGCGGAAACCACCCGAATTGGTGCGCATCTATTTGCGGAGTTTCTGGAATAGGCTACCCCCAGAGTAATCTGCACACCTGCTCTCGCTCCAGGAGCGCAGGAAAAACTGGGCCGCCAGGCAGGTCGCAAGTGGGGAGGTGCGCAAAATAGAGGGATCGTGACTATCAGTAGGCCCAGGCTAATTTGCTCTTTTCCTTTAAACGAGGATGTGTGGACTCCGTCAACCCCAGGAGTGTTCTTGCAGGGATCTGAGCAATTTAGTTTCTTTCTCCACTACGCAGTTTTTCCCCCCAAGGATCATAGCGGCCCAAACCCTACGATCTTTCGTCCCAAGTCTCCAGGATCTGATTTTCCCTGAAACATCACATAGTGCTTCCCTTCTTCAAAAGTCAGCGGCCAAAAAGTGAGAGAATTCTGTTCTGTTTATGATTCACCGTGAAGAACACACTCTTCACAGGCTCCAGCGAGATTTGAACTCGCGACCCCTGGTTTACAAGACCAGTGCTCTAACCCCTGAGCTATGGAGCCCACCTGTGAGAGATAATCTAACATTGAAATTCCTAAATATTAAAGACTGCAGTCAAACAGGGTATCTAAAGAAAATTTCATAAATACTTAAAAATTCAAAGGGATTTGTTTTGAAGGAAGCTCTTCTTTACATACGAGGAAAAAACTTGTTCTTGACTAGGCCCAAACTGGAATATAAATAATTGGAAAAGCTCCGGTAGCGCCCACACTGCATGCTCCTCAAGCCTCAGGCCTGACAAGTCACGAACTCCACATCAGGGCCGCGAGCTGAGCACCGGAATAATGTAGGGTAGGGGTGCGGGTGCCTTATCAGAGCGAAGGATGGGAGACATGACATTACGTCATCGTCTTCAATTGGCTTGGATTCTTATGAAAGTAACTGCTCCAGTACTCTTAGGCTGAGATTGGAGTTGATTTTTTTTTTTTTTTGAAGGGAAGCGGCTTTCTAGGCCCAGGAGGTACCCCTTGAACACTCAGAATGGGGGAGAGGGGTGAGGCAGTGAAGATGTAAAAGCGTCCAGGCCCCCCATCTTTCCCCGACCTTTCTTCGGAGTCAGGTTCGGTGACAGTCAATCTGGGCCCGAGATTCCTCCAGATTTCCTGAGCAGAAACAGGCTGGAAGAGGGCTAAACTTTCCTTCGGTGCTTTAACACTCTTTGCTAACAACTCGGAATCTGAGGAGCAATTGCTTCTCTCCCGATCTCTGGGCTCTTCTAAATGCCCAACCTGAAGTCCAGAATAAACAGAAAGGGGCGATGCATACGGAGGTTGGGAAGGGAGAGCTCCCCTTCTTTTCTCTCTTAGCCCGCCCAGCAAAGTCTGGTGCGGATATTCAGCCATTCATTTAACGGCTAATTATCGAGTTTGTCCCCTGAACCAGGAATATGCTCGGTGCATGGTGAACAGTATGACCAAGGCAGACATGCTAGAGCGCAAGAGCTTCATTGGCCAAGCAGAAGGGACTGCGGGATAAGGACACTGTCCTCCCTTTCCATTCCATCCATCACCTTCTAAGTGATACCTATAGTACAAAGTTCATCCAATAAAGCTGAAAGGAAACAGCAAACGCATGTTACAGGGTGTGAAATAGCAGAGCAGGCTAAGGCAATGGTTCTAGGATTTGACCTCCGGGGTTGGAGGGTGAGGGGAGGGTAAAGTTTGCCTCTTGATGAAGTCTATGGTTCTTATTTGTCCTTACTTGTCCTCTAACCCGGTTATCTGAGACGGTGTTGGTCCTAATCCTATAGGTACTCAGACCCGAGGGTCCACAGGCGGACTAGCAGCTCTGCCTGAGTCCCTTACTGAGCATTCCTACCTCTGGAACGCTATGCTGTGGCTAAGGTTCCTCCAAATCAGCACGTTGATGTTCTTGGTGTCTGGAGAAAACCGCTGGGCTTAGGACAGAAATCCAAAACGACCCTCATATATTGATGCAACTAACTGAATGAATGAATATTATTAAAGAGAAAGGCAAATTTACTAAAGCTGGCTCGTTGGTCTAGTGGTATGATTCTCGCTTTGGGTGCGAGAGGTCCCGGGTTCAAATCCCGGACGAGCCCGGTTATTACTGGTTTTTTTTTTCTGCCTCCCAGCTTTAGAGCCCAGGTACAACGAGGATGCTACCGTGGGGCCAAGGGTTTCGTTGAAGATAAGGGCCCCTTCTCCGGCTCTGATAGGATCTTTTGTCAGGAATAGCTTGTTCACTTGGGAACTTCGCGCGGAGAAAACTAGTGCACTTCTCACTAGGGCATTTCACACAGAAAGAACGATACCTGGAGGTGTTTTGGGGTCGCAATGCCGAGACAGAACCTCTTCCTGAGGCCCTCGTCCATCTACCCCACAGTCGCAAGCGCAGGCTTCCTAATGCTAAATAGGGGCCCTGGGAATCATCGTGCTCAAAGGGTGAAGACATTTATTCCGTCCGGAGTGCCATTGCATTATTTCCATGCGTGATTTTCCAAAGCACGACATAACATAGCGACAGTCGTCTTGCCATTTCTGGCAAGAATCCACTAGTCTCTTTAGTGAGTGCTCTTTGATTGGTCACCTGGAAAACCAGGAGTGTCTACCTGTAAGATTGATTCCGGTTTGTAGAAGTTGCCCAAGCTTATTACGAACAGCTGGGACGATAGACCTTCAAACTTGCTTACCTTTCTAAACTGCTTGTCACAAGGGGAATTTTTGTCAGAATTTCCTTCTGACCTGATCACATTTGTCCTTTGCAAGGTTTCTCTCTTGGAAAAGTTACGTGGCCAGGTAAGAATAAAGAGTTTTGTGACTGGTGATTAGAGGGAGTGAAGAGACAGTAGAATCTGCCAGGATGCCCTGAGCTTTTTTTTTTTTTTTTTTCAGAGTGGCAACACAGTTTGCTCAAGATAACACAGTGCAGTGGTATAGAACTTTGGTGAATTCTATCATATGGCTAATGAGGTGGATATAGAAACTACTGGGCTTCACATCTAGCCTGAACTTTGATGTGTTTGCTGAATGACTACTGGTGGAGATGCACAGTAAGAAGCTGGATATAAAATCCTGAGATTTATAGGAAAGATCCAAACTAAAGAAAGGGATCTCAGGAATAAAAACCACATGGTTAACACTGGTTTGGGTAAGAACCCACAGAGAAGGGCGTTCATAGAGAGAGGAAGAATTTAAGGACAGGCCCTGGTGATCACCAGCGTTTAAAAATCTGAAACCAGAATACCAATGAGTGAAGGAACTGGAGAAGGAAGCCTCACGGCAGTCACTTGCTCTGATGGCTAATTTGGTTACTCAGAGGCTGTTGACAATGTTTACCAGCATTTCAAGCAAAAAGTTTAGGGGATGGGCTGAAGCATGAGGACACATAGGGAAATCATTCTTTTTAGGATCTTGACTGTGAAGGGGAGGACCTGGACAGTTCACTCATTTGCTTTGGATGTCTTAGGGTGCTCCACAATTACTTAATGGGTCCTTTCTTTCCCTACCCTGAAATCTGGGCAAAGCTGTGTTGGGTTGCCAAGAATGCCTAGGTATGTTCTGACTCTTAAGGGCTTTTATCAACAACACAGATGAAATTGGCAGTATTACTCCTTCTGTCACCATGCTAAGAGACAGAATTACTGGCTAGGCTCTACTATCAAGACAGAGGGAACTCTGCAGCACTTGAGAAAAGGCACAGAAGGGCAAATTAAAGGATAGCTTGAGGCTTGAGGTGGGAAGTGAAAGAAGAAAAACTAGATCTATAAAGCAGAAATCAGTTTCAAATGATCTTGTGTGGCAGAGATGTGGAGGTTTCTTATCTCAAATAAGTTCTTTTGACCTTGGAGAAAATAATATCCATTGGGAACAAGAAAGCTGCACCTGGTTGAAGATTCAGCAGGCACTGCTGCTCCAGTGGCGGAAGCTGGGACTTGATCTTCCGGGCTCCACTTCAGATGAGCAGCCCCAGCTTCTACAGTCATGAGTCTGAGTTTAGAGTTTGCTTTCCTGCTGACTTCCGACAAGTCATTTTGTGGATTGTTGGGGTTGAGAACCACCAGCTCATCCTCATTGTCTGTGGAATGTCAGAGGTCACGGAGACGGTCTGGGTCCTGGAAAACCTGCCAAATCCTTTCTGTATTGTCAGATCTTGGAATGTTTCAGATATATGCAATGCATTTTTTAAAAAGAGAGGGGGGTTCCAAGGGAGATATCCATATGCAAAGTTTCACACCATCATGGTTTTCCTGGAATGAGGATCTTTAAGGAGGGACTTGACTGTGTATAACTACAGAACTTACCTGCTCCAAGGCCCACTCAAAAACTCAGGTAATAGAGTCAGGGCCTGGGCAATCTCAGCTAGAACTGTTGGACTGCTCTTCCTCACCTCCAGAGCAATAACTACGGTAGTTCTACGCCAGTGTGGGCTTTTAGTTCCCTACACTATTATCAACATGAATTATACAAAAATGTCCCCAGCGAATCACTAGTGAGCATGACTATTTGACACTTTTTCATCCCTTGTGACATCAATCCCTTCAAAAAAGGAACAAAGTTATGAGACTTTGCTGTGTTCCAAATTACCAGGTACTCTTCTGGGTGGCATGGAAACAAACTCAGGGGTGACCCAGTCTCTGTCTTCAAGGGGTTTGCAAAATAATGGGGGGAAACAGGGGAAATGCTGCAGCTTATTATTGCAAGAGAAAGCATATCATTTAGGATTCAATCAAAGTAGAGTCACTATAAGTGATGAAAAATAAGAGATTTATTATAGGAATTATCCCTGACATAATTGTAGAAATTGATGAGGATGTCTATGTAAGGCTCTTGCCTCTATGACTAGCGTTGGTCCTGAATCTCTGTAGCTCAGCAGGGTGAGCAGTTGAGAATGAGAGCTGGACTTGAAATGAGGGGAACAAGTGCAAACTGACACCATGAAATCCATAGAGACAAACTGAAATAAAAGGACGAACTGGAATCTACACATCTCTTCAACTTCGTTGATGTGGGAGACCTGCAGGAGGAGCTGGCTCCCTTCATCATGGAACTACCTGTGCACTTGGCCCAGGAGTTGGAGGACCTGAAAGATGAGATCCATTCTTGCCAGAGGAGTTGTGGGTCCAGCTGAAGCCCCCATGCCAACAAGTGAGCAAGCAGACCAGCATCAATAAGTGCAAGCTACAACAGAGCCTGGCATCCTGCACCAGTTTTCAGAACCCACTGGCTGCTTTGTGTGACAATTTTACCTTCTAAATCTCACAATGGAAGCAGTGGGGGTGTAGCTCAGTGGTAGAGCGCGTGCTTAGCATGCACGAGGTCCTGGGTTCAATTCCTAGTACCTCCACTGAGAGAAAAGAGAAACTTTTGCAAATTAAAAAATAAATCTCACTACACCTTTCACCACATCCCTGTATAAAATATAGATCCACATAGAAAAAAAAAAAATCTAGACAATGTAGTTCCATAAACCGGCACAGTACAGAGTGGACACAATCCATTCTCCTTACTGACCTCTCCTTAGGAAACTCATATTAGAAATTTTTTTTTTAATGTTTCCCATGTCTTTTTCTGTAGTTTACTAGATACCTCTTGCCTCTCTAATCTTCTGTATAATATATTCAGTCTTTAAGTTCAATTGTAATATTTTTCATCATTCTAGGTTTTCCTTTTTTTTTGAAAACTGCTTATTTACTTTTATTTTAGTATTTTATTTTATCATGCTATTTGTCCTTTTAAAAATTTTCTTTAGCCATTTTTAACAGTCTCAATTTGCAGTCTATATCTAATGATTTTATAATCTGGAATTCTTAAGGGTCTGTCTGCTTTTTATTGTTTCTCTGCTGACTCTTGTTCTTACAGTCCTGATTGCTTGTGTGTGTGTGTGTGAGTGTGTGTGTGTGTGTGTGTGTTTTATAACATAACAGCTTTATTGATATAATTCACCCACTTAAAGTGTACATTTAAATGGTTTTTTAGTATAGTCCCAGAGTTGTATCACCTTCATCACAATCAATTTTTGAATGTTTTTTATCACTCCAAGAAGAAGCCCTGTACCCCATTAAGTAACTCCTTATTTTCTTCCCGACCCTATTCCAAAGCCCTGGGCAGCCACTATTCTACTTTCTCTCTATATCAGTTTGCTAATTTTGGATATTTCATATAAATGGAATCATACAATATATGGTCTTTTATGATTGGCTTCCTTCACTTAGCATTATATCTCTAAGGTTCATCCATGTTGTAGCATATATCAGAACTTCATTCCTTTTTATCGCCAAATAATATCCTGTTGAATGGATATACTACACTTTATTTATCCATTCGTCAGTTGATGGGCATTTCGATTGTTTTCACTTTGGGGCATTATAAGACTGTCATGAACATTGGGTATATGTTTTCTGTGTGGACAGAAAAGTTTTCATTTCTCTTGGATATATACCTACAAGTGTAATTGATGGGGCATAGGTAACTCTGTGTTTAAACTTTTGAGGAACTGCCAGATTGCTTTCTAAAGTAGATGCACCATTTTCCATTCCCACCAGCAGTGTGTGAGGGTTCTAATTTCTTCACATCTTCAACAATATTTGTTATTATCTTTTCCATTATTATATCCTGGTGGGTGTGAAGTGCTATCTCACTGTGGCTTGATTTGATCTCCTTGATGGCAGGGATCATGTATTTATACCTCTTCATACTAAGTTAGTTCCCAAAATGTGGTTTTCAATAAAGTTTTATTCAATTAAATTGAGTCCAAAGTAATTTCCCACATAAAATAATTTTTAAAATAGATGGTTTAACATGTTTTATTGCCAAAATTTGGAGGGAATTCCTTCCAGAAATTCCATAAACTCTTATATGAATTCTTCTCTTTGATCAGTGTCTGAGAAATTGGCCTCAGGTTTTTATGCTCCATGAAATTAGGTAGTTTTAAAGTCAATACTTCATCTGCTCTCTGGATAACACTTGTAGATCGCTCCAGAAGAATTATTTTCCCCTCTGATAAATGATCAATGATCATTCTTTCCATTCCTTTGGTTTTCATTCAGAAATCTTTCAGCATAAAAATATTTAGTGTGTGTGTGTCTTACTAGTAGAACCAGATAAAAGCATCACTATTTTCAGTGGCCACTGAAGCCTTATGGTCATCTCCTTGCATGCTGATGCTCAGTTTCCTAATTTTGCAACACTATTTTGAGGTTGATATGTTGTCCATACTTTGATATTGTTTTCTTTTAAACGTTGTCTCTACATTTCCAAGATGGAATTAATTTCTGTTTAATAAATGATAGCCTCTGTAAACTTCTCTAACAAGGAAATACTGGAAAGAGTACCTCAATTTTCATGTGACCTCCAACGTTGCTTTTTTAAACCTCCTTATCATCCCCATTCCTTTGCATTATCATTTGTCTCTCAGTCCTCCCTCTTAAATCAAAGCTACTTGAGGTTAGGATCCACTTCTTATTCACCTTAGCTTATTATTATACAGTTTCCAACAAAGATGTTTAACAGATCTTTGTTGAATGAGTGAATAAATAAATAAATTAATGAATATTGGTCCAAGATTCCAAGGGCACTACAGATAGAAATCCCCATTCCCTTTCAAATATCTAATGAGGTAGATAAAATGTAACACGAAGTCTGGTTCTTAGGTACAATAGTGGCATTTAAATTTTTTTGATATTAAAGGTCCTTATTCCAACCCCAATTTTACTAAAAACAAAAGATGACCAAAAACAACAGATATAAAAATGTAAAAAAGATGGACAAGTGAAAGAAACACAGTACAGTTACAAAGTGAGTAGAGACGTCTTTAATTCACCTTTGTAATAAAGTGCAAATAGAAAACCACAGTAAATGCTATTATTCATGAAATTCATTTTTGATCTGCTTTTCCAAAGGCACCTGAAATTGCCATAGAGAATTGAATAAATCCCTTACTAAGTTTGCTTTACCACTTTTCCACCTGACAATAAATGCAATTTTAAAAAGAAGTATGCAAAAATATCCAGTGAATCTATTTGTTTTGAATTTATTTTTATAATTATAAGGGAATTCTTTTTAAAGTTTTTGATTTTCATAAACAATTTGAAGATGCTAATGAGAATTTTAATCAGTTTATAACTTTTGGTGACAATCACACATGGATCTCTTCAGGAATTGAATCAAAGCTGTATGTCCTTTTCCCAGACAAGTACATATAGGCTCAAACACATACATTTACATAATAATGAGGCTTGGCCTTTTTCTGAAGCTTATCCTTAGACTCTCTGGTGACCGTGGACCCTTAGGTTAAGATCCCACAGGTCAGAGGGTCTTATGATGTAATGATAACATTGATTATGAGATATCAATAATAATATGGATTTATATCTGAGATAGAATCAAGGAATTTTGCCTGGAAGAGAAGGACAGACTTGATGACTTTGGAGTTCTCTAGTGGTTCCAGGATTCAGTCATTTAGTGATGTCCAAGGTGATGATAGAAATGAGAATGGCAATGGAGAAGACTTGAATGTAAGACATCCCTTAAGTGACAACATCCCTTCACTTTCATCTCACTGTTTTCTTACTGAAACTCTTAGCAAGTAAAAAATCCCCCGCAAAGCCTGCTGCCACCTTCCTAAACATGTCCTTCAAAGCTCCCTTGACTCGCTCATTGCGTAAGGCATAGATGAATGGGTTCAGCAGTGGTGTTACAAATGTTGTCACCACCGTCACTGCCCAGTTAGTATCCACAGAGCCGCTCTGTGATGGCCGCACATAGAGAAAAATGGCACTTCCATAGAAGAGGGTCACCACCATCGAGTGGGAGGTACAAGTAGAGAACGCTTTCTGGCGGCCTGAAGCAGAGGGGATGCGCAGGACAGCCAGGACTATGTGGCCGTAGGACACGGCAGTAATCGTCAGCGAAGATATGATGACGAGAGAAGCCAGGACAAAGTCAGTTTCCTCCAGCTTCTTGGTGCTGGTACATGCCAGGCGGAGCAGTGGGCCACTGTCGCAGAAGAAATGCTGCACCACAGCATCCTGTTCACAAAAAGGAAGCAAGGCCACAGCCACTGTGGGGCCAAGCACAGGGAGGAGCCCCCCCATCCAGCAGGCCAAGGCCACCCGACAGCACACAGCACCATTCATGAGCAAGGGGTAGTGCAGAGGGTGACAGATGGCCAGGTAGCGATCCACAGACATGGCGGCCAACAGCAGGAACTCAGAGGCCCCAAGAAAGAAGTAGAGATAGAATTGGGTGATGCATGCAGCAAAGGAAATAGTGTGTTGCCTCAAGAGGAAATTGCTCAGCATCTTGGGAATGATGACGGAAGTGAGCAGGATCTCCAGGCAGGACAGGTTACTCAGAAAGAAGTACATGGGAGTCTGCAGGCGAGAATCAGCTCCCACCACCCCGACAATCAACACATTGCCTGTTAGAGTCAGCAGATAGACGAGAAAGAGGACGGAAAACAGTTCTGCTTTTGTGCTATTGAAATTCGGGAAACCCGCCAGGATGAACTCTGTCACACTGCTGCTCTGGTTCCCACCAGAAGCCATGATCTCCCCGACCTGGGCAACAAGATGAACATGGTCCTGGTGAGGACAGCTCTCCTCCAGACAATCCTGAAACTTCTTCTGTCACGACATGGCACACACATCCCCACTTTCTCGAGTCACACATCCTGTTAAGATCTGAAGGACCTGAGGTCCTCATCTAACTGACTTTTAGAGTTGGAGAAGATTTCCTATAAAGGGTAGCTAAAACTTAGTTGTGAAAATGCCAGGAATCATCATCTTCTCATCTACTATTCTCAGATCCTAAATAGTGATATCTCATTATTATAATAAAATATCACTGGGCAGCTGAGGTGGACAAAAATACCAGGAAAGTGATTTTGTGAAGAATGTGGTTCCCATTCAGCCATGATCAGAGCTTGAGTCAGACTGCTTAGCTTTGTTTGTTTGTTTGTTTTTTGGCAGTGAGTGGGGGTTAGGTTTCATTTATCTATTTATTATTAAAATATAGTCAGTTCACAATGTGTCAATTTCTGGGGTACAGCATAATGTTTCAGTCACCCACATACATACACATATTCCTTTTCATATTCTTTTTCATTAGAGGTTACTACAAGATACTGAATATATTTCCCTGTGCTACACAGTAGAAACTTGTTTATATATTTTATGTATAGTAGTTAGTGTCTGCAAATCCCTAACTCCCAGTTTAGTCTTCTCCACCCCCTTTCCCCACTGGTAACCATAAATTTATTTTTTATGTCTGTGAGTCTGTTTCTGCTTTGTAAATAAGTTCGTTTGTCTTTTTTTTTTTTTTTTTTAGATTCCACATGTAAGTGCTACCATGTGGTATTTTTCTTTCTCTTTCTGGTTTACTTCTCTTAGAATGACAATCTCCAGGTCCATCCATGTTGCTGCAAATGGCATTACTTTATTCTTTTTAATAGATGAGTAGTATTCCATTGTATACATACACCACAACTTCTTTATCCAGGCATCTGTTGGTGGACATTTATTTATTTTTAATGAAGGAGCTGGGGATTGAGTCCAGGACCTACTGCATACTAGGTATGCACTCTACCACTGAGCTATACCCTCCCCCCACCCCTACTGCCTAGCATCTACACTTACTAGTGGAGTAGCCTTGGAAAAGTTACTTAACCTCTCTGTGCTCCTCAACTGTAAAATGCTGTAAGGAGCAAATGAAGTAATAGTCCAAAGACTTTCCAGCACTTAGCTGACAAGTGAAGTGGTAGAGAAAACTCTGGACTATAACTTAGGGCAGTAAACTCTCAGTTTGGCTCGCCACTTCCCTTGGAAGACTAACAGTTAATCCAGCTTTGCTTGTTCTTCATCTGCCCAGCTGTAGGATGAGTTGTTTCTACTATATGAAATTGCCATTTTCATGGAGAATTTCCTCTGAAACCTAAGGGTCTAAATGAACTCAGCTTGACCTTCTAAAGCAAGTTATGCCACATTTAAAAGGAAGAATAGGGGTAAACCATACTGATTCAGTCAGTTATCCGCATCTATTTATTTAGTGTCAACTTCAAGCTGAATATTCTAGGGAACATTAAGATGAATTTCCCAAGCATTTTCAGTCCATAATACCAAGCCAAGGCTTATCCACAAACTTGGGCTCTATTAGACAACTTGCCAGAGACAGAATTCTTGGTACTCACTAATGAAATCAGAAATGAAGTCCTTACCATTTGATTCAACTCATTCCAATTCAGAAGACTATCACCAGTTATAAGAACCAAATGAATGATGTTCTGAAACTTTGTTTTTTAAAAAAGTCTCAATTATTAGGAGAAAACTGATCCCCTTTAACCATGCCAAGCATGAGAAATGACCTTAAATCCTTGATTCTCTTCTGTTCTCTAGCAAACCTAGCAGTCCTCTTTCCTGGCAAAGCTGACTCTTCACTTACAATTTCTCATCTTTGGATCCCACCTAAGTAGGAAAACTTTTGTACCTTTTGTTTAGGATAAATCAGTTCTGTAGTCTTTCTCCCTAGGAATTCCATTCTGTGTCTCGTCTCCCTCCAGCTTCTACAGAAATTGCCTTATTGCCAGTAAAACCATTTGTAATTTGCTCTGTGTTATGTATCAGGTATATATTTGGTAATTCATATATAAAGGAGACAGTCACTACCCTCATTAGCTCACTGCCTAACGAGAATGACAGAAGTTGACATGTCACAGGTGGAATGTCACAGGTAAGCATAGCGTACTAAGTGGGCACGTAGAAAGGGACCAGACTGAGACTTAGAGCTACAGGAAGTATTCTGGAGGAAGGTGATGCCTAAAAATACTTAAAAATAAATATGGATTTGATAGGAGAGAAAAGAGGGGTTTTAATGGAAAAGAGCAACATGTAAACATAGTACATTTGGGCTGTAACACAGAAAATAAGGGGCAGAGTGGAATGAGATAGGACTGGTCACCTCAAAGAGAACTCTTTCTGGCTCTCTGTTCCTCTCTGGAAGTAACTGCATTGAACTGAGCCTAACTATATCTTAAGTGAGAATAAGATGAGTGCCAAGCCAAAATATAGAAAAAATTCTTCACACCTGAATGTCCTTGATGTATCGATGAGGGTGAGGACCACCCTGAAAGAATTCTCTTTCCCTGTTTATGACTGAAACGTCCTACTCCATCCTGGAGACCTTCCCATGCCTTGTACTGTGAGGCTGACAATAGCCTGGCACCCTTGGAGTTCTGAGGATGGGCAAAGCACTTGGGAGAACAGGCAGCAAGTAGGTAACCTGCTTCTTCTCTTGTGCTTTCCTCCTGGGTATAATTCTTCAGAAGCTGTTCTTCTGCCTTGTAAACAAAGGGGCTTTCTGATCCTAAGGAGGCTGCATCATATTGCCCCTTCTTGTGGCCACGGACAGGTCAGCCATCAGGACCCACCCTCCCCTCCCTGTAGAGTTTCTTCTGCAATCTGATCACTGCTTTAAGCTAAAACAGACACACTTCAAGCAAAGTATAATGATCTCACTATGCTCCAAGATATGTCACTAAAAGAATAACATGAGGCTGGAAGGCAAGGGTGAGTGCAAAGGGGTTAAACCATTCTTCTATCTATGAGAAGGCTTGATGCACTTACCTATAGTTCCTTTTTGTCTCTAATGGTTGAAAGAGCTTCCATTTAAAGCCAGGTCTTTGCTTTCTTGCTAGTGAGTATTATGCACAAACTATCAGCTTTCCTGTCTTAGACCTGCTACTCCTCCCTGGCTTCTGGCACTGGCCTGAGTGCAGGGAAGGAGTGGGCTGAAGAAGTCATTGGTTTCTAACCAATCCTTCTATTAATGAGTAGGATCCTTCATACAACTTTGGTTTCCTATAGAAATGTCCCCAAATGGGGATTTACCGAACCAGACATTAGGAGCCCAGCTAGCAGCAGTGCCTGCCGGAGAAAAGAGACCCAAATGGTGAGGAGATAAAACCATAAGAAAGAGAGAAAATAATTCTTCAAAGACCCAAGGGAGATTTGCAATTCAACAGAAATTTCCCAGACTCCATGCCTGATAAATCTGAAAAGGAGGCTGACCCTTTATTCAACAAGGGATGAGTGGGAATGCTTCTGTCTTCACCTGTCACCCACCCCAAGCTGGCAGCTGCAAAAGTGCTGGGGAAAATCAGTGGGAATGAGAGAAAGGATGGTGTTCGATCAGCTCTGGAAGGCACTAGCCATGATCCACCTTTCTTCTGCATGGCACTCAGGGGAAATGTTTATATCCCAAGTAACAAGGACACTGTGTCTTCTCCCTAAAGACTTAAACTGTTACTGGGAATCCCTCCCCTGGCTCCTGGGTTGGGAAGTGTTAGTAGCCCCAAGGGTGGGATAAGATAGGGGAGGGTTCCCTGAGTCATCTGTAGCTTCTACTGCTTCTCCCAGCCTTGGACATTATCTTTGAGTGATAGCATATGAGGTACCACATACTCAAACTCTATTCAGAATTGTGGATCATTGTTCACATTTTTCTATTTGTGTCCACTTTATGCCCCTAAGTAATGACTTGACCAACTACTGTTCGTGTTCAAAGACTCAGTTTACTCTGGCACACACCAGTTCTTCCGAGAAGCTTTCCCTACCCGTTCCTCTAGACCCCATCCTCCACTCACTCTCCAGCCTGAACCATGGAAGTTTCTGCTGCCCTCAGTCTCAATACTTAATTGGAGCTCTGCTTTCTCATCTGTGTCTCATGCTAGACTCTGAACTTCTAAAGCAGGAATTATATTTCGATATACTATCAAACACCAAGTATAGTGCCTGGCACACATTAGGTGCTCAATAAATGGTATGTGAACTACACTGCCCTGAACTCCATACTTGAGTAGTAGCTAGTCTTGTGAGATGAACACCAGTTAAGTCTTGAGCTGAGAGGAAGAATACAGTTGTCCCTTGGAATCAGTGGTGGACTAGTTCCAGGACTCCCAGGGATACAAAATCCGTGGATGCTCGAGTCCCTTGTATAGAATGGTACAGTACTTGATTTTTTTAAAGGAACACCCCCAAATATTCCAAATATTCACTTTATTTTTTTTAACAGAGGTACTACCTATTGAACCTAGGACCTCCCGCATGCTAAGCACACCCTCGACCCCTGAGCTATGTCCCCATGCCCGACTCCTCCCCTTTCCTGAATGGTGTAATATTTGAATATAACTTACACACAGCTCCCATATAGAGTTGACTTTTGAATCATGAGGTGGTGGGGGCAGGAGGGGGTGGGGTAGGGGGGTAGGAAGGGGAGTGTAGGGGCACCAACCCCAAGCAGTTGAAAACTTCTGCCTCAAAAACAAAAGAAGTGATAATTGACTCACTGAAGGGAGGAAGATAAAACAGTTTGGTTAGAATCAGGACTCAATCTTTTGATTCATTCTGATTCTACATATTGTGATCTCTAAGAGAACACAAACTTTTCCCCACACCTAATAAATTTAAAGATATGTAAAATGAAAATACAGGTACTATATTTATTGAAAAAATCCACATGAGTGGACCCATGCAGTTCAAACCCGTGTCGTTCAAGGGTCAACGGTCCTTTAAATCATCTCTAGATTACTTACAATATCGAACACAATGTAAATGCGATGTAAATAGTTGCTGTTGCAGCAAGTTCAAGTTTTGCTTTCTGAAACTTTCTGGAATATTTTTAATCCATGGTTGGTTGAATCCCTGGATGCGGAACCCACGGATATGGAGGGTCAATTGTACAGAGGTCCCCCTGGCTCATTTTGGCTGAATCCCATTCTTCTGGACACATTCCTTTTTAGAGGAAAGAAAATACCTAACTGGAAGCATGAATGAGGCAGGAGAAGTGTCATCACTTTAGACTGCGAGGGAAGAGCAGGAGCAAACATGAGAACTGACTGGGCTAAACCGAACAAAACTACAACTAGGATCTGAGGCTCTCGTTCGCTGAGCTGCAGGGAGATGAGGTCTAAGCAAGAGAGACCCATGAAGTATGAGAGCTAGTAAAGCACACTGAAGCCATATATGCTTTCAAAATTTAACTGAACTATGAGGCTTAAGGCTACAGCAGAAAGAAAAGAGATCAAAGTCAGGCAATTTTTAAAAATTACATAGCTATTTGTCCAATTGACACTGGTTTTGGCATTTATCTTACAATACTTTTAAACTGACTTGATCATAGGAATATTCTAGTTTTTGCATGAAATAGAGCATTTTAGAAAAAAGATTTTATTTTAAAAAATATAAAACATACCCACATAACTCAAATATAAAAATATAACAATGTATAGATTTGAAAAGTCCTAGCTCTGCCCCTCCCCATCCACCCCATATCCCTTCCCTAATTAATAATTTTCATTATTTCACTGTACATCCTTTCAGTGTTGTTTTTTGTGTATGTAAGCAGATGTCAAAATGCTTATTTACCTGTGATTTTCTTATGCTGTACTGCACCTTATTTCTTCCTTTTAAGATATCCTGGAAAGTTTTCCCTGTCATTGTACAGAGAACAGAAGGGAAATATCTCAGCTAAGGAGACCACTACCTTGACAAATCTGTTGAATGATTAGATGGCAACATTCCTGAATTATACTTCTATTTTAATAATCATTTGATATCACTTTGACTTCAGTTTTCTTTGCCAATAAAAACTCCATTGTGGTAGAAATTTTATGAAAAATTTAGTTATCACTTTGTAAGTAAAAATAAGTCATAGCAAAATGATATGATATCTGGGATTTTCTTCAAAATAAAGTGAGTTGGGATGCAGATAAAATTAGCTTGGTCATGAATCGGTAATTCATGAAACTATGAGTTGGTGACACCTTCATTATACTATTCTGTCTATTTTTAGTATATTTGAAATTTTTCATAATGAAAAAGCCTCAGAAATATGTAGTGACAACCAGGTATCTATCTGAAGAAAACTCAAAGTTTTTGGAAATGTAAGATCTCTACAGTTAAAAATTAATGAATGTCAGAAATATTTCCCTAAAGATGGCAACTCAATTTTCACAAAATTAACCAACCAACCACTGGGGAATGTCAAATACCATGTGGACTACTCAGAGCCAGGAAACCTAAAACTATAATGAACTATCAACTCCAAGAAGAATTCCAACCTCTCAGCAACAATCTGCTTTCTGGTCCAAAAGAAGTGGAGGCAGTATAGAAACACATGTATACAGATGGAATCACAGTTCAGACTGGGGATTTTGGATTAAAATAATATATTGAGTACAGAATTTTTCATTATGACAAATTTCTTAAAATAAAATAAATATTCCTTTTTCTCTTCCTTCTTTTCTTCCCTTTTCATTTTTTAAAAGGGTAAGTACATAACAATATAGGAAAACAAGACTATATCATTAACAAATTTTATATAAAAGGAACTTCCAGGAGAAAAAAAATAGCAAATAGAATTAAATTAAAAAGAACAGAGAAATACAATGGAAATCTAAAATATAAACACGAGAAATTTATTCCATAGTCCTTAATTCATATATGTTAATTCATACCCATATGTCACTTGGCCTTGAGTATAACCACAGTGTGAAAAAGGAGGCTGAAATAGGACAAGTGACCTTACAGTACTCAAAAGAATAGAAACAACATTTAAAATTTCAAATTTGTATTCATAAGGTAATTTAAATATTCAGGTCATAAATATTCTAACAAAAGATTTTTAAATTAATAATGATATTATTGAAGTTAACATGCTGTATACATACACCAATTATAAGAGCGATTTGGCTGAAGACAGTCTTCTAGAACATAGATCTAAGAGACAAAATATATGAGAGAAAAGTTTAAGTGACAGAAAGGAAGACAAATATCTGTGAAACAGAATAGAGGATGCAGAAAGAGATCTGTATATTGATGGCCATTTGATTCTAATAAGGGGAAAAGAAAATTCTGTGGAAAAAGTATTGTCTTTTCAACAAATATTGCAGGAACACTTGGCTATTCATATAATAAAATGGACTTTACAACTTAGACCATATGTAAAAATTAAATGAAAGAGGATAATAGACTGAAATGTAAAACTATAAGTTTTAAGACTTCTAAAAGTACAAAATAAGATACAATCTCTGTGACCAGGATTTAGGCAGATTCCTTAGAAACGAAACCAAAAGCACAATCCATAAAAGACAAATGGATAAATTGAACTTCATCAAAATTATAAGTTTTGGTTCTCAAAAAAATAATGATAAGACAATACATAAACAAGCCATGGGCTGGGAAAACTATATTAAAATCACATATCTAATAAAGTGCTGGTATGTAGACTCTATTAAGAGTTCTTACCCTCCTCTGGTACCCACCACGAGTTCAGCCCCTGAGGGTTGGTGACCCCACTGATCAGGAGATGGGAAGTTTTCAAGGGGTATTTCTCAAGCACTAACCCCAGGAAAGATAACAGCACATTACCATAAATTTCCAGTTGTTTTCTATAAAAAAAAAAAAAAAGAAAAGTTCTTAAAACTTCTTAATAAGAAAACAAACAACTAATTTTTTAAGGAAAAAATATTTGGACAGTCCTACAATAATATTTGGAGTCTTCAATACTCCACTCCACTCTAAAACAACTAGATAAAAGATAAACAAAGAAATAGAAGACTTCAACTGTGTAATCCAACTGGACCTAACAGATACATGTAGAACATGGCACCCAACAACAACGGAATACACATTCCTCACAAGTACACATGGATCAGACTCCAAAACAGACATTACACCACAAAACTAATCACAATAAAATTAAAGTATTGAAATTATAAAGTGTCTTTTCTAATCACCATGGAATGAAACTACAAATCAGGAACAGAAGGAAATATGGAAAATTCTCAAATCGGTGGAAATTAAACCATACAGTCTTAAGCAACCAATGTATCAAATTAGCTATCACAAGAGAAATTAGAAAATACTTAAAGATGAATGAAAACAAAGTCACAACATACCAAAACTTATGGAATACAACAAAAGCAATGTTCAGAAAGAAATTTAGAGCTATAGTTGCATGTATTTAAAAAGATGTCAAGTCAGTAGCCTAATCTTCAATCTTAAGTTTGAATAAAAAAGTTCAAGAAGAAAAGTTTTAAGGAAAAAGAACAAACTAAACACAAAGCAAGCAGATGGAAGGAAATAATCAGGACTAGAGTGGAGATTATAAAAATGAGAACAAAAAATAGAATCAAAAAACCAAAATTCAGTTTTTGAAAAGATGAATAAAATTGACAAATCTTTAGCTTGACTGATGAAGAAAAAAAGAAAGAAAACTCAAATTTTCAAAATCAGGAATTAAAGTGGAGATGTTACTACCATCCTTACAGAAATAAAAAGGATTATAAGAGAATACTATGAACAATTGTATGCCAACAAATTAGATAACCTAGATGAAATGGACAAATTTTTAGAAACACACAAACTATCAAAACTGATTCAAAACTTTCTCAAAAAAATAGAAAATATGAACAGATCTATAGTGAGTAAAGAGATGAAATCAGTAATCAAAAACCTGTCAAAGAAAATTCCAGAATCAGATGGCTTCACTAAACATTGAAAGAAACTTCCACCAAATATTTAAAGAAAAAATTAACACCAACCCTTCTCAAACTCTTCCAGAAAATAGAGGAGGGAACACTTCCAAACTCCTTCTTTGAGGCCAGTGCTATTCTCACACCAAATTCAGATAAAAATATCACAACAAAACTGATGAAAGAAAAAGCATTTGAGATAGTTCCCAATTGTTTTCCTTATTAATTTGTAGACATTCTTTGTATATTTGGGGTATAAATCCTCTGTTGGCTATACAAATACATTCTCCCACTCTGTGGTAGGCCTCTTTACTCACTTAATAGAATTTTTTGAATGAGAAGATCTTAATTTTAATGTAGCTCAATTTATTATCTCTTTACATTTGTTTCTTTGTGTCTTGTTTAAGAAATGTTTGCCTAACTCAAGGTCCTCAAGGTATTCTCTTATTTTTTTAAGAAAATTTACTCTTTTACAATTCACAAATAGATTTATAATTAATCAGTTTTTATATGTGATATGTGCTTTGAAACAAGATTCATTTTCCCCCATTGTATTAGTTAAGTAATACATCATCACTAGTTGAAAAGACAATTATCTCCCCTGCAATGTAATCTTTGTCACACATCAGTGGCCAAGTGTGGGTCTGTTTCTAGACTGTACTGTTTCATTGTTATATTTATCTATCTTATATGATTACCATTCTGACTAAATTGTTGTAACTTCATAAAGATTCTTGGTGTCTGGTACAGTAAGTCCTCTCTATTTTTCCTTTCTAAGAGCCTATTAGCTATTTTCATCCTTTGCCTGCCCATATATGCTTTAGAACTGTCTTATGAAGTTGCTGTGGCCAATTGTGGAGTTTCAAGTAGATTTTAAGATGATAGATTATTTTGAGGAGATTTGACATTTTTACAATATTGAGCTTTTCAGTCTATAAACATGGACTGTCTTTCCATTTATGTAACTTTTTTCTTTAATTCTCCGTAATACTTTATATATTGTGCCTTGGGATTTTGCACATTGTAAAAGATGTATTCCTAGGTAATTCATTGTTTGATACTATGATAAAGATACTCTTTTAAAAATTTAATATTTGGGAGGTACAAACTATTGGGTGTAAGATAGGCTAAGGATGTATTGTACAACACAGAGAGTACAGCCAATATTTTGTAACTTTGTGAATAGAAAGTAACCTTTAAAATTGTATTAAAAAAGAAAAGGAGAAAATATTTAAAAATTTAACATTCTAACTATTCTAGTTGATGATGGCATATGGAAATATAACTAATCTTTGAATACTGGTCTCTGATACTGCAAATTTCTTAAAATCACCTATTATTTCTGGTAATACAGTTGTGTATTTCTTTTTTTATTCCCTCTCTCTTTTTTATTTTTATTTTTTTGGATTTACATGGTGAAGGTTTATTTCTTACCTATATTACAATCTTGTGGGCTGCAGCAATGGCTTAGAGATCCAGGATCCTCAACACGAGGCCCGCACAGTCACCGAGGATGAGAAGAGCATGGGGCAGGAATACGAGGACACTTAGACCACTTGTGCTAGTGTATCTCTGGCCAAAACTGGCCACCCGATCAATCTAACTGCTGTAGAGGCATTGTGGGGAGAGGAGCATGGCGTTGGTGAGCCCCCACAGCTTTAGCACAGGCAGAGGGAGAAGAGAAGCTGTTTGAGACCATCACTATTATTATCAAAAGTCATCCCACCCACCGGAGGGACAAACACCCAGCAGTGCATTTATTATCAGTCATTGGATCTTAAATCCTACAAACTGTACCAATAGCATCGTTACTTTGTGGATTTCTTTAAATTTCCTTTTTACACAATCATTTCTTTATTCTCACTTCTAATGAAAATCTTCAGTAAAATGTTGAATAGGCGATAGTGGGCATTTTAATTTTGTTTCAGTCTCAAACAGAAAACTAGTACCATTCCACTATTAACTATGTTGTTAAATACAACATGTAGTGAGGCTTTTTCTTTCTTGTAGATGCACTTCATCAATAAGTTGCCTTTTATTCCTGGTTTATTAATAATTTTATCATGAGAGATACCGAATTTTATTAAATGAATTTTCTTCACCTATTAAAATAGTCTTATTTTTTTCTTTTGGTCTGCTAGTGTGGTGAAGTTCACTGATTTTTCTAGCATTAAATCAATCCTACTTTCATCCAATAGTTCTGATTTTGTCAAATGTGTTATAATTTTTATATATGGTTCTATTTGATTTGCTAATGTTTTGTTTAGAATTTTTACATCCATGTTCATGAGTGAGACTGATCTATAATAATTCTTTTTCTTAATATTCTTGTCTGCTTTTGTTATGAAATTCATACTGGCTTTCTCATAAAATGAGTTATTTTCATATATGTGTACATTTTCTAGTTACTATCACTCTGGATTTTTATCTGTTATATATTTTGGGTAACTCCTGTCACCTTTGTTCTCTTTCCAATGTCATGAAGCAGATGTTTTCATATATTGTTCCAGCTTTCAGATTTCCTCAGTGATAGGGTTAATTTGAATATCTTACTGTGTGATTCCCAGCAGCTTCCTCATTTGCTTTTCATCACAGAAAACCATGGGCTCTTTATATGGAATCTGTCACCTCTGGTTGTTATCATCTTAGAATAAATTGTGGATTTAAGATTTTTCTTTCTTGGCATCAGCAGTGTTTCTGCCTTTACTGTCTGCTGGCCAAAACCAGGCAGCTGAAAAATGGATGTGCGTAGAAAATGACAGAAGGAGTGGAAATGGATGCAATGAAAATGATTGTGGAAGTGCAATGGCATCATGAACCTTTCTTCTGCTGGTCATTCTGGTAGAATAATGTACATATCAAGTGATAAAACCTCATAGAATAATGTACATATCAAGTGATAAAACCTCAGCACCTTCTCTGTGAAGACTCACAAGAGACGTTGAGAAATCTTTCCCTTGCTTTGGGGGTGAGCAGCAACTGGAACATCAGGAATATGATGAGATAAGATCAAACTCCATGCAGAATTATTTGTGCCTTCATTTCCTGCCAGGACTTCTCTGTATGCTCTAGTGATACCATTTTAGTTACACAAAAAGAGTCAACACTCTTTGGGTTCCTGTTTCTTTTCTAACTCTTCTGTATCCACTCCACTCACCTGATCACAGATCTACTACTCTTGTCCTAAAACTGAACTGACCACAAAGCACTGGCTCTACCAAGAGATCTTCCATATTTTCTACTTTACCCACCACCCCAGCCTGCATTAAAACTTCCCAAGATTGATTTTAGTTTTAGATTTACATGGAATATTCTTTTTACCTCAATTGCAGTTTTCAGCACTTTGTATCGCAACTGCCTTCTTCCATCTCTGTGTAACTTACAGTCAGAAATATTTCAAGGCAAGACTTACATTTTAACCTCTATAGCCCTGGTACAAGCACAACACCTGGGACAGCTTAGGTGCTTATTAAGTGGCTTGTGAGCAAAACATACCTGAATGCCAATCCTAAAAAGTGGCAACTCTATTGAGTCAACATGACCTGGTTGATGAGCTAAGAAGAGAATGCAGGATTTACTAGTCCCCTTGTTGATTAGTGTGTGCATTCATTCATAATTCTAAGAACACATTCTTAGTAAATAGGAAGAAATGTAAACGTAATAATGTAAGGGGGAGAATTACAGGATGCCCAGGAAAGACCTAATTCCTTCATTAGCCCTATTATGTTAATTTCTGCATGTGGTGACATTCGTAGCTGGGGTCTCTCTGTGGATACAGAGCAATCAAGTCTTTTATAGATCACCTGTCTGTGCCAAATGATATAAGCAGAATAGGAGATATTGTTGTTCATAAAATAGTAAAAAATCTACATAAAGCGCCAAGAAATACTGACTAGACAAATAAATCCGAAGATTCTTAGCAGAAAAAATCCAGAGATCACACTGATAGACCACCTAAATAGAACACGGGGAATAATAATCATTCATTAAATGACATAGACAAAACAGCTGCATATTTTGGCTTAAATGTCACTTAAAGGGCACACTAGTAACTTTACATTCTCAAAGGCAAATCCATGTTAAGAAGGTAACCATGAAAGTTTACTGCATAACTGGGTTTTAAAGATTATAGCTCACAGGCAAAATTTAAAAACCAAAAGAGAAACAAAACAAAACAAAAAACATTGAGGAAAAGAGACATATACATAAAATGACATGGAACGTTACAAAGATGCATGCCAGGGTTATCCGTGGCGAGCTTATTGGCCTATATGCCTGTGGACATACAGAATTTGCCATAAGTGGCTCTTCTGGGGCAACCTGTTTGACAGGGATCTGTCCGTGCTTAGAAAAGCTCTAGTGTCAGAGACAGCGCTTTGATAGGTAGGTGAGAGGGCTGTGGGCGAACAGAAGTGTAAAGGGCTTGGCAGTTTGTGGGGGCTGGCTGGTTGGGGCTGCCGGCTAAGGCAAAAGCAAGGTGGGCTGCTTTGCGCAGAAATGCATGGCTCCTTGGACTTCAAGAAGAGGCGAGTTATTCCCTTGGGAAGCACGCAGGTGGCTGTGATGGTGGCGCCAGAAGGGCCACTTCTCCTGGCTCTGTAGGGTGAGTTCTGATGCTTCCCTGGTGCAAGGGCTAATCTGCCGGGCAGAAGTGGCCCTGAGGGCTCGGCACCGGGAAGTGGGGGTCTTCATGATGGGGCAAAAAGCTTCACTGGCACTTCCTTCGAGCCGGAATCGAACCAGCGACCTAAGGATACCTACAAACGTCCTCGCCTACAGTCCTCCGCTCTACCAGCTGAGCTATCGAAGGGTGCACACCGGCAACCGCTGGGTCATTCCTTTTTGAGGAAATGAAGGCGGCCAAGACACTGAAAGACCCCGGGCGCAGCATGCCTTGGGGTGGTTGGAAGCCCCTCAGCAGGGAGCCGCGCACAGGCCGGGGCTCCTTGATGGACGGACATCCTGGGGCGGGGCTGCGATTTTTAAATGCTGGTCCTGGGCCTCTCCCTCTTGACTCATTTCCTCTCCCCGAGCCCTTTTCTGCAGAAAACAGCGGGACGACAGCCGTCGCTGAACAGAAAGCTGGTAAGAGGGTGAGGGGAGAGTGGCGTTAGCCACACAGATGCAGATGCTTGGGTGGGGCGGGGGCGGGCTTGCGGAGGAAAGCAGAGGGGGAGAGCGCACAACCACGCAGGCAGGGTCCGCTGAAGGGCTGTTGAGAAGTTTCGGAGCGCCGACTCCCGCCCCACCCCACCGCACACCTGCCCCCTGTTTCTAGTGCGCCCTCACCCCCGCCACTCAACCCCCGACCCGGAGCTGCTGCCCACTATGAACTAGGTGCACTTTTCCGCGCAGTGAGGGCTTCCTGGGAAGTGATAGGAAAGGATGTCAGGCTAGGTGGGGAGACCATCCCCATAGGAATCTAGACGCCCAGCCTGCTGCGGAACTGGATCCCCTCCTCTGTCCGCAGATCCGGATTCCTTTGGCAGAGGTGGCTGCTCAGTGAAGTAGCTCAAGATTCTGTGAGCTTTCTGGACAGGCACCAGAGATGAAGGGAGAGGGGCAGAGAGCACTGCTGTCCGGGGTTGGACCGCCTGCCCTGACTCCGAGTCTTTGACAAACGTTTCAAATCCCGTCTGGTGCATGCCCGCCTCCCCAAGACCGTTTCGCTCATCGACCCAGCACAGGTATCACAGAGACGCGGCAACCCACAACAAGTGACCAGACCTCCACTGCCTGTGTGGCTGTCCCAACGTAGGGAGTGACCCGCAGGTTTACACCTGCGAGGATGAGGGCTATCTCCGCGGAGGTCCCCTACCACTCGGTGTGATGTCCCAGATAGGAGGAGTGGACCGAGCCGGGGCTCACCCTGGTGCGTCCAAGTCACCAGAGTCCACCTCCCACCCATACACCCACTCCCCTACCCCTGTTATGTCTCCAAAGTGTCAAAGCTAGGTTCCCTAATCTGGACGCCTCCAATTCCCATGGGGGAGGGTGCGGGCACATCCAAGGAAACTCTTAGATTTTCTAAGTCTCAATTTTTATGTCTGTCTCCTTTTCCTTGTCTCTCTGTCAGAAGGAGCATGGGAATTGGTCCAGGCATTTTTACTACCATCATACAGAGCATGAGCAATTGTTGGTCTTTCAGAAAGAACTCAAAACTTCCTGAGCAAAAAGAACAAGGGCAAAGACAGGCAAAATCTGAAGTTATCCAGAGGCTATGGTCCTATTCACTGACGGACAGGAGACCTGAACTGGCCTCTGAAGTTTTTATGAGGCTATCAACCCCCCGCCCCCCGCCCCATGGCCATCTCTGGTTTCTTTTGTTCCTGCCAATGCCAGCCTCCCTCGAAGCAGGCCCACAATTGTCAAAGACTTGGAAAATCTCCGTGTGGCCTTCTGTCCTACAGTTGATAAAGTAGGGCATAGAAGAGGGTTTTCTGTCTCTGTAGGTCTATATATTTGTAGACCATGGGAGAAACACAGAAAGAAAGAGTGGGGGAGAGAGAGATAGTTGTAGGGAGAATTGGAAAGACAGAGAGATACAGAGACTGTAGCTGGGCTAGACAGAAAAGAGAGGACAGGGACCATCCTAAGAGGAGGCAGCATAGGAAACGGAGGTTGAGTGGGAGGGATTTCAAGAAGGATGCCTTGGTTACCAGTGACCGGTGTGGTGGTCTGCATGCTTGTCAGGCTCCAGGGCTTGTGGTGGGCAGCTACTGCGTGCCCACATGTTTGGCAGGGGTCTGTCCATGTTGAGCAAAGTGATGGTGGCAGAGCAGGCACAGCACTGGAAGGGGAGAGGTGGGTGAACAAAAGTTTAAAGGGCTTGGAAGGTTGTGGGAGTTATCTGGTTGGGGCTGGTGGCTGAGGCAGGAGCAAGGGGACTGTTTTGCGCTGAACGGTATGTATCCCCGGATTTCGGGAAGAAGGAGCAGGTGTGTTCCCAGGCAGGCAACTGCAGGAGCTATTCCAGCCAGTTTGGAGGGGGTTTCCTGGTTTTGTCCTGTGGGAATGAGAATGCTGGCCAAACTGTGTGGGCAGAGGTAGCTCTGGCTGGGCGTGGGGCACTGGGCACCTGGGGCTGACGGTCTTCATGATGGGGGGCAAAAACGGTCAAACACACCTCCTTCGAGCCGGAATCGAACCAGCGACCTAAGGATAAGCACACACGTCGGATCTACAGTCTTTCGCGCTACCAGCTGAGCTATCAAACGGTGCTTGAAAGGTTCTCTTCAGGTCCTTGGTTTTTGTGGAAATCACTGCGGTCAAGGTACTGAAAAGCACCGGGCAACATGCCTTGGGCTCGTTAGACACCACTTTGGCAAGGAGCTGTGCACGTGGACGGGAGCCCGTGGGCTGGCGATGTTTTAAATGCCTGGGTCGCCACCTGTTAGCTCATTTCCCTCTCCTCGAGCACTTTTCCGAAGGGACGGGCGGGACGACAGCCGTTGCTAGCCAGAAAACCTGTAGAGTGAGAGTAGGCAGGCTTTGGCGAAACTGATGAGAATGCGTGGGTTGGGTGGGGGCGAGCTTGCTGAGAAAAGCAGCGGAGAACAAACCGTGCGGCCAGGGTCCGCTAAAGGCCCCTGGAGGAGCCTCTAAGCGCCGTTCCCTTGTTCTGCGGCGCCCGTACCCCGCTACTCAACCCCCGACTCGGCGCTGCTGCCCGCTATGGACTAGGCTCACTTTTCCCCGCCGTGAGGCTTCCTGGGAAGTGATGGAGAAGGGATGTTGGGCCAGGTCGGGAGACCACCCCACCTGTACCAAGCCGCCTAGTCTGCTGCGGCCGGTCTGCGAAACTGGATCGCCTTCTCTGCCCACAGACCCGGATTTCTTTGGCAGAGGCGGCTGCTCAGTAAAGTAACTCAATATTCTGTGAGATTTCTGGACAGACACCAGAGATGAAGGGAGAGGGGCAGAGCACACCACTGTCAGGGTCTACCCAGCACAGGTCTCAGAGGCGCAGCAAGCCACACCCAAGTGACCAGCACTCAAACGCCTGTCACTAGGCACCCCTTGGAGTGGGAGGATGAGGGTCATTTCAGCAGAAGTCCTCTACTGCTCGCTGTGATGCCCCAGACAGGAGGAGTGGGCCATGTGGAGGGCTCACTCTGGCGTGCCCAGGTTACTAGAATCCACCTCCCACCCACACCTCCACCCCTTAACCCTTGAGGGTCATGCCCCTCAAGTACCAAAGCTAGGTTCCCCCTAACCTAGGCCCCTCCAATTCCCTTGGTGGGAAGGCCTTAGGTTCTGTCTTTGGTTCCTGTCCCCTGGTCTCCAGAGATGGTGGCATTCGAGACTGGAGACTCTCCATGGCTGCAGAGCAATAGGTTCCTCCTGAAGACCTCCTGTGGGACAGCAATGGCATCAACTCCCAGACCCCTAGAGACATGACAGCCCAGGATCAGCCCCTCTTAGTCAGCAGTGGGACAGCAGGAAAGACAGCGACCGCAGTGGGGAGACCTGGAACAGCTTGCCAGGAGAGGAAGATGTGTGGGGAAGCAGCCTCCATGCAGAAGCTGAACACGAACCAAAAAGGAGCTTGTGGGCTCAGGGGTCAAGGGAGGGCAGTGACTGGGCCCCAGGGACTTCAGAGAGCCACACTGCCATCACTGTGCCACTGACAGTCCTCTCTGTGTTGCTTTCCAACTGATGGCCTTCATGATGGGGCAAAGAAATTTGAAGTTTTCCAGAGGTTAAGACCCTGTTCTCTGATTGACAGGAGAACTGAACAGGCCTTTGAAGTTTTTATCCTGACTGTCAAGTCCCCTTCCCCCTGCCCTGGTGCCATTTGCTTCTGCCAATGCCAGCCTCCCTTGATGAAGGCGCACAACTGGCAATAGAGTGGAAAATCTCAGGGTGGCATTTCTGTCCAACAGTAGATAAAATGGGAGTGGAAGAGGGTTTTCTGTCCCACAGTAGATAAAATAGGAAATGGAAGAGAGTTTTCTGTCTCTGTAGGTCTATGTGTTTATAGATCATTCCAGACGAGTGGGAAGATGAGAGAGAGAGAAACAGAGAAACAGAGAGAAGCAGAGGCTGTAGTTGGGCTAGACAGAAGAGTGAAGTCAGGGGCCATCATAAGACCAGGCAGAGTAGGAAAGGGAGCTTGAGTGGGAGGGATTTCAAGGAGGATGCCTTGGTTGCCCCGGAGCTGTGTGATGGCCCCTATGCTTGTCAGGCTCCAGGGCTTGCGGTAGGCAGCTCCTGTGTGCCTTCGTGTTTGTGAGGGATCTTTCCACGTTGAGCAAAGTGGTGGTGGCAAAGTGGGTACTGCTCTCACTGGAGAAAGGTGGGAATAAAAGTGTAAAGGCTTGGGAGATCGGGGGTGGGGGGGTGGGTGGGCTGATTGGGGCTACCAGCTAAGAAGTTGTGCGGAAGGTCAGGGGTCTGTGGACTTTGAGAAGTAGGGACAGTTGTGTTCCTTGGTAATAGCTCACAGGTGACTGTGAGGGTTGCACCAGAAGAGCTTTCCAGGTTCTGTCCTAAGAGAGTTCAGATGCTGCCCTGCCACCCCTGCCGCAAGGGCCAACTTGCCAGAAAGAGGTGAGCGCCACGGTGGTGGTTTTGATGGGGCAAAAACTGTTGAAGGGCACCTCCTTCGAGCCGGAATCGAACCAGCGACCTAAGGATGTCTACACACACGATATCTACAGTCCTCCGCTCTACCAGCTGAGCTATCGAAGGGTGCACGAAAGCGAGGAGCTGAGTCTTTCATTTCAGTAGAAATAACAGAAGCCAAGGCACTGAAAGGACCCAGAGATTACAAGCCTTGGGTTGTTTGGAAGCTCCTCGGCAGGAAGCCGCACACGCGCCGGGGCTCCGTAGCCGTCGGGCATCCCCGGGCGGGGATTTTCAGAAATTCTGAGTTCTTGGTGCTACCCACTAAGGCAGGAGTAAGGAGAGAAGGGCTGTTTTGCGCTGAAGGGCATGTGTCAGTGGATTTCGGGGGAAAATACGGTAAGGTGTGTTCCCTGAGGAAAGCAGGGAGTTATCTGTGAGAGTAGCTCCGGAAAGTCCTTCCTGGCTTTACCCTGAGAGATAGAATGCTGGTCTGCTGCAGGGGCGAATTTGCGGGGCAGAGATAGCGCTGGGCGCGGGGAGGTAACTACCACGGGTTGGTGGGCTGGTGGTTTTCATGATGGGGTAAAAGCAGCGGCATTTCCTTCGAGCCGGAATCGAACCAGCGACCTAAGGATGTCTGGGAACATTTTCGCTACAGTCCTCCGCTCTACCAGCTGAGCTATCGAAGGGCGCACACTGGCTAGGGCTGGGTCATTTCTTTTTGTGGAAATGAAGGAAGCCAAGGCACTGGAAAGCCCCAGGGTCAGTATGACTTGGGTTGGTTGGAAGCCCCTCGGCAGGGAGCCGCGCACACGCCGGGGCTCCTTGGTGGACCAGCATACCGCGGCGGCGATTTTAAAATGATTCTCTAATAATATGAAACTTTATTATGTATCCACAAATTTATACCCAACAAAGTTAACATGAATTACTTTTTAGCATCTAGTACACAATACATATTGAATTTCCCTGATTTTCTTATAATAGCACTTAACAGGTTTTTAATCTAATCAGAACTGAAACAAATTTTATACATATATTTGCTTTAAGTCTCCTCTATCTCAGTCTCTCTCTTTCTCCTCTCTGTTCTCTCTGTTTCTCTGCCAGTCAGATATTAAAGAAACTGAATTACTTCTTGTGGACAATGTCAGTCTGATGCTCTTATTCTGCTCTCTCATTTCTTGAAAACGGAATATTAACTATAAAGGCTTCGTTAAATTCAGGTTAGAGTTTTTACAAAAGAACTTCACAAGCAGTCCCACATACTTCATATTTGGGCATCACCACAGGAGGCACATAAAATTTCAATTCTAAATGCTAATATTTCTCAGTAGGTTCACATCAATATAGCTCATTCCCTCCATTGTAATTTCCCCCATCAACCTATCACTAAATGATATTTTTGAATCAATGTCATTACTGCTTGAATTACTTTTTTAGGGGTTGCTAAATTATGATTTCCAATTCTATATTTCTTCCATATCCACTGGCTAGATTTCCTCTTCAAAGAACTTTTATTCACCAACTAGAGCTACTTGTCATCTTAAATAGAATTTGCATATAATGGGAAGGGACAATGCTTGATTCTTATCCATTATTGCAAAATTTTACAGTAAACAATTTTAACCCAGTTATCCCCACTGGTGATCAGTAAGTTGTTCTTCTTTCTGCATTTAAAAGATTATTATATGTTCTTATATTCAATGTATTGCAATCAGTTGCAGTAAACATTCAGCTTGGTGGTTGGTTTCTTCCATCTTTGGCCAATGTTGACTTCTGCAGATTTTTGACATAACTGAGTACTTTTCTTGCCAGCTCTTCATGTATGTTTCCTGCCCCAAACCTAAAATCAGCCACTCCTCTAAGAAGCTCTGGTTCTTTTTAATCAGAATGGTTTTTAAAGACCACGATATTTCAGTGATTTCATGAGGGAGAAGAGATTCTCTTTTCTGTAAATCATTTTCAAAAGGAATAATTAAAAATCTTCACACTGGTAATGTCACCCAATTAGAATGAAGTTCTCTCCCTCGTGAATCATACACTTTCTGTTGATTAAGATTTCTGTACCTTTTTGATACAATGGAGAAGTTTAAAGGGCAGATTATTCATATAAAAGACTCCAAACCGCTGGGAGTTGAACTCACAGTTCCAAAGAGACTGGAGCTCAAACCACTCCACCACTCCGCCTTACAATCAAACTTTTTCTTGATTACACTCCTCACATTTTGTGGACTAGATGAAAGATCGTTGGATTAAACATTTCCATTTGCTTGAGAAAAGCATTTTCAATCATTCTAGAAAGTGAACTTCCTGAGGACTTGGCCTTACCTGCTAGATCCAAGCTCAGTTCTTGGCAAATAGGCATTCACTGATTTGTTGAAGGCAAGTACCTTTTGATTCACATCACCTCCTACAAGCATTGAAGGGGAAAGCAGTAAGGAGGAGAAAGAAATGTCCTTTCCCACATGCCACCCACTCACCAAAACTTTAGCTCTCTAGATGAACTATTAGCATGACACTTGGAAACCTAAAAAGATCAAGGCAGACCCTCAGAGTGACCATGGGTATAAGGCAAGCCTTGCATCTACTCTCTTTCTTGTTCCCAGAACCTAAAATTTGTATTTGATACTGGGATCATAGTAGCAGCATCCTAGTGGGCTGTTGGGAATGATCCAGAAGAAGAGAGAAGAAACAACTGCCAAAAAGAATATTCTTGGGTAAGCAATAAAGGATGGCAACTAGTGCACAGTTGGGATGGCCTTAGCGAGGCTGTCATCCACAGTAACAGGAGGCATGAAAGTACTCCGACGCAGGTAGATGGGTGCCTTGTAGATGTTCTCCTGTGAATGCTGCTGTTTTCTCAGTGAAATAAAAGCTGAGAGGGAGAATATATGCTGAGGTATTGACACAAGAGAAGGAATGATAGAGTAGTCTTTAAAAATGGTACAGTGAAGAGATTGAGAAAAATAGTAAGGTTGTCTTGCAGACGTATTTGAGATTACTGTCATGAATTTAAATTGAGACCTGTTTAGCATCATTGGGTTTCCCTTTATTCTAGTTCAGCTAGGTGAGTGCAGGGACTGAATGCTTATGTTAAACAAGGATTGCGATTTTGTGAGTGAGTTTTCCTAAGCAAAAGAGGGGCAACAACATGCACACCTCTAAATGGAGAATTCAAGCTCCTGGTGATTCTTATAAGGACTTGGGCCACATTCATTCCTTCACCACTTCCTGAAATAAAATTTCTCTCCTTTGCCTAAAGGTGCTCACTCCTTCCTGGCCTCTCCAAAGAGACACTGAGAAAGATGCAACACTCAGATTCAACCTGGGATGCAGTGGACATCAAAATTCCACCCTTTCACTCTCCGGGACCCAAACTATGGGCACAGATCCAGAAATACATTGTACTTACAGTTCATTAGGGGAAAATGCCTAATAGTAGTTCAGATTATGGGTTAAAACATTCTTGGGCTCTTTGAGAGCAAGCTGTAGGAGCAGTAAGCTTAATTTTCCAAGTTAGTTGTCAAAGATCCTTGACTCGAGTCTGCAAGAATTGAAACACCCCCATCCTCCTGTGAGCATTGCCTTCTTGCTGAGCCACATCCTCTGGACAGTCTCATTCAGAACCTCTCCTTCTTTCTCGCTTCCTGGTAGAGAAAGATGCAGAGGCAAGAGAGACTAGAAATGGGTCTTGGGCTTGGCCTGAGCAAACAGACCAGTGGCGAAACAAGGACCCGAAGAGCTGACTCTAAAGTCACTGCTGTACTCCAGCGACAGGACAGACCCCAGGGCGTCCAGTGCTCTTGCCAAAGGAGTTGCCTCTTGAAGTTTGCCCATAGACTGACCGCAAAGCTGCTGTGAGTTTTCATATATGAGAAGAAAGAAATGTAAAAAATATAAACAAACAAAACCCCACTCCTTGTCCTTTCCCAGACTTTTTAATCAATCCTCTGTCGCGTGTGACAGCTTCCTCTTCTGCATATGAAGTCTTAAAAGTTCTGCTTCTTACCGACCCCTATCCTTCTGGTGAACTGCACCCTTGAAGACTTACCAAAACGTTACTAATTGGCAACGCTTTCTCGGGCCTTCTCTGGCCAGAAAATGGGAACCCACTGGACTTGGACCTGAACTTCACTCTTGCACAAAAGACTAGTCACTCATCAGTCCCAGCTGAATGCTAGGCTAGTACTCACAACTGTCCCATTTAGACCCTGGTTCTGCAGCTGGCAAAACGACTTATTGGCAGCGGTGGGATTCGAACCCACGCCCCCGAAGAGACTGGAGCCTTAATCCAGCGCCTTAGACCGCTCGGCCACGCTACCACCTGTAAACAAGCCTGTCTCTACTCTTTGTGATGGTATCTACTTTCTGTTACCTCTCAGCTCTGTTTTATATCATGTGTTCTCGGAGTATTAATTTCAAACATCATCTAAGAGCAAGTGAAGGAAGGGTTCAAGGAACATCAGAGGTTTTTTCATCTGCCGCGCAGCGCTTAAAGGGGAAGAACTTAGTGAATGAATAAGTGAGTAATGAGTAAATGAAATCTGTACCACACACTAGGCTGTGGGTCTTCTGCAGGTGTCACTACGTTTTGTTTTTGTTGGCTTCCTCTCAGTCTCGCCGCAAATTTCTTAGGGAGATAAACGAACGGTGAAGCTAATTAAAGCCACAAAAATCCCAGCTTTGAAGGAGCATGACTTATCGAAAGGAGTTTTGGAGCATTTGCACATAAATGCGTGAGCACCTACTTAAAGCTGGAATCTAACCAACAACCTAAAGTTGCGGATGGAACTTTACAGTCCCCCCTTTTACCAGCTGAGACATCAAAGAATGCACTCATACGGTTCCGCTGAATTATGTCTTCAAGAAGCCTCTCATACGATTTTACACTCTGTTCCTAAGACACCTGGGGATGTCTTCTTTCTGCTCTCATGGAGAGAGAGCTGATGCTTACACTGTTTGAATTTGACAGTTTTAGGACCTTAGAGGTCTCCCAGGTCTCCACCTTGACATCTCTGCCTTGCAAATCCACCCTCGGAGTCTTCGCTTGCTGCTCCGGGGAATTGTGCGAGGAAAGGTCTAGGAGAGTAGAAGGCAGCCTTCAAGTTCCCTGGTGACAAACTCTGCCCCCCTGGCGGAATCGTCAACACACCACCAAAAGCTATGCCCAGGTCCTCCCGAAGGAGCTCCGTCTCTAGGCCTTCCTCCTAGCTCAGTGTCACAACGTGCTCATTTCTTCGAGAAAAACGTTTTGTCGATAGAAGTCCTGCAGCTCCACAGAGGCCAGACTGGGGTTTCCAATCCCTGACCCTGCCCTCTTCCACCGGATGGTTTTCATTATAACAGAATATTCTGTCCTCGTTCACAGATCGCCTTCATTTGATAGCTGACGCCATTTTTCAAAAGATCATTCGGGCTCCTTCTGGTTTTTAACTCAGCATATCACATCAAAATAATAATTAAATTCCTAGAGCAGCAGTTCTCAGCCCTGGTTGTTCATCAGAATCATGTGAGGAAACTTGAAAATTCCGATGTCGAAGCCGCACCCTAGACCAGTTATATCAGAATCTCTGCGGGTGGTATCCCAGCATCAGCGTTTTATAAAGTTTCCCAAGGACAGCTAACATTAAAAAAAAAAAAAAAAAAAAAAAGACAAAAACAAAAAATCAATGCAAGAGGGTATTCTAACAAGTCTGTTCTATTTCTTTTAAGGACATCTCACTTGTCCTGCCTGTCAAGTCAAAATAAGCTTAGCCAGCAGCTGTTTCTCTGGACACGTGCTGGGACACAGCCAAGAAAGGTCATCACTGGGTTCAGTGCCTGGGTGGCAGTCTCCAAATGCCGCCGCTTGGCTGCCATTGCCAGACCATGGAAAAGATGGTGTGCCGGAACGATGTGAGGATGTTCGTAGATTACAAAGAGGAACCACATATAAGAAGGGCTCTTCACTAATCCTTCTATAAATTCCTCTGTCTTTCAGTCCCGTTCTTTGACACATCTCAGGATGATCCAGGGCTTCTAACTCTACCTTATTCCCACCCACACACCTGGGGTGAGCTCTGGACTGAAAGCTTTAGTGCTAGGAGCAAATACATCCCTGAAATGACACCTGAGAATAGGTTTTCCTGGTTCATAACTGCACGGATCCTGAATTGTTCATTTAATCGTCAGAGGCTGATTTAATCAACATAGTCTCAAAGTGTTGGCTTCTCCTTGACCTCTGACAAAGCTTATAGAAGAGATGAGACAGAGATGTCACTCCCAGAGCCACTGCACTCTTCCCAAAGTTTCCTCCCAGGAATTGGGGAGAGTGTTGGAGAGGGCTAATCTTGGGGGAAGGTCTAGCACCAGTCTCAGAGATGTCTGCACCAACACTAGAGACTTTCTAAGTTAGGAGAGACATGAGGTTGTTGTGGGTATTGTGCTGGACAAATCAAGTGTGTGAGGGTGGTGGCCTGGTATACCAGGGTCTTCCTCCAGACTCAACTGCACAGGCAACAGTCACACAGATTGTGTTTCTGTTCTGTCTGGTGACTTGTCTTCCAGCGTGGTGGACTTGGGAGGGTGAGATGCAATTAATTGGGACTAGGAACAACTATCTTCTATTTCTTTGTCCCAGTTTTGTTGGTTGTGGATCAACAAAATGAAAGTCTCTCTTAGAAGAACACAATAAGGAGATGCTGTAACTCAGGTTAATGCACCAGGCAGGAGCTAAGATGTCAAGTCCCCATGAGGCCTTAATTGTTGCACTTTTTATATGCTGTCACTTAATAATCAGACCAAGAAAACTTCTCTGGTGAATTTTAATAAACATTTCAGGGAGAAATAATGCCATTTAATGTTCGTGAATGAGAAGATTCAATATTGTTAAGATATCAATTATCCCTAAATTGATTTATAGGTTCAATGCAATCCAAATCAAAATAACAAGTTTGTTTTTGTTTTTGCTTTTCAAAAAATGACCAGTTGATTCCAAATTCATATGGAAATTCAAAGACATAGCATGCCCCAAACAACTTTGAAAAGAAAAACGAAGTTGGAGGACTCATTCTGCCTGACATCAAGCTGCTATAATTAAGACTGTAGTATTGGCATTAAGATACAAAAAACATATCTATGGGACAGGAGTACACATGTATTTCAACTAGCTGTTGACAAAATTTCAAAGATGATTCAGTAGGGAAAGAGTCTTTTCAATGAATGATTTTTTTTAAAAAGTAATTTGAAAAAAATTTTTGACCCCTACTTCACACTGGATAAAAAATTAACTCAAAATGGATCATAAGTCAAAACTATAAAATATTTAGAATAAAATTTTTGTCAACTTGTGCTGGGGAAGATTTCTTAGATGCAATATTAAAAGCATGATTCATAAAAGAAAAGCATGATAAATTGTACTTCATAAAGTTAAGATCCTCTGCCCTTCATAAGTCTTTAGGGAGGATTTTGCCTCCTAGGGGACATTTGACAATGTCTGGAGATACTTTCAGTTATCACAACTGGTATGATACCACTGGTATCTACTGGGTAAATGCAAGGGATGCTGCTAAACATCCTACAATACATATGCCAAGCCCCCACAGTTAAGAGCAATCCAAAATGTCACTATCATAGAGGATGACTAGAGTAACAAGCCACATGGACAAATTTATCTCATCTCCTTTAGGGCACAGGTCAGTCAGGGCCATCACCACCTACTAAAATGAACCGATGACTCCTTTTCAAAGGCTTGAGGAAGGGACAACGCCTAGATTCAAACCTGGGTGCAAACCATGCCCAAAACACCCTTTGGGTACCAAAGGCAGTGCACATAGGGCAAGAAAGGCATTGCCCTCAAAGATCAGAAAATGAGAATGTTCCTTAAAGAGCTCAAATTTTGACTTTGAGCCCATCCTGGGACACTTTGCGGGCTGGACGGGGAGTCAGAGTAGTCTTCCTTGACTGGTTCAAGCCTGGGTATTGAATTACTCCCCGGGCTGGTGAGAAGTAGCCTCCCTCGGCGATTCCCTTCCTGCTTTCTACTTTCCTGGCCTGCTGGTAGACCTGGAGGAGGAGACGGAAAAAGAAAGTGTGGGTGAGGGAGCGGGTGCTGTAGTAGCAGGGAGACCAGCGGCAGGGGGAGAAATGCGGAACATTCTGTAGGAAATAGTAGGTGTCCGAGAGGCGGTCAGCAGCAGGGGCTAGCACACTTTCCGCAATGCGCGCAACTGCTCGAATTTTTCCGGTTTAATACTTAGGAGCAAATGCTGAGACAAAGTCTCATTTCACCCCCTGCTTCCCTCAGTGACCCACCCCACCTCACCCCACCCGTTTATAGGACACATGCACTTTCAAGGTTATTTCAAGGTTTCAAGGCTCTCCACCTCTCCTCTCTCAACTTGAATGCCCCAGCTTAAATGCCATCCCTCTGGCAAGTCCTTATCCGCTCCCTTCCAAACAGAACCTTCCAAACAGAATCCTTCCAAACAGAACAGAAGATCGGGAGGACTGGGTCTTTTCAGTGGTCTGAGCATCTGTATGACTTGCTATCTCCCTAAAGGTAAACTGTGAGCCATTCATTCACTGATTCTCCCAGTCCAGAAAATCCAGATATTAGATCAAATCCCTTATGGATTTACAGAACTTTTATTTACAGATACGGGCCATGATCACTTACCGTTAAGAAACAAAACCTTGGCAGCGGTGGGACTCGAACCCACGCCTCCGAAGAGACTGGAGCCTAAATCCAGCGCCTTAGACCGCTCGGCCACGCTACCAAGCCTACGGCACAAAATTTCCTACACTTGGCTAGTTATACCTTTCTGCCCTTTTTTTCAGCATTGTCCTCTGCTCCCGGACCAGAAACCATGAGTCTAGGTATTACCAAAGCACCCTAAAGAGAGTTCTTCCCTCCCTTCTGTGCTTTACTGGGACTCTCTTCTCACTTTAAGAACTAAAAGGGAAGAGCCTTCAAAGCAAAATATCCGTTCCAGAAGCGCAGCTCTTAGGATCTAGAATGTAACAACTTTCCGAAGACAGGGATCGCATCAGCTTCCACCTGGCGCCCAGTTAGCGCTGGAAAACGGTCGAAAGGGCGAATGAACTCCTTGGTCTAGACTCCAGATCGCTTGCGGATAGTGGTGGTGGTAGCGGTGGAGTAACAGCAAAGCTGTCTTTCCCTGTCCACCCCACCGCGCGCTTCAATTCTTGACTAAATTTTGAGTCTGATATTTTCCGATTCTGAAGCCAGGAGACGAGTCTTCGAGCCTCCAGGAAGCATAGACCGTGAGTTAAAGAATCAAGAAAAGAAAAGCTTCTCTCCTAGTTCCATTTTGCTCGTTGTGACGGAAAGCGCAATTAGCGGACGCCAATCAATGTCCACTCAATTGTGTCTGCCTGAGCAGGGTCTGCGGAATCTTCCTGCCCAACTCCGCCTGCCGGAAGGGAAGGCTGTCTTTTAGGTTGGATCGTTCTTGCTTCCAGGGAGCCTCTAGTCCCTTTCTTTGGAACATATATCTTTGCGTCTCCCAGAGGAGTCCCCTTTCTCCTGCGCAGTCGTAGCTACTTGGCGGCTCTTATTAATGGGGACTACGGAAGGAGATGTGGCCTGAGACTCCCTTTCCTGGGGACTGAGCCCAGATTCTGAGCCTCGGCTGGTGATCGAGGCACCCAGGATGCCTGAGAACTCTGCATACCCGAGAACTCTGCATGCCCCTGCTCCTCATCCTACCTAGAAGTCCAAGCCTGCAGACCACTGGAGAGGAGCCTGGGAACAGGCCCAGAATGGGCGAGAGAATTAGATTTATACTGTCACCCCTCTTGGCACAGAGAGGAGTAGCCACACTTCAGTTCTCCAAATGTTAGAACATTTGTCTTGGGTCCACCAAACTTGCTTTCATGTTCTCCCATGTGAAAAGAAACTCTTGTTCCTTTTAATTACAACGAAGTGAAACTTACAGAACGCCAGGATGCTGATGTGTCTCCTTTGCTAGTGTGTGGCAGTAGCCGAAAATTAATTCACAACTATTGCCTAGACTTGCAGGAAAGAAACAGATGACTGAGCAAAAGGTCAGGTGATATGGTTAGGGGATGTTTGGGCCAATTTTCTGCCTTCTAAGTGTAGAAATTGTGGCTCCCTGGTGACATCCAATCTTCACTTGATAGAATTAAAGCTATTTGAGGGGCAAATTTCCTCCAAGAGCTTTAAACAGGGGTGTTGTATATATGTTAATCTTCTATACTTCCCTCTCTCTTGCAAATGTACAGTCTGTGTCAGTGAAGAAGCACCCAGACCTGGCTTACTTTCTTAAGAATAGACAATTGTCACTGTCTCTTAACTTCTGATGGTTCCCATGAGAAGGGAAAATTAATCCCATGGTGGTGCTGGAGGTTCTTAGGACACATAAAGAGGATTCTCTCAGAGCCTCCTGTAAAATTCTGTGCTATTTGTTATCAGTGGAAGTGTGTCTCCCCCAAAAAGACATATGGAAGTCTAATCCCCAGTGCCCCATTACTTGACCTTATTTGGAAATAAGGTATTTACAGAAGTAATCAAGTTAAAATGAGGTCATTAGAGTGGGTCCTAATCCAATATGACTGATGTCCTTATAAAAAGGGGAAATTTGGGCACAGAGACAGAGATCTCTTCCTGAATTCCTATAAGTTTCAACATAAAAGTGAAGAGAACAGGGACTGGAGGAAGACTGCAAACTCAGATCTTCTGTGGGATCTGTGTAAAAGAATCTCAGTGTATTTTCGAGGGTGATAGAAGTAGGTATATGAGGGCTAGATTTCCCTAACGGTGTGAAGAGCGATCACTGGAGAGGGAGATACTTCCAGTGGCAGAGCAGTGGCTCTCAAACTTTAGCATGCATCGCAGTCTCCTGGAGGGCTTTTTAAAAGACAGATTGCTGGACTCAACTCTTGACATTTCTGATTTAGAAGCTCAGGGACCTGAAAATGTACATTTCTAACAGGTTGCTAGGTGATGTGGATGCTGCAGATCCAGGGACCATGCTTTGAGAAAAACTGCAGCAGAGATCAGTTTTGTATTTTGGAATTCTAATAGAAATGAGTCAAAGATCTGCAGTGTCCAGGGAAGAGAGATGTGCTCAGTGGGGTAGCAGTGAGAAAGAATGAGAGGCCTCAGTTATAAATGAGAGGGAAACACCTGGCAAAATAGTGAAGACTATTGTTAAAGACAAGGAAAAGGTCCTTCCAATATTGGGGAACAGTATCAATCACTCTACAACTCTTAGGACATAGATAGAATGTGGACTCAAGAATGCCCAGCACTAGAAACACTAGTGGTCTCAAATGAACTACACAAAAATGGAATCAATGGTGCTATCTTCTGAGGTCTCTGACCACATTTATTTGTATTGGTGGGCATGACATAATGACAGGTGAGCGTGCAGGAGAAACTAAGAGAAATGCTTGCACCCTTACCCTCTCCTGGGCCACATGGGAGGCTCTGCACATGTCCACATTAACCAACTGAGGTCACCCTGGAAACTTGCTGCCAGGAATCTTTCTCATCTGTGAAAGAACTACAGAAACTTGAAGCCTGGAAAGTCTGCGGTCCAGAAACAATGCACCTGCAAGATCTCAGTCCAAGAATAGGGAATCTCATCTACTACTGTGTGGCTTCTTTTTTGTTTGACCCTCAAAAATAGAATGCTTTTAGGCAAAGAGGGTATAGCTCAGTAGTAGAGATGCATGCATGCCTAGCACGCAGGAGGTCTTGGGTTCAATCCCCAGTACTTCCACGAAATACAAATAAATAAGCCTGACTACCACCCCCAAACAGTACTTGGAGAGACTTACTATTGTCTCTCTATGACTATGGGGGTAGAAATCCTACAAATGTACTCTGTATTGACAGAAACCGAACAAATTATAAACACTTGATATTTAGGGTCTGTTTCCCTTGATCATTCTAAGTTGAAGTGTATTTTTCATCCTGTCCATTTTTCCAGCTTGAACAAGGTGGAGTTCATACCCTTGACAGTAGTATGCAAAATATCTGCATTCACCTTTGAACCTTAGAGACCTAAGTATATAGAGAACATGGATGCTACAGTCCTCCATTCTATCAACTGAGTGATTGAAGTATGCATGGTAAAATTTATTTGAAATTTCTTTTTTTAGGAATCTATCCAATTACCTCTGAATACCAGGCATTGGTTACTGTGTTTATCAAATCTTCGATGTCCTCACTGAACATTGTGTCTATTTGTTTAACACTTAGTGAGAGAGGATTGTTCAAATATCAGTGATGATCGTATGTCTTTATATTTCTTCTCTTAGTTCTGTCAACTTTGTTTCTTATCTTTTGAAGGCTTGTTATTAGATACATAGAAATTCAAGAATATTGTGCAGCGGGAGTTAAATAGAATTTAACAGGTTGCTAGGTGATGTGGATGTTGCAGATCCAGGGACCATGCTTTGAGAAACACTGCAGCAGAGGGCAGTTTTAAGTTCAGAGCAAAACTGAATAGAAAGTGCGTAGAGTTCTGGTATATCTCCTGCTCCCATACATGAACAGCCTCCTCCACCATCAACATCCCACACCAGAGTGGTACAGAATGGTACATTTGTTACAATCAATGAATCACATTGATACATCACTATCGCTCAAAACCATAGTTTACATTAGGGGGTCATTCTTGGTGTTGCAAATTTTTTGAGGTCTGACAAATATATGACATGTATACATCATATCAAAAAGAGCAGTTTCACTGCCCTAAAAATCCTCTGTGTTCTGACTATCCATCCCTCCCTCTCCTCTGACCCTTGGCAACCAGTGACTTTTTGCCTTGTCCATAGTTTTGCCTTTTTCAGATTGTCATATAGTTGGAATCATACAGAGTGAAACCTTTCAGATGAGCTTCTTTCACTTAGTAATATGCACTTGAGTTTCTTGTCTCAGTAATCTCAGGCTGCCATACAAAATACCATAGTCTGGGTCACTTAAACAACAGAAATTTATCTTCTTATATTTCTGAAGGCTGGACGTCCAGGCTCAGGAGGCTAACATAGTTGGATTCTGGTGAGAACTCTCCTCTTGGCTAATGGGCAAGCACTTTCTCACTGTGTCCTCACTTGGCAGAGAGAGAGAAAGAGAAAGCAAGCTCTCTGGTGTTTCTTCTTGTAAGGATATTAATCCCATCATGAGGGCCCCATCCTCATGACCTCATCTAACCCTAAGTACCCCACAAAGATACCATTTCCAAATATCGTCACATTGGGAACTAGGGCTTCAACATATGAATTTGGGGGAAACATAGGCATTTAGTCCATAACAGTTCGTCCATGTCTTTTCATGGCTTGATTGATTGTGCTATAGCTCTTAGGGTTGAATAATAGTCCTTCGCATGGATGCACCACAGGGAATATTTTGAATTGACCCTCTTATAATCATGAAATATTCCTCCATATTTCATATAGTACTTCTCATCTTAAATGATCTGTTGCCTGATATTACATAACTACATCAGGTTTTTTCTTTTAAAGAGTTTTTATAGTATGCTTTTTCCATTTTTTACTTGCAGCCTATCTGTGTGATGGGAAAAATTTTCAAATATTGAGGCATAAGGAAGTCATCCTAGCTTATACATGATTTGGCTTAAACTTTATGCTAATTAAAAGAGCCTGTCTATGATTTGTCAAACATGCATTGTACATCTCCTTTAACCATTAAAGAAAAGAATGCATTTTAAAATAAAAATGAAGTAACTGTGGCTTAGGCATTCAAAATGGAGGTGGGTGGACATTGTGGATGTGGTTTCGGACACATTCCTGCATCACCGAGAACTTGAGTTTTCTGAACTTTATTGGACTCAAGGACACCATCAGCCGTTCTCAAAGCAATATCTGCTAGCAGCTGCCAGCTGTAACCTGATGATCAAGTTCTCCTCTTGTAACTCAACAACCATTTTGGACCCCAACCAATCCTTTCCTAACAAGCACCCTTACTTCTTGCCAGCTCCAATCGTAAATCTTGACAAACAACTTATGTAATTTTGTAGTTTTTGCCTGTGTAGCCTCCCCTATTTTGTAGTCTGGCAGAATACAATTCAAATGCTTCTTGAGTCTGTGTCTCCTGGGGGTATAGTCCTCAGTTTGATTCAAATAAAATAATTTTCTATTGCTATTGTTCATTGTTTACTGATTATCTCTGTCAACATGTGTCTTTACATTTAAAATGTGTTTTCTAGAACAGCATAGAGTTGGTTCTTATTTTTACTCCATCTAACATTTTTTTCTTTTAACTACGATATTTTTTCCATTTACATTAAATGTAATTTCTGATATAGATGAGGTTAAGTCTACCAGTTGCTATATATTGCTTTCTATTGTTCCCACCAATACTTTTAAAAAACAACTTTATTGACGTATGATTTACATACCTTAAATTCATCTTTTTAGGTGTACAATTCAATAATTATTTTAGTAAATTTACCAAGTTGTGCAACCATCACAATAATCAAGGTTTAAAACATTTGCATCATCACAATAACATCCCTCTTTAACTGTTTGTTTGTTTGTTTGTTTGTTTATTCCTTGTTAACCAAGAACTCCAGGACCAGAGACCTGGTTGAGGCAAAAAAAAAAAAAAAAAAAAAAAAAAAAAAAAAGAAAAGAAAAAAAAAAAGAAATGCTTTTATTTGGGATTTGTTAGGACTGCAACCCAGGAAGCACAAATACAAGGAAACACTTGAGTTGTGTTCCATTGGATTACAAAATAAGGAAAGTTTACAAAGGCAAAACAAAAAAAGATAAGGTTACAAAAATTATTTGTCAAGAATTAGAAGTAGTAATAGTGCTTATTAAGCAAGGATTGGTTCAGGTTTGAAATGATTACATAGTTGTGAAATGGTGGGGAGCATTTTGAAACTATAAGGTTGCAGCTAGCAGATGTTAGCAGATATTGCTTTGAAAATGGCTAGTGGTTTCATTGCGTTTGATACAGTTCAGGAAGTTCAAGCTCTCAATGATTCAGGAAAGTATGTCAAACCATATCCACAATGGACACCTGGCTTCGTTTTGGATGCCTGAACCATAGTTACTCCATTTTGATTTTTAAATGATCTCATATATATCATCAACAGCCTTTTCTGCCTTTCTTCATATTAAACAAGCACTTTTATCATTTCATTTATCTCCTCCATTTTGTTTTACTTTTATCATTCTTTAATATCTTAATCTTAAATTTACAAAAAGCATCATTTTCTTATTATAGTCTACATGAGATTAGCATTTTATCATATCCAAGACAATGCAAGAAACTTACATACAAGAAACATGTTGCAGATGGCAAAATTTCCTTTTTATTAAGGTTGAATAATATTTCATTGTATACATGTATACCTCATTTTCCTTATCCATCGACAAGCATTTAGGTTGTTTCCATATCTTGGCTACTAAGGATATTTCTGCAATAAACATAGGGCTGCAGAAATCTCTTTGAGATACTGATTTCATTTCCTTTGGATAAAAACCCAGAAATGGGATTGCAAGGTCACAAGGTAGTTTTATTGTTAGTTTTTATCAGGAAACTTCGTAACTATTTCCATAATGGTTCCACCAATTAACATCCCAACCAAAGTGCACAATGGTTTCCTTTTCTCCATATTCTCACTAACACTTGTTATCTTTTATCTTTTTGATAATAATCATTCTAGCAGGTGTGAGGTGATGTCTCATGGTGGTATTGACTTGCATTCTCCCGATGATTAGTAATATTAGTATGTTTTCATGTATTCGTTAGACATTTGTATGTCTTATTTTAAGGCATGTCTATTCAGATCTTTTACCCATTTTTTAATTGGTCGGGTTTTTTTGCTATGGAGTTATATGAGTTGTTTAAAGCGTATTTTAGATATTAATCTCTTGTAAGATATATGGTTTGCTAATGTTTCCCCCATTTGGTAGAAAATATTCACTTTATTGATTATTTCCTTTCATGCACAGAAACCTTTTAGTTTGATGCAATGCTACTTGTTTTTGCTGCCTGTGCTTTTGGTGTCTTATACAAAAACATCATTGCCCAAACCAATGTTGAGAAGATTTTCCCCTATATTTTCTTATAGTAGTTTTATAGTTTTATGCCTAACATTTAAGTCTTTAATTCATTTTGAGTTGATTTTTGTATATGATGTGAGATAAGGGTCCAATTTCATTCTTTGTATGTGGATATCCAATTTACCCATACCACTTACTAAAGAGACTGTCATTTCACCATTGTGTGTTATTGGCACCCTTGTCAAAAAGATCAGTTGAGCAGATACATAAATTTATTTCTGGTCCCTGTATTCTGTTCCATTAATCTACGTTTATTTTATGCCAGTACAACACCGCTTTGGTTACTGTAGCTTTGTAATATATTTTGAAATCAGGAAGGGTGATGTCTCCTGCTTTGTTCTTCTTGCTTAAGATTTCTTTGGCTAACCAAGGGTTCAAAGAGGACAAATAGACAAAGACAAAGAGACCAAATGAAAGAAATCCAGTCCTTAGTCTCCAGATGCCTGAACTTCTATTAAGAGTTGCAAATAAACACTAATGTTTACTTAAAAAAAAAAAAAAAGATTGCTTTAGCTAATCAAGGACTTTTATGGTTCCATATGAACTTTAGGATTGTTTTTTCTATTTCTGTAGAGAATGAAATTGGAACTTTGATTTAAAAATGCATTTAATCAATAGATCACTTTGGGTAGTTTGGATATTTTAACAAAATTAATGCTTCCAATCCATGAACACAGATGTCTTTCCATTTATCTGTGTTTTCTTTACTTTTCTTCATTCATGTTTTGTGATTATCAGTGTATAAGTCTTTCACCTCTTTAGTTAAGTTCGTTCCTAAGTATTTTTGTTGTTGTTGCTATTGTAAATGGGATTGCTTTCTTAATTTTTTTTTGCATAGTTCATTGTGCAAAGAAATGCAACTGATTTTTGTATGTTGATTTTGTATACTGAAACTTTACTGAGTTTATTTATTAGTTCTAATAGGTTTTTCTGTTATTGTTGAATAGTTAGGGTTTTTAAAAAATGTATATAATCATGTTATCTGCAGATAGAGATGATTTTATTTCTTTCTTTCCAATTTAGATGATTTTTATTTCTTGTTTTTGTCTAATTGCTCTGGCTAGGACTTTCAGTACTATGCTGATTAGAAGTGGTGAGAGTGGGTATCCTTGCCTTGAACCAAATCTTAGAGGAAATGCTTTCAGTTTTTCCTCATTATTTATGCTGTTAGCTGTAGGCTTTTCATATATGGCCTTTATTGTGTCAAGTTCCTTCTATACCTATTTTATTGAGCGTTTTTATCATGAATGAATGTTGAATTTTGTCAAATGCTTTTTCTCCATCTAGAGATAATCACATTCTTTTTCTGTTAATGTAGTGTATCACATTAATTGATTTGCATATGTAAAACCACATTTGCATCCCAGAGATACATCCCACTTGGTTATTGTGTATGATCCTTTTAATACACTGTTAAATTCAGTTTGCTAGTATTTTATTAGGTATTTTTGCATCAATGTTCTTCATTGATATTGGCCTGTAATTTTCCTTTCTTGTAGTGTCTTTGTCCGGCATTAGTATCTGCATGATGGTGGCCTTATAAAATGAGTTCCCTATTTTCCTAACACATGTATTCAACCCTGGGGAAAATTTCCTTTGAGAAATACTTGACTTCCCTTCTCAGTCTAATGTGTGATGCCAGACCCTCAAGAAGACATACTTTCCACTGAACATGTGTTTAGAAAATATGTTCCTGTTATGCCCTGTTATGCAGGTAAGTTTCTTAAGTGGGGCTTCTTTCACTGGAAAGTATGTCTCCTTGAGGCTCTAAAATCAAGAAATAGCCTGAGAAAGGAGGTCAGACATTTTTCAGAGGAAACTTGCCTGACATTTTTCAGAGGAAGCAGAGCTGCAAAGCTGAAAGCACAGGCCGTGTTAAACTGACTCACGGGTAGATTTAACAGCTGATTAAACACAGCTATAAAGAAAGTTAGTGGATTATGAGTAAGAACACGTGATCCAAGATGCAACATGGAAGGACAAAAAACCCCAGAAAATGTGGAAGAGAGGTTAAAAGAAATGGAGAACAGGGTGTGAAGGTCTAATATATGTTTAATTACAGTTTCATAAATGGAGAAAGAAAAATAGAGCAAAAACAACATTAAAAAGACGATGGCTGAGAATTTCCAGAACGAAAGAAAGACAACAATCTATAGATTAAAGAAATCTCATACCAAGAACCTGACACCTTCACCATTGGAAAAATATGAGATTTTCCTGTGGGATCATTTAGTCCTGTTTTACACTTCTAAACTGAAATTTTGCCTGGATGCATCTGATTTGTGGACCTAGGTCACATGGCCTCTTTCAGCTGCCAGGTGACAGCAAGTTTTCTAGGAGGACCTATTTATAATATTTAAAATTACGAAAAATAAGGAGAATGTTTAAAAATCATTGGACACTCACTCATGTTATAAATGCCTGCAACAGCGAAAGCTCATATTCAACTGCCTGCTGTTTTATCTTTGCACTCTCTTCCTTCAAGAACACATAACTCTTCAGAGCTCTAACTCAATTGACTTGTGTAATTTGATCTAACCTTGACCTATCAATCTATGGACTCTAGACACAAGAGTACTGTTTCTAGCTATCATAAATTCCTATATCCTCCATCTACACCTCAAATTCTGCCTACCTAAATCCTAGCATTTTTTCACCCCTCTGCCTTCTCCAAATACTCAACTCTCCTTTAGATTTTGTGTGTGTGTGTGTGTGTGTGTGTGTGTGTGTGTGTGTGTGTGTGTGTGAGTATCCTCTTGTTTCTTCAAGGCATGATAGTTGATAACACTCCCTGTCTCTTTGCTCTTTATTGTCTGTTATTTCTTCTTCATTCATGTCTAACTTCAGCAGAATCTCCTTTGTCTGTATCACTCTCATTCATTCCTTCCTTTCCAGTCCCATAACTACTCCTTTGCTGCACTTTATGTTTCAAGATCTGCACCATGGCCAATCTTTGGTGTCCTCTTGACTCTGGCTTCTCTTCCCTTTAATGCATTCTGCATATCCACATTTGGTAAGTTTCCACGTTCAGTTTTTTTTTAAAGGGTTTTACTTCATTCCAGAAATTTCTGTCTCCTGATTACCTGTTTTACTTTCCCTCACTTCCACAAGGGCTGGCAACTGCCCCAGCCAGTGTTCTGCCTTGGCCCTTTAAGGCCTGGGTCTTTCTCTCCAGTTCTGCTTATAAATTTTTCTCTACCAGGGATCACTCTGCCCCCTAACTTATGTATAAGTCTTAACTTTTCTTCAAAGCGCAGCACAATTCGCTTCTGCTCCTGAAGGCCTGCCTCTGTGATGGCTCACTCTGTAAATCGGTGAACCTTGGCCCTGTTCACTGCCGCCTCACACCCGGCACAGCTACTTTTCAACGTTCTCTTCCATGAAAACGAAGACTATGACAATGACTTCAAGGTTAAAACCATATCTGGATGCCTCGTTCCTGGGTGCAGAGCCTAGCACGGAATTGGAGTTCAGTGTTTATTGAATGAAGGGATGAATTAAACTGCGAATTTACCAATGCCTGTAATGGCGCTGACTCTTGAGCTGTAGAGAAATTGCTAGTTTAAAGAACTTGACGCAAGCGGTTGCAGGTCGGTGAATGTCCTGAGTCAAGATGAAAACCAAGTACGGATATCTGGGTTTCATTTGAGAGATCTGTGGTATGCAACCTTCTCTATTCTGAGTTTCCCTTCTGCAGAGGGTGAGGAGAGATGTTTCACTGTTTTGGGTTGGGCAGATTTCTGCGATTTTAAAATAGTGGAGGTTCCTGTCACTGCCCCCATATTGCGCTATCCCCAGCAAGAGCCTACAAACTGAGTTCCAATAGTTGGGAAATAGATTGAAACGATGTCCGGGTTTTGTTTGCTGTGTACATACAGATACTTTAATAAAACCCAATGTAAAAGCCTCCCTTTCCAAAGGAAGAAGGCAAGCGCTTATGCGTAAGGCCCTATAGCTCAGGGGTTAGAGCACTGGTCTTGTAAACCAGGGGTCGCGAGTTCAAATCTCGCTGGGGCCTGCTGTGTTCAACCTTTTAAATTTCTAATCAGCCACTCACCGCTCTGATAACTTACGCCCTGCGGAAGTTCCGCTAGTTATAATCTTCTCGCCAGTGTCCAGACCTCCCGAAGAAACATCCGAGCAGAGCCGCTTCCTGAGAGCTTCCAGTACTAGTGCGCAAGTGCTGCTTTGCTGCTTTGCTGCTTGGATTGTGGCGGAGTACGTTACGAACTGCGGGAAGTGCTGCCAGCCTCTGCGGACTCCCTGGCTGTGCGGCCCGCAGCAAGAACCGGAGCCGGAGCAGGGCGGTGGGGGAAGAGAATGGGGTCGAGCCCTCAGCACCCCCTCTGACCAGGTTTAGAGCCCAGAACAAAGTCCCCACCCCAAAGGGAAAGAGCTGGCGTCAGCTGTCCTGATTAAGCATCCCCGAGAATGTAGGCTGTCCGACAAGGTTTCATGTTTCAATGGATTCTTGAACATTTCAGTGTATCTCAACGGGAGAATTAGGGTCGAAACTTGGGTCACTGAGTTGTTATTGACTCAAAGAAACTGGCTTCTTCTTTGAAAAATTTTAAAGTATTTTCTCCAAGAGTCAATTCTCACAGCAACAATGGGCTTAGCCATATATATTATATACCACAACCTCTCCCTCCCCTAGTCTGCGGACTTGTAAGAGGAAGAGAGAAGCAGCTCGCTTGTGTAAACGCTCCTGGATTCGGAGGCAATCACAAGAAATGAGGAAATGAGAGGCTCAGGCCAGAGCCCCGAGGCCCGTCCTTCTCCCTGGCTCGCAGTTGCGCGATCAGAATTTTGTGTCCCACGCCTCAGCCCCTAGTTCTCCGTTGCCCTGTGGCCGCTCCCACTTTAGACACATGTCACTCCAGGGAGGTTCCGGGCCTCATGCTACGCAAAGACAACAGCCCGGGGCGGCCTCGGGCTGCACAGGTTCTAGGAGCTCCGGTGAAGAGCCCATTGTTTGGCCCTGCGTGGAAGCCCCTCCGTGAAGCAGGAGAAAAAATCCAGCTGTAGAGGGGTTGTCCCCAGAACTGCAGACAGGACTTTCTCATTAAGCTAGCTACTACGTGGTGTCGACAGCAACTAGTAGGCCATTATGTACTAGTCTGTTTAGCGATGTCCTCAATACAGAATCCTAGATACTCCCCGTTCGTTCCCCCTTCGATAGCTCAGCTGGTAGAGCGGAGGACTGTAGTGTTTCCCTACCTGGTTATCCTTAGGTCGCTGGTTCGATTCCGGCTCGAAGGAGGGCTTGACGTTTTGGGGTTTGCCGCCACCCAGTGAGCCGTTGCTCTACTGTTTCTTACGTCGTTTTCACTCTTCTAGAGTCCTTTTCTCCAGAACTTACCCCACCGCAAAGATAAACTTGGCTTACTTGCAAGAATTTATACAAGTATCACACCTTAAAAAACTGCTCTTGTTGGCCACTCTTTTTAATAAAAGGGGGATTGTACACTAACTCTTCAAACCAACTGGAAAGTTTCTGAGTTTGATGTTTTAGCTGAATTTAGTTTTCAGGTCCAAAGGTTGGAGATCCAAGACTACTCTTTGGTACAGAATACGTGTGTGTGTGTGCATGTGTATGTATATATATATATACATACACATACACACACACTGGGATATATATATATATATATTTATATTTATATTTATATTTATATTTATATTTATATTTATATTTATATTTATATATTTACGTATCCTGCTGCCCTCGGGACTTTAATTTGCAAGACAACCCCCGAGACCTTCATTTACTCTAAACACACACACACACGCACACACGCACACACTCACACACACACACACTCATTCAGGTGAGGGCACTTTTAATTTATTTATCTGTTTATAAGTTTTTATAGTTCCATAAAACCATTTTGAGCTGGAGTAGGAAGGAGGAATAGGATTTGAAGTGAATTGGGATGAGACTGGGAGAGAGAATTTCAGACTGAGGAAACGATTTAAGCAAATCATGGGGAGAAGAAACATTTGCTTGGCACCAAGGAAAATCGCAAGAGGTCTGGACTTCCCGAACACGCGCCAGGCTGGTTCACCTCCAACAGAGCAAAATAGTGGCTCCCCGTATTTTGATGCCCATTAGTTCTCGCCCTAGGATTTTATACTCGCTCGAGGTAGTAGCAGCCCGACAGATAGACATCCCGTGCGTCCGTGCCAGGGCTCAGGACACTACAGTCTTGCAACCGACCCCAGCTCGGGCCCTAAGGCTCCAGCTTGTTTCTCTCCAGGCTCCCTCCAAGCTGGAGTTCAGGGCTGGACTCTTCCGGGAGGGAATTGTTGGAGTTCAGACAGGCGGCCTGATGTCTAAAAAGCTGCCTCTCCTTGCCTCATCCAGCGTTTGGAGGGGTCCAGGACATGGACGGGGGAGAACAAGCGAAGCTAGAGTCAGAGGGAGACGTGAGATTTCATGAAAATGGAAGAGCTAAACAAAGCCAAAGGTAAATGTCACAATAGAAAACAAAATTCCAGAGCTGGGTGTTGGCCAATCGCTGACGGAAAAGTGAGATCCAGGGAAAACATACGCAACAACTTATCCGGAGTGGCTCGTTGGTCTAGGGGTATGATTCTCGCTTTGGGTGCGAGAGGTCCCGGGTTCAAATCCCGGACGAGCCCAAATTTTTGAAAAACTTTTCCTTCCTTTGGTAACTGCTGAAAAAAGTTTAGTTCTGTACAAACTTTCCCGCTTTCCAAGCTGTTCTACAAAAGAAAGGTACACTGATGGAACTAGTGGTAGGTGGGCGCTGATGACCTGTGCGGGGCGAAACTGCCTGGCTTCCTGGAATCTCGCCAGCGGACGCCTGGAGGGGCAGCCTCACGCCCGGGAGCAGGGGTCAGGGTCCCGCAATCTGCGGTCCCCAAAAGCCCTGTCCTCGTGGCCCAGGAGCGTAGAACTCGGATCTCCACGCTCGCTCCCTGCCCAGATGGGGACCCACCCGCTCCGCCTGGGGCGGGGGCTGCTCTGACTCCTGCTTCAGAGGCGGGTCCTGGCTGGGCGGCGTCGGGGGCGCCTCATCCGAGAAACGGGGCGCGGTCCCAACTACAAAAAGGCTCTCACTCTGACCCTCCTCGCCTCTTTGCATCTCCACGCCGTCCGTGTACACACACATATGCACGCTGACCGCATGCAGATCTAAACAGAGATTCAAAAGAACACCTTTGCTCTTCTACCGGCTAACCCGTCGTCATCACTGTGAGGAGAAGCGGGTGAGAAACAAAAACTTCTCTTTTCCCAGTCCTGCCCTTTTTCTGCAGCTTGTTCCGAGGCCGAGGTGGGTTCACACTCGTGTTCCTCCATCCCCTCTCCCCTCCTGCTTTTTGGTAGCTTTATCAGGGGCATTTGGGCCGCGGGAGTCCCTTCTTAGCAGAGGCAGTGTGGGGCTCCTCCAGGAGGCGTTTGAGGGACGGAATTGGAGGATTCGAGGAATGGGAAGGAAGTAGGTGAAGTTCAGTTCTTGTAGAGTTCGCCATTCCGCATTCCTACTCGGGTGCTTATTTTCTGCAGCTCAGTAGAGAGGCCAGCGTGAACGTCTTTTGCCTAGAACATGGGCTCAAAGGAGGACTCCAACCGAAGGGAAATCTGGGGAAGCCTGCCTGTCCTCCAAACTAAGGCTTCTTTGCTTGGTACCCAGGTTAATCGCCAGATTTATGGAACAGGCCTTGTTCAGTTTTTGTGAGCATTATTGGGAACTCACGTTTTCCTTTTCTGTTTACTTATCTCTTACCTGGACCTTAATCCACCCTCAGCCCTAGTTGTGGAATTCTTTGAGACACTTTGCCAACATCCTCTTCTCTAAGCTTTCTTACTGAAACTTGGGATCCTCAGCTTTCTTACTCTAAGACAGCACATCAAATGGTATGAACACAGGGCTTGCTTAGGAAAGACAGTTTAAAACAAAACAAAACAAAACAAAACAAACATTTTCAGCACCATTCTGGGGACGGGGTAAATCTCAAATAGGCTGCAGGGGAGCAGAATTTGTCAGCCCAAAATATCTCTTTGGCATATTATTTTAAGCTGGTTATTTTCTAAGAAACGGCAGACAAGGGGAAAATCCTGAAAACCTAGCAGGAATTCCCTTTTCGTAAGAAAAACATTTATGTTTATAAGGGAAATCTTCATTTGTAAGGGTGGCTCCCTCCCTGTACCAGGAAGAGGAGGATGACACAATCTTTGTAAACTCCTGCCAAGGGAGAAGGCAGAGACTTAAGTTTGCATAACAATCTTACCCTTGTTCACTGTGCTTTTCCTGGTAACCTCCCATATCTAAGTTGCCCCACCCTCAACATCCTCTTTTGTCTTTACCTGAGGATGGTATTTAAACAGAGGACCTCTGCCATTTTGGAGTTACTCAGTTTTCCTGGGTCTCTCTGCGGTGTACTTGTTATTAAATATCTCTTTGATTTTCTTCTGTTAATCTGTCTCATGTCAATTTGATTCTTTGACCAGCCAGAAGAACCTAGAAGGGTAGAAGAAAATGTCCTCTTCCTGGACAGAGCCAAGACCTTTCCTGTGTCATTAAGAACCTCATGATCAAGTCATAAATGTAATCACTGGAGACCCAAGTGACATAATTATCTGAATAGCATATGGCTCATTTCCCAGAAGCAGCCACAGATATTCAAAGAGCTACTTGGGGTTTATAGCTCAGTGGTAGAGTGAGTGCTTAACATGCATAAGGTCCTGGGTTCAATCTCCCCCAATATCTGCATTAAAGATAAATAAATAAACCTAATTACCCATTCCCCCCCCCCCCAAATTCAAAGAGCTACTTAATTACGTAAGCTGCTCACGAGTTATGAAAGCTGTGTGGTGCATTGGGAAGCTTCTAGTCCCTGGAAATGCAGATGTTCACTGGGCGATACATGTTCTTCCTTTGTACCTTGTCTGTAAAGTGAGGGGTTGACAGATAGTCTCTGAGCTCCCCCGCTTAGATCCCAATCCTTATTCTGACTACAGGATGTTAGGAACGTGGCTCATATGAAAGATGTTATGTGGAGAACTAGTTTGGCAGAGAGGATGGGAAAAACCATTCCAGGAAAAGAGAAATGGCTCCAGCTATTGTTGAAAGAGCAGATGTGAGGTTATAAACAGGCACAACTGAGAGGTTTGTCGAGTTACTGTTGGAAGCATTTACCAGTATGATTCATAAAGTAAATTGCCAAGAATGTGGACCACAGTGGGCCAGTGAAATCCCTCTTTAGTTTTTATTTACTCTGTATTTGCGCAAAGAGCAATCTCTGTTAACAGCTATTCTCAGAAGAACACACTGAAATACCTGGGAAAGAGGGAATGGGCACAGAACCCATGTTATGGAAATGACAGGCCAGCAAAAAACAAGCACCACTCGGAGGGTTGGAGTACTCAGATGTATTACGCCGGCGGGCTCAGAGGGGCTTCTGCTCCGAAGCTCTGAGCACCTCCAAGACGTGCACATGAGGTTTCATAGGGTTAATTACAAGTATGGGCTATTAGCCAATAAGGCTCAAACAACAAAAGCAAGGAATCAGTACACTGAAGCTTATCAATTCGGAACAGATCACATTACTGACACTTGTTGAGCTTGGATTTACGAGTTAGCTTGTTAGCCCAGTAAACTGACACTAAACTTCAGATTTACGAGTTAGCCCGGCAGAACTTAGATCAGTAAACCGACACTTGTTACACTTAGATTTGTGACTTAGCTTGTTAGCCCAGCTGGGCTTTTCCTTCACACCCAGAGTCTGTTGAAAGTGAATGTTTAATGTTTGTCTTTGTTTGGAAATATAAGCGTGTCAGCAGGACTCTGTCCCCATCCTCCCTCAATCAATAGTGTCCCCCACTTCCTGGAGTGGAGGTGGGATCCTTCGTTCTCTCTGGGCTTCATCCTCTTTTAACCATGACTTTGGTTATTAGATAAATTTCATGTCTATAGACCTAAAAACTGTTAGAGGTATAAAGGAATTTAGAGATTAACCCCTTGCCTCTATCCCAATAATTTCATAATTAGTCGTAAGGACAGAATGAAACACATGTAGTCTGTATAAAGGGGAAAGTACACGAGCACAAAAGTCCTTAGAAGGAGAACCCATGCTTCCTGTGTCCGTGTGCAGGGAACCCACTATTGGCTTGAAGGAGAGACAGAAAAACATTTCAGGAAAAGGGGAATGACTTTAAAGTTCCAACTGTCAGAACATTTAAAACTATATAAGGATTAAAATATATATATATATGTATATAAGCTTTTTTTCTCAATTGGCAAGTGCTTCACATCTATTAAAGTTACTAATAAAAAGATACACCATAGTCACAGGCTACAAGGCAGTCCCTTGGTAGCCAAGGGGAACTGGTTCCAGGACCTCCCAAAGATACCAAAATCCGATGCTCAAGTCCCCTATATAAAATGGCATGCATAGTGTTTGTATATAATCTGTGCACATCCTCCCTATACTTTAAATCATGTCTAGATTACTTATAATACCTAATACAATATAAAGCCCATTGCTGGGGCACAGCGAATTTAAAAGATTCCTTTTTGGAACTTTCTGGAATGCTTTTCCAAATATTTTTGGGCCATGGTTGGTTGAATCCAAGGATGGGGAACCTGTGGGTATGGAGGGTTGACTGTAATTCCTTATTATAAGTATTTTGACTAAGCCCTTAAACGCATTTTAATGAGATAGCAAAATTTTTTTTTATTCCAAAACCTTCTTTTCTGTTTCATCATAACCTCATGGTGCCAAGCTGAAAAGAAAAACACTTAGAATGAAAGCAATCATCCGCCATTCACCTAGGTGGCTTCTGGCATTGTCAACTCTACGACAGGTTGTGAAATCTCCAAAGGTGGCCTGGTGAAATCCCCGAAGCAAAAAAAGAACCCGCCTTGCTCAGGGACACAGGCTGCACCCTCTATACTCAGAGGCTGGTCTCCGTGTGAGCTGGTGTTTGCACTGGGCTTTGAGGCCACGGGACGGTACGTGTGTGATGTTGGAGTGGAGTATCTTATCTGCTTTTAGGCTGTTTACCAGAGAAGGGTGGGTGCTGTTGATCAAGTCACCTTAATCCCCACAGACAGTGGGAGCCCACTGCTCCTTCCTGGTCCAGGACTGCTGAGGCAGTAAGGGTGTTGCAATGGGCCTGGCAACCTCCTCTCTGATAAGTGACTGAAAACTTTAGGACTTTGTTTTTTGCTGTGTGTTCAAAAGGCAAAGTATGATCAATTTAACACAGGTTCCCCTCTCAAACACTGTGTTTGCCCACAAAAGGAAAGTGAGCATCCGGGCACCTTGTTAGAATCCAGTACAGGCCCTGCATCCCTGTTAAAAAACCAAATGGTTTCGAGTAAATTTGAAGATCTAATTGGCTTTTTGAATGAGCCATGAATGGGGCAGCATCTCATCTAGTAAGTAAGAGAGGTGCTCTGAGGAGCTGTACAATGAAAGGCTTTTATAAGCGGAAGCTGGGCAAGTCAAGAAAGTTATAAGCAAAAAAAAAAAAAGGTTGTTTCTATGCACAGGTAAGGATGAAAGGAAGGAGAAGCCCAGGAAATAACAGTAAGGATACTTCCGAGGGTTAGTAGCTGGGAGGCTGAGGTCAGGGACAGGGTGCTAACACCTGTCACATAACCCTCTCTGGAGGTGCCTTCCCGGTTCTGTGACTCCTACCTACTACCGTTTCGTGGACCCAAGTCATGTGTCTAAACAGAAAGGACAGTGGATCTGCGTCTTCCTGGGAGCCCCCAGTCTTGCTCTGCAGGCTTCTCCCAAGGCAGTTCTTGGAGCTGGCCCAAGAAACAGCATTGTCTGCACCCAGATCACTGCATGCGAACCATGAAACCTGAGTTCTGTTGTGGGCAAGAGTAAGAACCGTCCGTGGACATCAGAAAAAGGCTGCTTTGGGACCAAAGGCCATGTTCAGCACACTTTGCCTCCCAGAACAGATCTCTAATCCCCTCAGGTGGGTTAATAGTTGACCCAGTCATGCCCTGGAGAGGGTGACTTTCCTTGTTTGTCTAAGAGCAGTGTCCTTGGTTTTGATGTCTCTGCCAGGACTTGGACTTTTTAGATCTAGTCTCCTGACCCAGTTCATCTGATCCCTATATAATCGGAACCAGGAGGGGCCTCCAGGTTCACACCACTGGACCCCACCTCTAGGAACAAGTGGCTGGAACCTCTCTTCAGTTGGAGGGAAACTTCCAGATTTTTGTAAGATTCTTCCTCCTGGGTAATCTATTGTTCTATTTATTTATTTATTAGGCATGTGTGTATTTATTTACTATTTCTAACTGTCCATCCTTTTCAATGAAACCATTTCCCCCCTTTTAAAGCTGCTGGGCCCAAGCTCATGAATTAAGAAGAAAATGAATTAGATTCCAAAGTTTAAAATGAAAAGATTTCTCTTACAATATCCTATATGTAGCTAAAGGGAAATTGGTGAGACTGGGAGTAAGTGGAGGTTTAGGAGGGATTCCTAAATTGTGATTAAGTCCCCAAAGATTTGGGAAAGCTGTTTGCTGAAGGCCATCCGGAGTTCCCCTGGATACAGGCATTATGTATGACTTAACAAGAAAAGAAAGATAAAGTATATTTTTAGCTGTTTTCTTGTAATCTTTCCTGCTACTTTCTTTCCTTAAAGCTTTAGGGGTTGAGGGGGGTCGTAGGAGGAGGAAGGGGATATAGCTCAGTGGTAAAATGTGTGCTTAACATGCATAAAGTCCTAGGTTCAATTCCCACTACCTCCATTAGAAAAAGAAAGAATAATTTTGGGTGCTCTTTGAGAGCAAAGTGGAATGCATCCCAAGGTCAAAAGAGGTATACAGGCAGGTTGAAGAGAAGAAAGAAGAAAACAACTAAAAAGGAGGACTACTCATTGGATGGTATGCTTGCACTTTGAAGGAAATTGCTCTAGAACACATGAAAGTGTGAAGCTATATTCATGGAAACTCTAACCTTAGATACTGATCACAACTGGTCAAGGTAATCCCCTGGTGCATAAAGTTTGATGAATCCCTGGAGTGCAAATATTGCCTGTGGTGAGAGGAAGAGAATGTTAATTTTTGTAAAGACTAAGGGATTGGTTTGAGACAGAGGATCAAGTTAGCCTAAAGAACAGATGGAACAAATTCCACTGACAATTATGTGCTTGGGTCTAGAAGGGTATGTGTGGATGAGTCTGACCACCTTTGACCAGAGGTGAGGCTCTGCACCGTGGTTGGCCTAGGCAGATTCACTTCTGTACTACAAACAGTCTGTCTCTTATTTGTTTTCTCCCAATTGCATTTTACCTCTGTTTTGGGGAAATTTAGTATTGAATATATGAGTGTGGAAGGTGTGAGTGTGGGAGCAGATGTTAGATAGCGGTGGCCATGGTGTGTACTTGCTGGGATTTGGTTTCTGGATGTCTTTGGGAGTCAAGACTACAATAAGCCTGAGCAAACGTTAGCTGAGTTGTTACAGAATGAAGGTGCAAATTCTGTAAATCAGGAATAAAGATCCTTTACCGCCCCAGACAGGGACATGAGGACCATCAGCCTCTCAACGAACAAATGGCTTTTTCGGATGCAGAGCCCCAGTGCAATGTCAGTCCAGTGCCTTAACTAGAAATGATGTGGGCTTGGTTTACACACCGAGACTCAGGGAGGATGCACACCCGTGAGACTGGGCTGCAGGTCATCCTATCATCTCTTCCAGCTTGTGCCTCGTGCCACCGACTAAACTTATACAGACTTACCTTTACAATTCCATGGACACTGGACTTTTGCTAGTGAAACTTGAAAGGCTCCTTTACACCTAATGAGAACCCATGGAATTTCAGACTTTTCGCTCTAGCAACTCACTTTATTTATAGATGAACAAATTCAGACCTGGAGAGGAAAATGAAGTCAGTCATTAAATTATTATTAAGGGTCTACTGTGAGGCAGGCATTGTGATTCAAGGTGAATAACATGAGCTCTGCCCTCCTGTGGATTGTGCACCAGTAGGAAACACTGGTGAGTACACGGGTAATTGTTTGCTCAAGATCACATGAATGGTGGTTTGGGAATGGCACTTGACAAGAGGTAAATCTTTATTTTGTGATGTCCTTGCGGGCATATCCTGAGCTTTGTGATGTTTGCTTTGACACTCCTTTCTAGGGAGGTGTCCTTCGTTTTAATATCTAAAGCATATGGTGTTTGGAGAGAGTCTCTAGACAAGCCTGCCAGCTCATACTTACTTCAGTGAACCGCAACATCCCCTGTGCAATCCTGGCACCTCCTCCAAGGACCCCCAGTTTCCTCTACAGTGTGGAACATGTTGGCACCATTCCTACCCGCCACTGCCACCTAATGCCTCTTCTGGGTACTACCAGCTCAGGTTCTGCTTCCAGATTTTTGAACTCTGGGATTCTGGCCTCTGGCAGAGAAGTGTCAACTCTGACCTGTGGGGACCCTTCTCACCTTGAGAGCCTGCCATTCTACAGTTGACTTTGACATGGGAAGGCAATATTTGTCCATTGCAGAGCAAGAGACTTAATGGATTACAAATTAATAAAACTTTGTCTTGCAAAAGACTAGAAAGAGAAAACAAACCCAGGAGACTGAAAAGCACAATGTAAATGTAAAAGAGCTTAGCACATGGGGAGCCAGGCAGCCCAGCAGCTGTGATGGAGCAGCAGCCACCTCAGCGTCCTTGTTCTTCTCTCAGGTGTGGCTCTCCCCTCCCACTTGTGTACCACTTTCTTGCTAAAATCCCAAGAACACACTTCTGCTGCTTCTATTACAAATTATGCTCTCATGTGCTTAAAGGAAATCTTTTCAGCTGATATCTGTTTATTTACTTCAGTACTGAGGAATAACCAAAAAAAGTCTTAGCGTATAATTTGGTAATTCTTCATCCGCGTACCAGATTTGTCTACAGTTAAGATGAAACAGACAAGGGGGATCGATGCCAAATGCTGACGAGAAAGAGAGGTCACTCTGCTCACCCTGCCCCATGCCTTCCCCTGGAGCCAGCAGAACCCCGAAGCCCTTCATCTTCCTGCATTCACGGTTGTGCTCCCAGGGCTGTTTAGCAGCACGATAGGCTTAGTGCTATGACCTGTGGTCTCTTTAAGGGCTACAACACACAAAACTGACTTCCACACAAAAAAACACTATAAAATTAATAATTAAGTATCCATGACAATGTACAAATTTAGGGTTCATAAAGATTACATTACATTTAAGAATAAGTTGCAGGGGGAGGATACACTCAGTAGTAGAGCACATGCCTGGCATGCATGAGGTCCCAGGTTCAATCCCCAGTACCGCCACTAAAATAAATGAATGAATGAATGAATAATCCTAAATACCTCCGCCACCAAGAAAAGGAATAAACTGAAGGTCGCAGACCAGTGCCTTTATATAAAGTGAAAAGGCGTACTTATTAGCCTCTAATGGATCATCCTAAATGCCAAGGATTAGAATCCTGGGTCCAGCATTTTGTATGTAGGGGACGCATCGAGCACACACCTTTGCTCCATAAGGAAGAAACAAAAGGCAAAAGGGACTGTAATGGCACACTAGACGAAGAAAGTACCATTTTGAAGAAACCAACAAAGAGAATTCGTGTGGCCACAGAAATTAAAAGCCTCATTTAACCATAAAATTCACCAAGATCTAGGAGGCAACAAAAGACCATAAGGCCCTAATGAACAAGAAAAAGTTTTGACCATCCTTTCACTCCTGTCCAGAAGAATTCAGAGATGGAGGAAGCAAAAAACAATTGTAAAGTGGACATATATGCACATATATGTACCTGGAAACTCGTGACTTGTGTTCAAATTCATTAAAGCTGGGTGCAGCAAGTGGATACAGAAGAAGGAGAAGAAATTGAAGGTCAAATTTTTCTCCCATTGTAAGAATTTCTCAGTAGGTATGAGGATTGTCAAGAAATCATAGCCAGCTATAAATTAGTTACTCGTAGACTAACAATTCCAAAAGCAAAATCATAAAAATTAGTTTCCAGTTTCCAGTGGAAAGTCATTCTTGTTCTTGGATGTGTGGGCATTCACATGTATTTGGCTTAATACGGAGTAGGACTTTGGTGGCTTTTTTTTTTTTTAGCATTTTTTATTGAGTTATAGTCATTTTATAATGCTGTGTCAAATTCCAGTGTAGAGCACAATTTTTCAGTTATACATGAACATACATATATTCATTGTCCCATTTTTTTTTCACTGTGAGCTACTACAAGAGGACTTTGGTGGGTTTTAAAGGCCCTGTTCTTCCAAATTTTCTCTGAAGAACTGAAGGTATAGTCAGAAACTACCTGCTGCAAATACCAAATAGCTTTCTATTTTCAAATCAGCAAGTTTCATAAGATACAATCTTAGTGGTTCATAGGAAAATTTGTTTTCTCTTTTGTTATCATCTTTACTTGTTTAGTTCTATTTTTGATTATCTATCATTAAGTTAAAATTATGCCCCAGGAAGAAGCACTCTATTAACTCTCTGGGTGTGTCTGAGTGTCTGACACACCACCCCTGGGATGTCCAGTGTTTCAGTTGACAGCTCTTGAGAGATGATGGCTGCTCTTCTCCTTCTTCTGAGGATGACATTAAGAAATCATTACAGCAAGTGATAAGACCTTTGGTTTGATGAAAAGGTCTAAGGACTTTTGTTTGTTTGTTTGACATGGTAACACCATTTTCCTGTTGTGTAACAGTCTATGTATGTATGCGGGGGAAACAAAAATATTCTCTGAGAATAATTCAAATTGTTCCCAATGCAAGAAGCTCCTAAGAATGAGCTTGAATTCCTCTTCCTCCAGTCCTCTGTAAGGGTTGACCCCAGACCCACTCCCAAGCTTACGTGGATTCCTCCATGCTCCTCCCTGTTCTTTCCAAATAGTACGTAATAATCCCACCTTTGGCCATGAACCACCTACTCCTTGGGGAATTAGGTCTGCTTCCCTTCACCTCAAGGTGAAACTGCTCTCACGTCTCTCCTCACAGTCAACTGACTGATTGACTTGAGTACCTGGACTTCTCTGATTGCTGCTTCCCTGGACTCAGGGTTCCCTAAAAGTCCCCCTTCTTCACAGGTCTCACCTCCCATCTTACTGTCTCATCTCAGTAAGTTGGTTCTTCCATCCCTTCCCCAGGGATGCTACACCCTCTGGTAGGTGTGTCAGTGGTCTTTGTGTTCCAGGACCCAGCACAGTGCTTGGAACCCAATAGGGGCTTGTGTAATATTTGTTACTCGGTTAGTTAATCCTTGAATTAAAGACTGTGTATGGATTTTTGTAATGCTACAACTGATAGAAAGGTACATACTCAGTGATCCTAAGAAATAAGAAAGAGTGGTTGGGGCTGGAAGTTGTGTTCAGGAAACATTGGAATAGACTTTCCTCAAAAAGTTGATGGACAAGAAACATGAGATCAATGAGGAAAGAGAAAGAAAAGAATACTTAGGTGCCAGAGGATAACTGATCCATGACACCCTGTCAGAGAGAAAAGTCCCTGTCCTTTTAGCCTAATGTGGCAACGCTGTTCTGTGCCCATATCGTATCTCCTTTTGCCCTTGGCAGGAGCCTTTGTTGGAAAAGATGGTGATGGGCCCCCTCTTGTTGGTCTTCCTGCTGGGTGTGGGTCTGATCCCACCGACCTTAGCCCAGGGATACCAGGAATTCCTGTCCAAGCACCATGATGCCAACCCCAGAGGCCGGGATGACAGATACTGTGAAACCATGATGAGGAGACGAGGCCTGACCTCACCCTGCAAAGACACCAACACCTTTGTTCATGGCAGTAGCAACAACATCAGGGCCATCTGTGAAGACACGAATGGAGAGCCTTACGGGATAGGTCTCAGGAGAAGCAGGTCTGCTTTCCAGGTCACCACTTGCAAGCACAAGGGAGGGTCCCCCCGGCCTCCATGCCAGTACAGAGCCACAAAATCCTACAGAGTCATTGTTATTGCCTGTAGAAATGGCTTTCCTGTCCACCTTGATGAGACCTTTTTCCCTTGAAGCTGGCAGCCCGGAGCTGGCTCTGCCCTTCTTTCCTTCCGTCTCCCATCCATACCCCAGAACAGTGGTGGCAGCGTTCACTGCTAGGGGTCCAGAACTTGAGCTGTCTGATCCTTTGTTTTCTGTTTTACAGTATGTTTACCAAATAAAAACATCTCTGAAATCATTAAGAATCAGATTTTCTCACTGATTCCAGGCCTATTGATCTCTCCCCATTTCTCTATTCAGCTGTTTCTCCCCCCTCCCCGCGACCCCCCCACTCCAGGGTTGGATGGAACAGAAATGCCTTTTTCTTTACCAGTCAGTTCTTTATCAGGCCTTAGGGAGGTGTACTTTACCTTTCTGTGATGGCAAGGATGTTAAATTCATCTTACAGAGATTTCTGGGAAAATCCAAATGGCCGTGGAGCAGAATTTTCAAGAGGGGCAAACTGTTACCAAATAATAAGCAGGTATAACTTTTACAAATGTTAAACCTTAGGAAGAGGAGTATAGGACTAAATAAAAACAGATTAATTACACTTTCTCTCTGTCAAACACACACACACACACACACACACACACACACACAACACACACACACACACAGACACACACACACACATTTGTAATCCTGCATGAATACCAAAATCCATTCAGGGCAGCCACCTCTTAACCTTAAGCAGGAGGTAATTTGACATTGCTTTGAACGAAATGTTCCCAGGATAGTCTCAAAGTTATTTCATATCAAGATCAAGAAATTTGATTACTACATTATTTTCTCTTTACTCTTTAACTGTACCAACTGTTGTCTGGCAACTCTAAGGTCTTAGGGTGGTCATAGAAAGATTCCAAACTTATCCTTTCTTCTCCAACTGGATATGTTTTCAAGTGAACATGAACTTTGATTAACAGACCGTCTCTGTAAAATGTGCTAATTAATCCACAGGTTCAGTGGTTAACTTCCTGTTACTTTATTTCGTCAATCGGTACCTGGATATTTTATTTAGAAAGCAGTTAATAAATTACAGTTATACGTCACTAGTTTTGCTGTATTGTGAATGAGTATAGTGGTCACAGTTTTCCTGCAAGATGGCCTCTCCTGATGCCTACATGCCCTGAGATGAGCCAGAAGGCTTGGTTCCTCAATACCTGGTTATAGACCAGTGTCTAGGTGCCACAGAGAGCCCAGCCTCACTGAAAGTGTTCTCATTTATGGAGGAAAACAAGGAGAAGTCAGTTACCAGGGCACATTCAGAGCATGAATATATTTGCCTTGAGTTAATTGATTTCAAAATTGAAAACATTGTCATTTCTTTCCTAAGTAGTTGAGAAGAGTTTTCCAAATTTCTTTTATTAGAAAATTTGTCAATATTATAAAATAAAAAAGCCCTCAGGAAGTGAGGAAGTTCCAGTGCTTGGTAGAATATTTGGAAACATCTCAGGTTCTCCAACCAGTACTGTCTCCCTCATATGAGGCAATGGGGCTTCCATACAGATCATTGTCCACTCAAGGTCATGAAAGTCAAAGGCATGGACCATTATTATACTGATCACATCATAGCTGTGAAAACTCACATCTCCAAACCTCTGCTTAGCGCATGACCATGGCATCTCCTGCCCTGGTGTTAGGACAAAAGACTGTGTCCCAGGAAATCATGTGGCAATGGGATGGGGGTGCTTCCTGATGGAGCTAACAGCTGGGTAGCCCCCAATCCTAGTATTTTTTGCTTCTGGTCTCTTTCTCTCACAACCAAAAGCTGTTTAGGATGAAATGTCAAGTTGCAGGCAAGTCATTTTACCTCAAGTGAATCATTTGGGAAGCTAAAATCCTAGTCCACTGTGCTGTGTTGACTTTGCAAGGAAAAGAAAAGAAACCCCCCAAATGTCAAGTGCTTTGAAGAATGGTGACATGCAAGGAAGAAAAATACATGCACTTTGGAGAGGAAACATTTGTCTAGGGACAAGGCATAAATTCTAGTATCGGCGACATTTCCGCTTAAAAACAGCCTTCTAATTTCTTGGGAGTACAGGTACTCGACCAAAGTTGGGGGGTCAATAATACATATGATTCAGTGTAGTCATTATTTTATCAGATTGAAGGCTACAAAGAAAACCAAGAAAAATGGAAATTGCAAAGGTGATCTTCGGCAACATTTACTCAACAGCTACCATGTGCTAGGCATTGTAACAAGCACTTTACATTGATTTTATCATTTATTCCTCACAACATGCCTAAGAGGTGGGTGTTATTATGCTCATTTTACTTGTGAGGAAATACACTGAGAGAAGTTAAGTAATTTCCCCAGGGTCACACAGTTAACGTGGCAGAACTCAGACTCTGGAATCACAGAATGAAAAGAAGCTCTTACTGAGATTCGATGGTGGTGCAGTGGAGAAAGCCTTAGGGACAAGCTCTGACCAAAAAAGATGTGTTGGGATGATTTGTGGATCATCTCATCTTCTGTTGTAGCTAGAACCTTGAGATGCAACCATTGATGACTACATTAGGATGTTTTTCTACGTCTTGTTTAATCGGTTGGTTAATGTAGCTGGGGCCATGGGTTTGCTCTTGTATGAATAGCTTAATTCTTCCCTGTAGTTGGTTAACTTGCTTTGTGACCATGTTATTGGTCACAAAGAAGCAGAATTTGAGAAAGTAGACAGAACTGTGCAAAATTAGATTTGGGAAAAACAACCCCAAAGTACATTGTTGTGATGAAGCTATTACCTAAGTGATAAGTGTATCTTCAGAAGTTGTATCCACTAGTCCTGGGGTGAGGAGTAAATCGAGCATCAATTCCTCCCTGCCAACCACCTCCCACAACGCCTTCACTTCCCTCTCTTCCTAACTCCATATCTCGTATCCACAGCAGCAGGCACAGGAATGTGACACAGAGCTTTGTATCTTTCTGTGCACGGGCAAAAGGTGGCTGTGAAGTTAGAGGCTGGCATTTAAAAGACTGATAGTTATGCCTGATCGTAGTCATTATCATTAACCAAAATATAGGCTGTAGGTGGGATAAAGCGCAGGTTTCTCGTCAGCCATTTCGGTCACTCAGTGTGATCTGCCAGCGCCTTTGAAAACAAAGGACAGTAGAAACCATATGTATCAAGCTAGGAGTTCAGTTGGGGCCAGCCCTTGAACTGCACGTGTAGAATAGGGACCTGTCTGACTCTCCAAAGATTGTCCTTGCTGCTTTGTGTTGCTCATTTCCTGTTGAATCAGGATGATTTTTCCTGTCCCTTGGTTTCTCTCTAGGCACCTCCAAGGTAGTGATGGCGCTCCAGAAGACCCATTCATTGCTGCTGCTCGTGCTGCTGACCCTGCTGGGGCTTGGGCTGGTACAGCCTTCCTACGGGCAGAGTTACATGTACCAACGATTCCTGCGGCAACACGTGGACCCTGCTGGGAGAGGTGGCAGTGATAGCTACTGCAACCTGATGATGCAAAGACGGAAGATGACTTCATATCAGTGCAAGTACTTCAACACGTTCATTCATGAAGACATTTGGAAGATTCAGAGCATCTGTAGCACCACGAGCATTCAGTGCAAGAATGGCAAGATGAACTGCCACGAGGGGGTAGTGAAGGTCACAGACTGCAGGGAGACAGGAAGTTCCAGGGCTCCCAACTGCAGGTACCGGGCCACAGCCAGCATGAGACGTGTTGTCATCGCCTGTGAGGGTAACCCAGAGGTGCCTGTGCACTTTGACAAATAGATGCCACCCAGCAGGGGTTTTCTCCCAGCAGCTGGCCTCTAGCTTACTCCTTAAGTAGCAATGAGTAGTGCATTTGAGCTGTCCCAGACTCTGTCTCCTCTGCTTGTTTCTTCTTTTTCTCTGTAGAACCCATTCTGTTCAATACACTGCATGAAAGAGAAAGTTGAGACATAAACTTATAATGGGCCTGGGCTTTTCTGTAATAAGCTTCCTTTTGTAATACTGGTCGCCTTGGCTTTCTCAGATCCTCTCCTCTGGAATTTAGTCATTATATGTACGTCCAGAGCACTTCAAGCATTTTCATCTAAGTTACGTCATTTCTAATGCCACAGCACCCCTGGGACACTGCTGCTGATGCTGCAAGATACACAAGCCCCAAGTTAAGGGATTTGCTAAGAACATAAAGCTAGTAGAAAATCTGAGACAGAAGTCCAGTGTAACTGGCTACTAATCTAGGGCTTTTTCCACTTCAGCACAAGAGATGTTCTGAAACTTTCTGGTTTTTGTTATTCCCAAAAGTCAGCTGTTGTGGGGAGTGTTAAAATTTGGGAAGTATGTACTGGCCAGATGAGAGCTCTATCTGTAAAATTTGGGAACTTGACTGTGTTTGAATCTAATAAGACCAAGAAATGATATAAGAAATTTTGTTCTTCTCTTCCCAAACCCCTAGTAAGTCAGAGTGTTAAAAATGTACTGGATCATTAAGACTCACTCTTCCTGACTGAAAGATTTTTCATGTTTTCTTTATAATAAAAGAAATAAGATACCTTAAATTTCAAGCATTTGAGACAATAGTCTTGTGTGTGAGATTTTTTCCCCTCCTATCCTCTTTTAATTCTTCTCTAGTTTATAAACACACACATAGTTTAATATCCCCATAAACTCTAGTCCAAGTCTGAAGAGCATCAGATCAATGACGGGGACACAGAATGTCTGTCTCATTTACTCCAGAGGGAAAGATTCCTCTCAGGACAATTCTCACACCCCTTCCCTTCTCCCTTTGAAAATTTAGAAACAAATTGGGGAACAGAGATGCATGAAGACGCTAGCTGCTAAAGAAGGAAAGTGTGTGGGTACGAAAGGACTAAACTGAAGGCATTTGGGTGACAGCCCACATACATTGTTTATATTTAAGATGTACAACTTGATTTGATACACGTATACATTATGAGGTAATCGCCATAATCAAGCTAATTAATACACCTATGACTGCATAAATTTACCCTTTCATGTGTGTGTGTGTGTGTGTGTGTGTGTGTGTGTGTGTGTGTGTGTGGTGAAAACACATAGAATTTACCCTGGTAGCACCTTTTAAGTATACGATACTATATTAATTAACCTGCTAAAAAAAAAAAAAACTTACAAGTTCCCAGTTATAAGATAAATAAGATCTGAGGAACTAATGTATAACTTGGTGACTATAGTTGATAAGACTGAGTTGCATAATTGAAATTTGCTAAAAGAGTAGGACTTAAATGTTCATACCAAGGAAAGGGAGGTAGATATGTGGGGTGATAGATGCATTAGTTAACCCGATGGGGGGGATACTTTCACAATGTGTATGCACATTAAATCATCACATTGCCCACTTTAGGTATCTGACAATTTTATTTGTCAATTATACCTCAATCAAGCTGGGAGAAAAACTGTAGGGGTTCAGAAGAGGCCTCCCCAAGATGTGCTGCTTTGGCATGTGGATTGTTTTGAGCTAAAGGCAGTGGAGACCCTGTGAACTCAAGAGAAACTATTGCCCCTCCCTTAACTACCTAGGAGAATTTAAATTGGGGACTTTTCTGAGAAAAAGAGTCATTACTAGACATAAGTTTTATCTAAGTGGCCGCAACTATATGGCAGGACCAACTTCTAGTTACCAAACATCTGCCCACTATCGTCCAGTGAGTGACCCTCCTGTCCTTGGAAGCCTTAGGCCCCTTCCCATTTTTTAGCTCGGGGTGGCACACACACCTCATTTTGCCTTTCTGCCTTTGAACCTCTCGTGTATGTGGGGCTCCTGCGTGTGCCAAATGAAATCTTATTTGCCCCTGTTAACCTGCTTTATGTCAATTTAACTCTTAGACTAGCTAGAAGAACCGAGAAGGGCAGAGGAAAGTTTTCTTCCTCCCCAGCAAAACAAAATTCAACTGAGTAGATTTTTAAGATCTTGTTGGCATACAATGTATGTATCAGGCAGCACATAGAAAGGAGGTCCAAGAAACTGTATTAAATGAAAGACTTTTATTGGTGGATGGGAGCAGGAACCAAGATGTTATATTAGGCAAAAAGGCAGACTGGTTACTGCAAGGTCACTTTGCCTTGGGGATGACAGTTATCTATCGGGTGGATTTCCTATCTAGTGATGATCAGGCAATTCCTGATTGACTGATTGAAAATTCCATTTCTGGGAGACCTGAAACTGTAATTAAGTCTTAGTTTGGTGATGGGGGAGGTTAGCATAAGCAACCTATTTGGGGCCTGTTGTCTTATTTTCGCCTCTAGTCACTATGCTAGATATTGGATGCTCAGAGCTTATTCAGTTAAATAACTGAAACTTTGAATCCCTTGACCACGGTCTCCCATTTCCCATCTTCCATGGCCCATTTCCTCCTCCCCGCATCCTCTAGTAACCACCTTGGTACTCTGATTCTGTGATTTGACTATTTTAGATTCCACGTACAAGTGAAATCGTACAGGGTCTGTGTACAATTTTTTTCTGACTGTGTCTGGCTTATTTCACTAAGCATAGTGTCCTCCAGGTGCATCCAAGCTGTCACAAATGGCAAGATTTCCTTCATTTTTAAGGCCAAGTCACATTCCATTATGTGTATATCCATTCAGTATCACTAATCATCAAGGAAATGCAAATCAAAACTGTGCGACCAACTGACATCCTGCAAAGTCCAACGACCCCCATTCCTGGGCTCTCAGATGTCTGCTGTGATCCCTCAACAGGTGAAGTACGTTCTTTACAGGGCACGTTTCCCCTAACAAAGTAACTAGGTAATGCCTAATCTCACAGTAGCTCAGGCTGGCCTGTTTCAGCCCACCTTATCAGAGTCATAAACCCCCCCACCCTAAACTTCTTACCTCACCTACAACCAATCAGAGACTTGTGCACAAGCCAATCAGGCACCTTGTGGTCCTGCCTTCTAAAAGACCCCCACAACCAGCCCTCGGTGCTCACACAGGCAACTCTCATCTGTGTGGCCCACTCTTGGCTATGGCAGCTCAGCCTAATAGCTCCTTTACTATTCTCTTTCTTCATCTCTGGTAAATTCTTTTACCAATCCGTGTGTCATCGGCTCACCAGCCCACTGATCCGCCCACCTGTGTCCCACAACATAACCTAAGCAGTTTGTTTTAAAAGGGGGTAGACAGAGTTCTAGGAAACAGACCCAATAAACCACTTCCAGAAACACTGAGTAACTTACCTTCTTGGGCTGCTTTGGTGGCTGCTCATTTCTGCAGATATAAAGGGGTACAACTGCCACAATTAAATTTAGGTTGCTTCCCAACTGGCTTAGTTTTATAGTAGGGTTCATGGATGGATGCTTTGGGTTCACGATAATTTTTTTCCCCATATCAAAAATAGATTATGACACTTATTTGAGAAACACTGGATGAACAAGTTGACACCGGAAAAGACTGGAGTAGATCAACCATATAATAATATTATCAACCATTGATATCAGCATAACAGTTTATTCTTTAAAAAATTACTTTCACTGGCACAGTTTCTTATAATTTTCTCAATTACTCACTGATGGTCTGTAATATGCCATAAGGATGCCTTGGAAAGCTACGGAGCTCTTTCTTAGCCCTTTCACACTTTAACCCTAGTGGTGTCTCCCTCCTACCTGTACATTTATTGAGTCACTACTTGGTTTACGTTCAGGAGAGAGCATGAACTTGCTGGGAAGGGCTCCAGCTGTATGGACCCATCATGGCCACCTCATGTTTTCTCAGACTCATCTCTCAAGTCCTCCAAACCCGGGTGCCCAGAGTTTCTACCTTCTTATTCTCCTTCTTCACCCAAAGGATAGAGAGTAGGCGGATGTACAGAGTGTCCTCTGAGACAACCCCCGTCCAGTCTATCAGCACATGATTCTCTGTTATTCAAAGAATATTTGACATGAGCTAGGGTTTAAAGTGCACCAGAATTTCTGTAAATACCAACATATCCCTATACATGCCAACAGGTCCCCATCTAATCCTGATAACATATTTCCCATTCAAAGAGAAGATCAGGTGACTATAAAACAGGATGGCATTGCTACTAGCACGCTTTAAAGATAAGTTCTGGATATAAAGTAGACATTCTGCCTATAGGACAGGAAAAGTCACTTTCCCTCTACACTTCCAGGTTCTGAGACCCGGCTGAGATTCCCTTGTAATAGAAAAACAGATTAACAAGAGAAAATGTTGACCTAAGTTAGACAAACAGACTGCTAGTTATTTCTCCAGCAGAAAAATGGATGTATTTGGGATCAGCAAAGAATTGCAGTTTGGGGTCTGTAGCCATAGTGCAAGTTCCCAGCAACAATGCAGAGGAGACCTCATTTACAGAGGGACAAAGGAAGCTGGGAGGGCTACAGGAAGACTGTGCATGGCTTTCCATTGGCTGAGTGGCGACAATCTCTCACTGTCTGAGCCAGCAAAGGAGAGGAAGTCTTTCTTCTTCCTGCCGGGCTCTGCTGTGCTTGTAGAGCATGAGTGCTCCCCTTTCTGGTCTCCTGAATATTTAATTAAGATTTCTATTTAACATATTTTTTCTTTTTCTTTCTTTTCTTTTCTTTTTTTTTTTACAAAAGACACACAGAAGCTTAACAACATGTGTATCTCCTATAGGCATGGAAGATACCAAGGAAAACAGTAAAACTCTCCAAAATGGCTCAAGCAGCCACTTTAAATACTATCCTCGGCTACAGACAAAGGGGATGTTGCAAAGGAAAGTAAGGCAATTCATCAGACGATCAAAGGAGCAAATGTTTGGTAATCAAATATTTGCTGAGCCTTGCAGAGACAATGGGACAGAGAGTAATTTTAACAGACTTTGCTAAATTCTTCCCTGTCTGCTATACCTAGTTCATATTATACTATAATTATCCATGGTAATAGCTCTCTTCCTGGAACATTCTGTTGACTGGAAAAAAAAAAAAAAAAGCACAACCTAAAGGTTGAAAATTATGTTTTATTCGTTGGACCTACTGGGTATTTAAGCTTGGGAGACAGCCTCTCAGACAACTCTGAGGGACTGTCCTGAAGAGGTAAGGGAGGAGCCAGGATATATAGGAGTTTTTGCAAAAAAAAAAAAAAAAAACCAAAAAAAACCAACCCAATAGTTGGAACATCACAAGATTACTGTTAATGAAAGAAAAACCACACATCTCAAGTTAACAAATTTGGCACTTTTTTATATGTAGGAAGATGCAGGAGTCTAAGATTATTAAAACCATTCCCATGATATGCACCTTATCTATCTAGGGCTGACGTTCTGTTTCTCTCCATCCTGAGTTCCCCACAGGGGGCACCATTTGGGGTGGCTGCAATGGATGCTGGCTTGGTGGCCACAACATTGTTTGTTGACTGAAATGGCAGGTGAAATTCTTTGCCCACAATTGTTTTAGGCAGTTAGAAGGAAGGTCAAAAGTTCTTCCTGAGTCTTTTGGGCCTTGATTCTTTTCAGTTCAAAATAATCCAACATGCCAAAAATATACATTTTGAGGAAGCAAATTATGCTCCCTGAGAGAGGCATATCTTGGGGTGGCATAATCTGTTACCTTTCATGACATTCTGATAACAAGGTGGCCCAGTGAGAAATCCAACCAAGGTGGCTTAGCCAGGAACAGTCCTTGGAGAAATATGTTGATAGAAAACACATTCGAGGATCTCACTTTATCTGCAAATTGTACCCTTGACTAGATACTGTTTCACTTCTCAATGGAAGTCCCACAGTTTACAACTCCAGATATGGTTTTCCTCACTCAGGTTCCCACTGGAACATAGCTTAGCCATGCAGGGACTTTCCCCTAGAAGTTTGTTGGGAAATGAGTTTCGGAGCCAGATCTCTGGTTGTCTTCTGACAACTCTAGATAACCCCTCTCTGGGGTTATCCGGGGCCTTGCAATTCCTTTGTGCCCGCAAATCAGTCTTTGATGATTTTGCTCCAGGCTATTCTCGGAATGAACCCAAGTGTTCTAGATGAGAAGATATGGGAACTGGTTCTCTTAGTAAGGCTGTCCCCTCCTCCCACCCCCACAGCACTGCCAATCCACTGGAGCGCTGCACCTCCCGCTGCTAGTCCTTCCTTCACTGCTGCAGGCTTCTTGGTGCTAAGAAAAAGGGAAAGACACAGACTCTCTTCTCTTCAGATCCGCCTACTGATCCCCACTACCACCAGTGACTGGACTGTTGGATCTAAATAAGGTGAGTTACGGATAGAAGGGTGGGTGCTGAGGATTCTTAAAGGGAAAGGCCCAGGAACACTGGAAGGGGCTTGACTGGACTTCTAGATGGTGGAGTTAAGAATGGACAGGGATCCAACTGGTAAGAAGCAAAGACCTGGATTCAACCTAGCACTGATCTCACTGATACAGTCCTAGTAGCCTCCCCCTGCTCTTCTCCCTGCCCCTCCCTACTTCCTCTCTAATCTTCCTGAGAATAGTACCATTGTCCCTTGTATCCACAGGGGATTAGTTCAGGACTCCCCACCCCCAGGATACCAAATCCATGCACGCTCAAGTCCCTTACATAAAATGGCATAGTATTTGCATATAGCCTGAAGTATCCCCCTGTATACTGTAAATCATTGTTTCATTACTTATAATACCTAATACAAATGTTTTATAAATGCAATGTCAATGCTACGTAAATAGTTGCCAGCTCACAGCAAATTCAAGGTTTACTTTTTGGAACTTCGTGGATGTTTTTTGGAATATTTTTGATCTGCGGCTGTGGCTGGTTGAGTCCCTGGCTGCAGAACAGGTGGATACGGAGAGCTGACTGTACGTTGGAAGAGCCTGAATCCTGATCTTCTCATCCTGCTTAGTTAGCCCCTTTGAGTCACAAATGAGAAAGTGCCTACCCCTCCTTCCGGGCCTGATGTAGTACTAGACATTCTCAGAAATGTTCTCAATGCATGTATCTTACTAGACTCTTACAGATCTGTGAGGAAGCCTTTATTAGGCTTATTTGAGGACACACCCTTAGAGAGCTGAGAATCAGGTTGGAGATTTCATATGCTCATGGTAAGTGAGGGCAGAGAGCTGGTTTAAAGGGAGACTTTTTCAAATATGTCTACGCCCTAATTTACAGGAGAGTAAGTCTGTGAGGACAGTTTCAATCTTGGTCCTTGATTGATTAGAACAATATTTCAAAACTGGAATTCCTTTATGATGACATTCTTAACAACAAATTAAGACCATTTATGATGATGATAATTGGGGAAATGGCCTCTGAGAAGGGACATGGGTCATCAGAAGTGATGGTGTGTTTCACACAGGCTTTGGGGAAGCGTTAGAAAGCAGTCGAGACCCCGTAAGCACCATCTTGCCGAGTCAGTGTAGTCGCAGCCTAGGATTTCAGGGAACTAAAGCCTTTCTGCTGGGAAGTATCTCCCAAGTCTCTACTCATCTTCTGTGTCCCCTTAAAAGGAGACAGCCCTTTCCACGTCACAGACATAAAGCTTAAAAGATCATTTTCTTTAGGGCACATGCTCTTCTGAGAATTGATCTGGACTTCAAAACAGCTAGCTAGAGGGTGATTGGGTTCTCAGTTCATGTTGAAGAGAGGGCAGGGAGGAGGTGCTTGGAATTCTCAAAATAAATATTATCTATGATTATTATTTTTCACAACTTTGTGTTTGTCTCTCTCAGGCTCTAGCACACTTTCAGTTCTCACAAACTTTATTTTCTAATGAGACTTACCATCTTCTAGCCTGGGAATCAGATGGGTCCCAGTGCCTACAATGACAGGGAAAAGAATTTTAAGGTAGAGTTGAGCTCTTAGGGCAGTGTTGAGATAATGCTTTCCTCTCTCTTCCCTGTGGACACACAGGTGGTCCTGGTGACTGAAATGGCATCTGCTCTAAAGGTCCTGGGCCCTCTCTTGGCCCTGCTGTTCCCCCTATGTGGGCTCTGTGTACACAGCAAGAACCTCTCCTGGAGGGAATTTATGAAACAGCACCACCTGAACACAAACTGGGAATTCAGGAAGTACAAATGCAACGATCTTATGAGGGAAAGAGATGTTCCAAAAGACAAGAACTACCACATCTTCATCTATACCTTATGGCACAAAATTGAGAACGTATGCCGCAGGAACTGGAGAGGTCGCTACCGAAATGTCTACATATGGTCCCAATATCCCTTCAAAACGCTGAAGTGCTACCGGGAGAATAACAAAAATAACTACAAAGATTACAAGAGCTACAGCTACATTGAATTCCACTGTAGCATGAATGGTTATGTTGATAGTATAGAGGACACGTGGCTGTTAGAGGATGTCAGCAACTAAAAATTCTACCCACGTCCGCAGCTCTGAGTGTTCAGTGCTTCCCAAGTGGTGTCCTCTGCCTCCCTCAATAGCCCTTGCATTTGTCTGCCAATGTTTTCCAACTACTTCGAGTTACGTTTTGTGGAGCCAGCTGGCGCTCTCGGAAGTTCATAAAAACCCCCACTCTTGGGTTCTCCATGTTCCTGGAACCGACTGGCACCTTAACCCCCACTCCCCACTGCAGGACCCTTCGCATACCTGCATTTCAGCAGGGTAAAAACATCTTCTCCTGATATATGTTTTTACGCCACCAAAACTAAGCACCCCAGGACATAGCCCATCTCCTGCTCTTATCAGAGTTGTACATCTTATTATTGAGAGTAGCTTCTGACAGATCTCACAACCAATCAGGTACCTGTGCATGAAATGATCATGCAGCCCCTACTCCTTGTGTTCACAGCCCCCTTCTCCCCAGTAAAAGACCCTGCACATTCAGCCTCGGTGCTCACTCAGGCATCTCTCATCTGTGTGGCCCGCTGTTGCCTGTAGCAGTTTATCTATTCAACTTTCCCTTTGTTCTTAACACCTCGTGGTCCTTGGTAAATTCTTTTACTGCAAACGCACCGGCCCGCCAGGTCCTCCAACATGTTTCACTTTGTTTCTTGCTATCAGAACTTTTCCTATGTTGTTCCTCTGCCTGGAATACACTTCCATCCTTATTTACCTGATTTACTGTTACATTTTAAAAAAAGATTCAGCTCACATGGCACCACTTTTTGACTAATGCGGAAATTCTCCTGATACTGACTCTCTTCATGTCTTCCCAAGCTGAATGGTCTTCCCTTTTCTAAATAAATTATATCATCCCAATGTGTGTGGAAATTTCTATGTTACGTGTGCAGAGTATGTGCTGTGTGATTAGTGAAGGTGTTACATTGTGTGTGATAGAGTTTATGCTTGGATATGCTGCATGTAGACTTAAGGTGTTTCATATGCGTGTGTCAAAGATGTGTGATAGACTTATGTGTCTGATGAAAGTATGACTGTTTATGTGCTAAGCTGGGGAAAAGTTGTGACCTAAGGGTTGATTGCAGTGACTGAATTCCATCCAGATTGGTGGGTGTGGGCAGAGCTGACTAAATATAAAATATGTGGCATGTTCCTGAGTCATAGCAGGTGCTCACTCAACACTGATTTTCTTCCTTTCTCAACCTTTGACTTGGTATTTCAATTTTGATTTTGACAAAACAAACATGGCAAGTGCCTGTCAATCATGTCCTCTCTGATATTCATTAAGAATGTCTCTAAGATGCAATAGATCACATTTATAACTCTACATAGAATAATTAATTGTAGTGGAGGAGGGTTTAGCGCAAAGTGGTAGAGCGCATGCTTTTCATGCTTGAGGTTCTGAGTTCAATCCCCAGTATTTCCTGCAAAAAATGTAAATAAATAAGTAAACTTACCTCCCCCCGACACACACACACAAAAGAATAATTATACTAGTTCGACTCTAGTTATGGGAAGAATCAGCAGGAGAAAACAGTTCCTGGATCATAATAGACTAGTAAAAGAGGTGATCTAGAGATTTTTTTAGATTATCAACAGGGTCTAATCAAAAAAGATCAGTAAATTGAGTGTCCTATTAACAGGATGTTTACCTGATCTACGAATGAGCCTTCCAAGTACTGAGGGGCAAATTTGGTCATGGAGAACCTCCCAAACTTTGGGCAAATTTATGACCAAGGGAAGGCACTATGGATGAAAAATATTGCCTGCCAAATCAGTAAACAATGATTGTGGGGCCAACAAGCCATCAGCCACTGAGGCCACCACCAAAGGTGCCCCCTGAGGGGATTCAGGATGTATAAAAGCAGGACACTGGCCCTAGACAGCTAAGGTGCTTATCAAAGGACTGATTTCAATCAGCCCAGACTCTTGCATCTTCCCATACACAGAAAAGCACTAAATTTATTAGCTTGAGATGTTTCGTTCTCTTTAATTAAAAGTAATCTTCTGATGTTCCGACTACCTGGTTTTTGTTACAAAACTCCCGTATTATCTGGCTCCTCCCTTACCTCTTTGGAGCAGTCCCTCAGGGCTCTCTGAGAAGCTGTCTTCTGGGCTTAAGCTCTCAGCTTTATCCACGAAGCATAACACGATTCTTTAAAAAATTATATATATATATAAATAAAGGTGGGTTAAGACATTATGTTTTCTGATGAATAATGTATTAGGTAGAAAATATGAGCACAAATGAGTTTATCTGATAATAACCATTTTCACTTGGCAGAGATAAAGGGTAGGGTTAGAGGGTTTTTAAATAAAATTCTCCTTAACAATGGGGCTTAAGATTTAAATTTTGTTGGAAGGAAGAGTAAGTAAATCGGAGAAAGAAATGTTGAGAACACAAGTAACTAGGAACCACGAAATCCTGTTTGCTAACTTGGGGATGGAGATACAGAGTAGGAGAAATGTTCACATCATATAATTCTGCCTTGGATAAGTTATGTAGAGGAGAAACACTGAACATTAAAGGACCTTGTGTTCTTCAGTCTCCTACATTATTGAATGACTTCAGCCCTGAAACAATTAGGAAGCTGACCAAAGCAATATAGGAAAATAGGACATGAGAGGATGGCAGTGTCCCAGGTCTCTGTTGATTACCTGGGATGCACCCTGCCAAGTGAGGATCCTTGGCTTCACACAGGAAAGAGTTCTAGAGCAAGCCTTAGCTGAGTAAAGGTAGATTTATTTAGAGAAATACACACTCCCTGGACAGAATGCCAGCCATCTCAGAAGGCAAGGAAGGGAGAGTGTTGCTAGTTTTTATGTACTTGGTTATTTAAGATGCTAACAAGTGGGAAGATTATTCCAACTACTTTGGGGAAGGGGCAGGGATTCCCAAGAATTGGGCCACTGCCCTCTCTTTGACCTTTCCTGGTTAGCCTCGGAACTCTCCTGGTGCCACTTACCATGCTGAGCATATAATGAAGCTCAGGTTCTACTGGAAGTCAAGTCTCCCGTCTTCTTGGTCCTCAAGGTCTATTGGGAGTTGACTTTTCTGCCATCTTGGTGCTAACTGCTGTGTCATTTCTTTAATGGCCATGCCCTGCCCTTCCTTCCTGTCTAAAAGCTATCAACATTTTAAATTAGGTGACTGCACACTGGAAGTGAGCAGGATTTTCCATCCCAAAATGTGTCTCTTTAGCATAAGGATTATTTTAGGCTGGTTATTTTTTAAAGAAACAACCCGTATGGGAGGAGCTCTGAAAACCAAATAGAAGTTACCCTTTTGCAAGAGACATTTACATGTGAAAGAGGAATCTCCATTTGTAAGGGTGTCTTCCTATTGTACCAGGAAGAGGAGGATGACACCTTCTCTGGAAACTTAAAGGTGGAGAAGACCATGATCAATCAGCAAAACAAATTTATCCTTGTGTGCTGTGCTTTTCCTGGTCACCTCCCATTGATTCCCCACCCCCAATCTCCTTTTAGCTCAGGACGGTAGTTAAGGTGATGGCATTCGCTGCCGTTGTAGCGAGTTACTCAGTTTTCCTGGGTCTCTGCCATGTATTATACATGATATTAAACTTCTGTTTGTTTCTGCCCTGTCAATCTGTCATATCAATTTAATTATTAGACCAGCCAAATAACCTAGAAGGGAAAAAGGGAAAAATTTTCCTCCCCCAAAACACCTTCCTAGAACACTGACCTCAACAAGTAGCAGTGAATGTAGGTTGGTCATCATGTTCCAAAGGCATCTCCTCAGCTTTGCAGTATTTCAGTGCACCAGGGGATGAGCAGATAACTGGGAGATTATGACCTATACCAACCAAACTTACAAGAGATTAGTGTTAAACCAGTAGTTCTTAGACAGGGGAACAGGGGCAGGGCACAACCTTTAAAACAATGACAGAGCAATTAGCACCAAGATGGTGGAAGATTTAATTCCCAGTAGACCTTGAGCTTCAATATATGGTCATCGTGTTGCTGAAAGATCGGCCCCCATCCCTGACAAGCCAAATAACCCAGAGACAAGGTCTTGGAGCTTAGAAGAAAAGAGGCAATTTTATCGCTTTGCTGGGCAAAGGGGACTCACAGCAGGCTAGTGCCTTCAAAACTGTGAACCCACTTTGGAGATGGGGTAGGGTGGTTATATAGCCATAGTTCAAACAATAAAGCACTGATAACAATCAACAGAATCATTTTCTCAACAGAAGACTTAGAACGGCAACATGATGCCTCCAGGTGACCAATTCTCTAGAGGCCAGTGGTTAGATCTCTTTATCTCTTAAGCACTCAAGGTGTGGTCTTCTTCGTAATTCTGGCTATTTTGTAAGGTTACAGTCCTGTGACCTTCTCCTTGGAGAAGGACTCAGAAATCAAGCTGATTATTACTTTCAATTACTGGAATAAAGTAGCAACAGTAAGATCAATAGCTTTAGTTTTAACAATGGGCCTGGGACTGTGAGTAGCAACCGGTCAGTTGACCGTTTTAAGGGCAAGCATAAGAATAAGGAATCTGTTAGCCTAAGTGCGGCCATTTTATTAATCCTCCTTCAGTTGAAATACAATAGCTGCTGAATGGCACTCCCACAGGTGCCATGACAGTTTCAAGGTTGAGCATAAAAGGTCAAAAAGTGGGTGATGGCCCAGTTCTTGGGACTCCCAGCCCCTTTCCCAGAGTAGTTGGAATAATCCTCCCACTTGTTAGCATATGAAGTTACTGAGCCCAGAAAAACTAACAACCCCTACACCTTGTGACCTATCTCATTTTTCGGAGCCAATCCCATGCTCTGAGTCTGCCATTCTCCCTTCTGAGTAACATGGCCCCCATTCTGCCTATGCAATGTGTATCTCCTGGGCCTTTCTCTTGCTTTATGAGACAGCTTGCACTCTGTCTCTCTGAAGAAATCTGCTTTCACTCTACTATGACTCACTTGGCTCGCAAAGCCAAGAACTCTCACTCAGCAGGGTAAAACCCAGGGACTCAACTGAGACATGGGACACAGCCATCGCCCTGCACCCCATTTCTTCCTGTATCAGTCAATTTTTCATGAATTGACATATGGGAAATACTGATTACTTTTCTCACTTGATAAACTATACTTCAAAATGTAGTGACATATTTTGGGGTCACGTATTCTGGTTCCTATAGTCATATTTTAGGATGATCTATTCAGAAATACCTCATTAAAAAAAAACTCTTTAAAAGTTGCTTTCATTAAAGAGTTAAAAGATGGTGGTTCAAAAGTGTATAGGAAGAAAATAAAATTTTTTAACATTTTTTAATGGAGTTATAGTCATTTTACAATATTGTGTCAGCACAATTTTTCAGTTATACATGAACATATATATATATATTCATTGTCACTTTTTTTTCATGCTGTGAGCTACCATAAGATCTTGTATGTATTTCCCTGTGCTATACAGTATAATCTTGTTTATCTATTCTACATTTTTAAATCCCAGTCTGTCCCTTCCCACCCCCCGGGCCCTTGGCAACCACAAGTTTGTATTCTATGTCTATGAGTCTGCTTGGAAGAAAACAAATTTAAATGCAATTAGTTGTAAAAAATTAATAAACAGAAACCTCATTTAAATTGAGTTGGAAGACCAGAAGGGGGAGCTCTTACACCCTATGACCATGGCAGAGCCCCATAGGAAGAAGTTCTTTCCTGGTAAGGACTCAGCCAATGAAAACCATGGACTCTTCTTTTAGTACAACCCCCTCAACTTCCTTTTCCTCTCTATTAAAGCAGTCACTCTCCTTCCCTTGCTGTGCAGGGACTTGTGCATGGCTCTCCATGGTTGTGATACTGAGAAGGACACTGTACCCAACCCCCAAACCCCTGCCTCTTACAGAAAAGTCTCCCAGGCCTCCCTGAGTCACAGAAGAGCAGGCTTAAGCAGTTGATTAGGACAAGCCTGCAGGCATTGGGGGATGGCAACGTCTCTGACCAACTTTCTCAACGATTAACTGAGATTACTCACTCATTTCCTTTTCAAATTTTCATGACTAAAAAGAATTTTCAGAGATGGTTTTTTGGGGGGATGTTGGGTCCACCAGATGGTAGGCATTCTGATTAAAAGCAACTTTCCTTTCTGTTATTAAGGCTGTTGCCCCCAAGATCATACCCCTGCCCTTCCCTTGAATAGAAACCAATTTCCCTTTTCTGAGACTCAGGAGGAAGCTGCAAAGAGAAGAAACAAGATCTTGTTAGAACCCAGGGAACCCAAAATGGCAGAGAATTTGACTTCCAGCGGAACTTGAGTCTGATTATATGCTCACTGTAATGTATTAGCACACTAAATGACACACCCACCAGTGCCATGACAGTTAATGATTGCCATCACAACCATTGGAAAAGCCCATACAAGAACTGAATGATTCCATCACACCTGGAAGGAGGACATGATGGCAGAAGGTTCCCATAAAAATCCACATGGCCCAACCTGGGCCCTAGCTGTCTCTACTGGCCAACTTGGCTGACAGCTCACCACTTGAGTATTTTCCTTCCCTTCTTCCTGATGGAGCACTTTCCTTTCTTTTCCTCTTTTGAGAAAGAAAGCAGCTTTTTTACTTTGTTCCTCTGCCTCTGCTGCAAAATCTTTCACAGCTGGTGGCAAGGACCCACATTTTGGTGGGCCTCCTAATTTACAGATGTCCCTATCTGCTTAGTTGCAGGCCCTGAATTTCAATTCTCTGTGGATCCCAAACAAACCCATCTTTGCTGGAGAAAAATCTGGCAGGCTATTTATTTCAGGTCAACATAGTAAAATAGCCTTGTGTTTTTGCATAGATTTCTGACATCCACTTCCCCTATTTGGATAGGGAACTATCCATTTCCCTTAGGGAACTACCCTTCCCCTTTTTGTGTGTGTTATTGATGGGGTTGTCCATTAAAGTTCTCAATCTCGTCTGCTGAGCCCCGAACAATATTAATGAGATCCAACGTAAGCTAAATGGACTCTCTTGTGGGAGACCAGAATATGCCTCTCTGACATAAGGATTATTTTGAGAAACACCAGATAAAGGAGAAGCTCTGAAAGTAAAGTATAAATCAGTATGTTATAAGGAAATTTACAGTTACAAAGGAAATCTCTGTTTGTAAGGGTGTTTCTCTCTCTGTCCAGGAAGAAAAAGATAACTCTAAATCATAAGAAACTCTTATCAATGGAGAAGGCAAAGACTTAGATCTGTATATAAGCCCTACCCTTGTTTATTATACATTTTCCTGGTCACATTACCATAATTTGCCTCCCCCACATTCTTCTTTGTTTTAGCTGAAGATGGAATGTAAGCCCAAGTTCTAATCATCTCTTTGAGTTACTCTGAGTTGCCCTGAGTTTCTCATATATATAAAATTAATGCTAATAAATTTTCATTTCTTTTTCTCTTGTTAACCTATCTTTTGTTAAAGAGTCCCTAGTTACAAAACGAAGGCTAAAGGAAAAGATTTCTTTTCTTCCCCCTACATTGTCCTCAGAGTCTGAATGTCAAGTAGTGATGCAAAGATTTTTTGATGTTGAAGTGGATTCTTGCCCATTAGGCCCTGTTTTACAGCTCACCTACGATTCTTGGGTTCCAGCTATTTCCAAAGGCTGACCCTTTTGCTATATATTTTCAAGTGTGAAACTCTCTCCGATTCTTCCAATAAATCTCTACCACTCTACCACTTAAAATTCCTCCCCTCAAGTTAGCTCAAATGGGTTTGTGGTGCTTGCAACCCAAAAAAACCCCAGTGGATAAACTCTATCTGCAATGTTTGTGATCCCAACATCACTTCAATGACCATGCCATCCAAATTTCAGGATCTGCATGCATACTCGGTGCCAATCCTACAGGAAATATTACCTTTCTTTAGCCCAGCATGTGGTTGAACCCAAGGTCATGTGCCTGATGCACAGTGAGGCCAAACAAACTGAAACATTAGAATTTGGGGCAGAGAAAGGTTTATTGCAGGGCCAAACAAGGAGTATGAAGAGGTGCAAAAGACCTGACTCATACTCAAAAGACCTGTACTCTCTGATGGTTGTCAGGAAAGAGTTTTTAAAGGCAAAATTTGGGGTGAGGGTTGTAGGATGTGTGAATTTCTTCTGGTTGGTTGGTGCTGATGCAACAGGGTGGTGTTCCAGGAATCTTGCGCTCAGCTTGAAGTTGCCAACTTCCACCTGGGTGAGGTCTTGGTTCCTGTAAAAGAACTAAAAGTTACATTGCTATGTTTATCTCTTGAGGAGGAACTAGGAATCTGCTTTGCACTACTGTTTCTTGACTGCATTTCCTTCCTTTCTGTATTCTTTCACTTCCCTAATTAGTAACTGTTTGAATCTGACCTTTGGGGCTCAGGGAAGACCTACAAAGGAGAAACAGAAAGGCTTTTGTGCCCAGGAGGGCCCTGAAAGGTCCTCCTCAGTTTCAAGCACATAATCATCATAATCTGACTTCTGCCAACCTCTCTAAGCTCATCTCCTGTCACTCACTTTACTTATTCTCTTAATAGGAATCATCCTAGCAGTTCCAGAAATAGGCCATGCACATTCCAGCCATAGAAACTTCTTTCTTGATGCTACTTGATGACAATCTGCCCTCTGTTTACATTCCAGTTCAGTCTCATGGCCATTGAGAAGCCCTTGGCTCAGTTCACGGTGATCACTTCCTCTGACCTCATTTATGACATACATTTAGTACTTACCAGACACTCTACTGTGTCATTAATTTTTTTCTCATATGCATTTATTCATTCATTTATGTATTCACTTATTCAACAGGATTTGTAGAATGTCTACTATGTGGTAAATGCAATAATGATAAGCAATAGTGATAAGCAATAGAAGGATGAAAAAGCCAGTTTCCATGCAGTTAAGGGAGTCATGTTCTCTAGAACAGCTGCTTATAACCTGGGGAATTCAAGATGTCCATGAGCCCACTGAAAGTATATGAATTCATTTTGGTATGTTTCCATTTTTGGACAGCAAGTCGATGGCTTTAATCAAATTCTAACAGAAGTTTATGTCCATTGGTCTAGAGGCTACAATATAAATACCACACATATGCACCTAACTACAAATGATACCATTAAAACTAGTCAAAACCCATTTTACCGTCTAGGATTGGTGGTCCCAAAGTAATTTATATTAAAGTAGAGATACTTTCCCAAAACTTCAGGTTTCATTGGTCACCTGTTACAGCCCATTTCTTAGGAGTCAGCATTATCTGGAACAAAGACATTATTCAAAGGTCTTATTTGAAGATAGGTATTTTCACAACATGCACCAAAATTATGATGACTCAATAAATCCTGTTACATAAAGTTTATTTTTGAAATAACACAGCACTCTGATTCACATCCATCCTGCTGGTGCTGAGTGGGTATGCCAGGGGCAAAGGAAGAGGTGGCTTGCTGCACCATCTTTCCCTTTTGCTCTGTATCCTGAGAAAATTTCTATCCCATCTTGCTTTCTGAACTTTGCATGTTACAATCCTTAAATCCTTCCCCTCAAATATTGAAGAAATTTGGTTTCACCAGCCATAAAATGTTTTACACCTGAAGGAGGATTAATAAAATGGACACATTTGGGCTAACATATTACTTATTCCTATGCTTGCCTTTCAATGGTCAAAACACCTGACTGCTCACAGCTCCAGGCCCATTGTTAACACTAAAGCTATTGATCTGACTGTTTCTACTTTGTTCCAGTAATCAAAAGCTATAATTATTCTCAGTCTTGGAGTAGATCTTCAGGGAGAAGGTCATAGAACTGTAACCTTATAAAGGAGGCTAAATACCAAGAAGACCACGCCTTGAGTGCTTAGAAGATAAAGAGATAGAAAAAAGTGACAACCGCTGGCCTCTATAGAATTGGTCACTGAGAGGTATCATGATGCCATTCTAAGTCTTCTGATGAGAAAATGATTCTGTTGACTGTGATCCATGCTTTATTGTTTGAGCTATGGCGATTTACCACCCCACCTCACCCCACCCCACCCCCAAGGTGTGTTCACAGTTTTCTAGGCACTAGCCTGCTGTCAGTCTCCTTTTCCCAGCAAAGTAATAAAGCTGTCTCTTTTCTTCTAAGCTCCAAGATTTTGTCTCTCAGTCATTCAGCTCCTTAGGTTCAGAGGTCGATCTTACAGCAACATACCTACCATCAAAGTTCCTAAATTTCCATTCCAGATATAGAAGGCATGCTTTCTTGTTCCCCCCATATGGTCTTATGAGTACCTGTAAGGCAATTTGCTCTACAGAGAAATTCTAACTCAATTACAAGAAGGAAAGTTAGTTTGGTGGTAAAGGGCATGCCTAGCATGCATGAGGTCCTGGGTTCAATCCCTAGTACATCCACCAAATAAATAAGTCAAATTACCCTTCCCTGTCCTGACCCAAAGAGACCCTTCCCTGAAAGCCAGCAGGGAGCTCAAATTAGAACACAATTAGGAGGAAGGACAGGAAAACATTGTGTAAATGTGCGGTTAGTAAGTCTTCCTGCTTTGAACAGCAGGAACAAAGAGAAGAGTGAGATAGCAGATCTGAAGTCTTTTAGCCAAATTTACCCTTCAATTATACTTTGGTATATTTATAATTTAACAATAAAATGGAATAGTGAGTGCTAGTAAGGCCTGATCATCTTAAGGCTGGGAGAGCTGCTCTGTGCCTGGAAAGGGAACAGCTCAGGAGAGGATATTTGAGAATGTAACCAAACAAAATTTCATGTATCTAATGCACAGTGAGGTCAAACACACTGAAAGATCAGAGTTTGGAGCAGAGAAAGGTGTATTGCAGAGCCAAGCAAGTTGGACAGGCAGCTCCTGCTCAAAACACCAAGACTTACTGCTGCTTTTAGGGGAAAAGCTTTTATAGGGAAAATTTGGGGGTACTGCCGCAGTGTGTGGGACTTTCTTCTGATTGGTCGGAAGAGAGGTAATAGGGCCTGTTCCAGGAATCTTGTGCTCAGCTTGAAGTTACCATCCTCCACCTGGGTGGGGGCCTTAGTTCCTGCAGAAGGACTCAAAGATATTGTTATATATTCCTTGAGGAGGAACCAGTTCCCTGGCCCAAGGCTGCGCTATTATTTCTTGATTCATCCTCCCCGGTCTCTGCATTCCCTCCCTTCCCTGATTAGCAACTGTTTGAATCTGCCCTTTGGAACTCAAGGAAGGTCAAGGAGGCTAAAAGAAGCCTATTTCCTACATCAAGGAACGGGGGACACAGAAAGGATTTGTAGCAGGGATGGCCCTACAGGGTCCTACTGTTTCAAGCACAGCCTAGAAAGATGGGTAAGCAACCAAGCAGATGAGGTGAGAAAGGATATTCCAGAAAGAAGAAATAATACCTGTAAACATATGAAGTGTTAAAGAATAAATTTTTTAAGTTAAAACTGTGGCTCTCATGAAAGTTTTAAAAAATAAACTCATGTCATCGAATAAACTGATAAATAAATCCATTTTATTCAACTCATTAACTAATGAGGAAATCAGTAAGATGCTAAAAACAGTTCAAATGTTCTCTTGCTTTACAGAAAATGATAGTCTCTGCTGGACTAAATTCATTTGCATTGTTGTGAACAGTAAATATATGCATTGTTATCAGTTTTTTACAAGTTCATTTCTACCCTGCAGGTCTACCCTGCACAGTAACTGCTCATCTCCTTTGGGTCTGCTAGATAAATCCTCCTCCAATGAGAGGACTCCCAGTAACCTGTTTTGTCCATTTCCAAGTCTTGGGAAATCTTTCCTGTCAGAAGATACAGAAAATTGAGGACTTGTTCAAGAAATAGAGGTCCTTATGACTGGTGTGAAAAGGACAGAGGGAGTCACAAGAAACAGTATGACCAAGCAATTGGACAAAAATGAAATGGTATCACATGCCCAAACTGACCAGTGGGCTAAGGGTTGGAGGCCATCTTGAGTGTCAGGACTTCAGCTCTGCAGAAACAATAAAACGAAACCTCACAAAGGAACTTGGAACTCATCACTTGGCTTCAGCCTCTGACTCACTGTTCTGGGCACTCACTGGCCTGATGCCTGACACAGAAATACATTGGTAACCATGGGAGAGGGAGTGTTCTGAGAGGTCTGAATATGAGTGGTAATTGCTATAAGAAGTAACTGTTAAAGACAAGACACTGGTCTTCTGTTATTTCAGTGACAAGTGCTTGAGACTGTTACTTTCGCCGTCAGCAAGCGTGTAAAGGTCTAGAGAATGAAGTAGACCAAGTAACAGGCCCGAGGCCTTGTCCACTCCCAGCTGGGCCAGGATGTGCAGAAGACATAGATATGTCTACATAGAGACTCCAGAGTGGAGACACGGCAGATGCCCTGAACTTGCTTTAGAATTGCCGGGCTGGCACAAGGGCCAAGCCAACCACCAGCGTCCATTCCCTACACAGGGAGTGTCTGATGGGATTCAGGACACGTTGCTCCAGAATGTGGCACCTTGCCAGACTGAATATTTCAAGCTGAAGGAATTCAAGAGATGGCAGGTAGTGCAGCAAGCAATTTCCGACCTGCTGAAGCAGATCATAAGATCTTCATATGTGAGGAGCCCTCCCTATACCTAAGGGGCAAGGAGCATCCTTATCTCTGAAGACAGAATCTCAGTGAGTAGGCCTTGCAAGTTTCTCCCAGTTCACTACACTTAGCTTGGACCCTTTGTTCTTTCCCATCTTTCCGTGACTTCCCATTCCTTATAAAACCTGGCATTAAAAGGCTCAGGTTTAACCACTTCTTAAGGAAGGTTCCTGTGCCATGTTCAGATTAAATGAAATAACTGTGTATGCTTTTCTGTTACTAATCTCTTTTGTTACAGGGGGCTGGGTGAGAATTTAGAAGGGTAGAAGGAAAAGATATTTTTTCTCTCTTACACTTCCAAGATTTGGGATTACATATGAGAGACAGATAACAGAGTTAGATTCTCCCATTCTTCCCTTTTCCCATCTCTCCTACACCTTAGTCATTATAGTGACAGGAAATCACCTGCCTGATTTAAGACAAAGTGGAAGCTGTATCTCAGGAATCAGTTATAACCTCAGTCTTGAGAACTTGGAAATTGGGTGAAAATCAGTATCAGCCAAGAAGAACAGTTCTCAACTAAGAATGGGGAACAGAATCACTGCACAGGTAACCAAACAAAGATATGCAAAGACCTCAGTGCCCAAGACTCTGATTCAGCAGGCCTGGGTTCTGGGCCTTTAAGTCATTTCATGGGCAATTCTGATGTGAGGCCAGGCTTGGAGGACCCCTAGCCAGGGATGCTGATGCTGTTTTCTGCTGCAGTGGCCTGGGGGTGCTATCAAGCTGTGGAACTGTAGGGAGAAGGACGTCTGTCCTAACACATAAGGCTGCAGAAGAAGACAGGTGAGTGCTCGGCAGACACACATCTTACAAAAATGTTTTCAGATTAAAAGACTTATTTGTTCAGAGCAATGTTAGATTTAGAGAAGAATTGAGTAGAAAGTACAGAGAGTTCCCATATGCCTGTCCCCCTCCCCTAGCCACACAGCACACACTTTTCCTATTATAGCATCTTACATTACTGTGGTTCTTTTCTTATAATTGATGAACCAATATTAATACATTGTTGATTAAAGTCTACAGTTTACAGTAGGATTTGTTATTCATTTTGGACAAGTTTTGACAAGTGGATAAAGTCATTGTCTTAGAAGAAAAACTTTTCCTCCACACAGTGTGAGAGTCCCTGGCTGGGTCTGAAAATTAAACTGACAAAGGCAGATCAATAGGAGGAAAGCACATTATTTTATTAAATGTGTACACGTTCATGGGAGTGTTCAGATGACAATGAAAATCCGAATTAAGCGCATAGAGCAGGAAGCTTTTATATCTTTTAGTCAAAGAAACAATACATTTATGAAGACTTGTCATGACAAAGGGGTTTGGTCTATGGGTAGGAAATGATGAAGACGGAACTAGAAATATAAACGTTAGTTTCCTCTGGTGCCCTCTCTAGGCAGATAAGAGTCCATCTCCAGTGAAAGGAGAATTAATTTTTCTGCCATTAGACAAAAAAGGAGATCTTTCTGTACTTAATGCTTCTCACTTGCCTTCAGTGCAAAATAGTTTTTATGTCAAAGAGCCATATGTTGGGGTGACGTATTCTGGTTTCCTTTAGCATAAACATGGGATATCTCTCCATTTATTTAGCTCTACTTTTGAATTATTTCATCCGAATTTTATCGTTTTCCTCATATTAATGTTGTACATATTTTATTGGATTTATACCTAAGTACTTCATTTTTCTTTGTTGCTAATATGTTCGGTTTTTTTCTTTCAAATTCCTGTTATTCATTGCTGGGATTTATGAAAGCAATCTATTTTTGTATATTAGCCTTGTATCCTGCAACTTTCCTATAAACAAGTAGTTTTTATCCTAAAGATAATTGGAGCCATGAAAAGCATGGGGCAAGAGCATTCCACTGTTATCTTCATGCTCCAAGAATACTAATCTGGAAGTAATATGTCAGATAGATTGGAAGGAAGAGAGGTTAAAGGCAGGAAGTCCAAGTAGGAACCTTTTATGTGAGCCCTTTAGGAGACAATAAGATTCTGAATAAGGGCATTTTAGCACCAGTGGAAAGGTAAGTGCAGATTTAAGAGGTAAATCCCCTAAGTTCGTCCTTTCCCTTCATATGTGTGGTTCTCTTCACACAGCTTCCTCTTTGGGATGCCCTTACCATCCTCTTCATCGAACTTCTAGTTGATCCTCAAAACTCGGTTCCAGTGTTGTGCTCTCTAAAAATACCTCCTCTCTCCTGTCTCCTCACACTTCCTGAGGAGCTGCAGTTACCTCCATCGCAGCTGCAAGTGCTGTTTATGTTTATCAATACGTAACTGGGGAGGTTAGAGTTCAGTGCCAGAGTGCATGGTTAGCATGCATGAGGTCCTGGGTGCAATCCCCAGTACCTGCATTAAATACATAAGTAAATAAATAGACAAATGTAATTACCTCCCTCCCTACAAAAAAATTTTTACAAAGAAAGAATAAACAAAGTTCAAATATTTCTATATATGCATATGTGTATGTATGTATGTATATATAATGTATTTTTCCATTTACCTCACTGTTTCTTTCATTAGATCCCAAGCTCCTCAATCTCAGTAGCCCAGTTACTGGCCCAACAAACATACACATAAAGGAATAATTCAAATCTCTTGTTGAAACTCACATTACCAAGTACAGGGTAGTTATTACATCAGATTTTCACGCATCGTTTCTCCTAAGGAACTGAAATCATAAAACCTCAAAAACTGAAACTTCAGTTCAAGAAGGAAGCACCAGCCCATATCAGGAAGTGATCGGGTCCTTAAAACTCTGTTTTGAGTCTCATCGTTTCTTTAAGTAGCCTTACTCTTCCTGTGTCCACAGTGTTACTGATACTATTTTCAACAGCAGTTGGAAAGGGTAAGAGTATCATCCCCACTGTGCACAAGAAGTTCATCTTCCAAGCGCTGGGTTTCTCTTGCCTGGGGCTCAGAGCCCCTCCCCTGCTGCACGCGGGCAGCCCGGGCAAGCCTGGGGGAACAAGAGACAAGCCTCGGAGCCTGGGACTAAGCACCACTTCTGGCTCCGTGGGAGCCCCAGCGTGGAGACCTGGTAAGAGGAGGAGCCTGAGGGCTGGGGAGAGTGAGCCGTGAAGGTGGCCGGGAGGTCCGGGTCAAACAGCTGGAGGTAAACATTTCAGGAGCAAAGAGGGAAGAGACAAGGTTTCTGACACGGGGACCATCAAAAGCAGGAGTACAGGACAAAGAGAAGAGTGAGTTCTACCAATCAGGAAAGGTCATCTTACCTCAAATGCCGCCTCACTGGGCTTCAGTTTCTTCACAGAATTGTGAGACTCAACTGAGAAAGAAGATGGCTTAAAAAAAACAAAAATTCATGAAATGTTAAGAGGCAGAATAAAAATCTAAATGGTTGTGAGTAATAATTTTGCTCCTATGTCTTCTCCTCTTCTTCTCTGTCACCATCATCTTCTCTCTTCTTACACAGAAAAGATGGGGCCATGGCTTCTGGGACGCCTTCTCTTCGTGTTGCTGCTGGGACTGTGGTGGGCAGTGCCTCCCCTTTGTGCTTTGCCTGAGGGTCTCACCAGGGCTCGATGGTTTGAAATTCAGCACATACAGCCGAGGCCTCTCCCGTGTAACAAGGCGATGAGTGTTGTCAATAGTTACACCCGGCACTGTAAGCCTGAAAACACCTTTCTGCACACCTCCTTCCAGGATGTGGCTGCTGCCTGTGATTCGCCAAACATCACCTGTAAGAATGGCCAGAACAATTGCCACGAGGATCCGAAGCCCGTTCACCTGACTCAGTGCAGCCTCACTGGGGGGAGGTACCCTGACTGCCGCTACCGAGAGGCTGCCGAGTACAAGTGCTACATTGTGGCCTGTGACCCCCCTCAGAAGGGCGACCCTCCCTATGCGTTGGTTCCTGTGCACTTAGATAAGGTTGTTTGAGGTTTCCATCACTTTCATTCTCACTTGGCACAAATTCTCTTATGATCTTTTCTGATTTTTCTTTGCTTTTGTTGATTTTCCTGATTCCCAGAGAAGGAAAAGGGAGGGCGTTGGAAGAATTAGAGTGACGATATCAGGCAGTTTTCTGCTTTGGAGCTCAGTGATTTGAAGGAAGACAGAAGGGAAGAGGGCAAAGAAGGGTCCAGGCCTCCGTATTTTCAGCTGTAGAACTTTGCTGCGTTACAGGAGAAAAGCAATTTTAATTACATGTGTACGTGTGGGATCCCTACAATTACATGAGACTCAGAAGACACGGGAAACCCTGGGTGGGGGGTGGGGGGGGCTCAGGGTCCATGTCTGCAGCAGCGTCCCGAGACCAGGCCTGGGGCCTGGAGGGTTGTCCTGGCTTAGAGATGCCATGTTTCCCAGGGAAAATGAGCTAAGTAGACAACCCAATACATGTCTTCTACCCACAGGGTGTGGGAAAAGAAATTGAGTATCAGGTCAGAAGACATTGCATTTTTCAAATGTCATACTTACTAGAGGATGTGAGGCCAGTAAAAACATTATGCCTCTCCTTCAGCTTTACTTCCTGCCTTAGTTGGTACTTTAACTGTTTCCATTGGGGAAAAGAACTGTACAGTCAAAAAGAATTTTATTGATAAATTCAATAAAGTGAATATTTTTGCTTAAGTTGTCTTTTTAATTTGTGAATTTTTTAAAATGCCATACTGTCTAGATAGGGCCAATAGAAACAGAATAGTGCGCTCCCCTCCCCAGCACGTATACTAAAATTACAACAATTCAGAGATTAGCATGACCTCCTCACAAGGATGACACACAAATCCCTGAAGCCTTCCATATTTTTTGAAGTAAGTCAAGACAGAGAAAGACAAAGTCACATGATATCACTTATATGTGGAATCCTAAATATGACCCAAATGAACCTATTTAGAAAACAGAAAGGGACTTACAGATAGAAAACAAACTTATGGTTATGGGGGGAAGGCAGGGCGGGAGGGTTAAATTGAGATTTTGGGATTAGCTGATGTAAAATACTATGCATAAAATAGATTAAAAAACAAGGCCCTACTGTATAGCACAGGGAACTATACTCAATATCTTGTAATAACCTATAATGAAAAAGAATCTCTCTGTCTCTGTATATATGTATGGAAAAAACGGAATCACTATGCTGCAATCACTATGCTGTACACAGGAAGCAAATACAACGTTGTAAATCAAAAAAATAAAGGAATATTAATCAATCAGTCACTCAGCACAAGCAGAAGAAGTGATGTGCACGTTTGAGGCAAGCCTGCAGGGGTGTGGGGTGGCAGGAGCGGGGCCAAAGACCCTCAGGGGAAGGCAGAAGCAGATGCTCGTGAGGAGGGGAAATCCAGAGCGCCTCACACTTCGTGATGGACTTTATAAAGGCCTTCCCTTGCCCTGTCTCATGCACTCACTTCATTTTTAGCATGATTTATTACTTTTCAAAAATTAAACAATGTAGACCAATACAAACTAATACATGGTGCTCAAATGAATAAATATTGTGTTCCACATGCTTACTCTTAGAAAAATACAAAAACACTGGAGTCCATTCTATTCCTCCCTCCACTCCCATTCCTCTTAACTCTTCTTAAATGAAATCATAAATTTAGAGTGTCTCCAGCCCTATTTTGACACTTTTACTTCATGAACAATATATAGTGTTTCCATGTGCAATTTAAAAATAAATTTATCCAAATGCCATTGTATGGTAGAAATCATTCTGCAACTTGACTTTTTTGTTCACTCAATAGTGTTTTTAACACACATTAATATTAAAATGTACCTTGCTCTTTTATTTTTATGGATGTATTTTTTCTTTGGATTAATAAACCATCATTTATTTATCAGTCGTTTCTTGATGGATATTTGGGATGTTCTCAAATTTTCACTCCAACGAGCAGTGTTGCAATGAATGTCTCTGTACATTTCTCTGTGTGCACATGTGGCAAAATTTTACCTCTAAGAGATTCCATGTCTATCATAGGTACACCAAGATGTGGAATTTCCAAGTCATGCATATTTTTAATTTTGCTGTCTTGTTATATTTTTGTCATACTTGGCAATTTAAAGAAAGACACGCAGCAGAAGACTTGTATGTTTCAGCTTTATTCAAGGTGTCACTGAGGACTAGAGCCTGGGACACAGCCACTCAGGTAGCTCTGAGGTATGAGATAGCACACCATTGTTGTGTAGCTTGTTCATAAGTAAATAAATGATGCAAAAACGCATAACCCAAATTCAGTCATATGGGAAAAAGTCTGATGTGTCCAAATTTAGAGACATTTTACAAATAAGAACCGCCAAGAAGCCAAGCATGGTGAGGCTAGTATGTATTGAGGTCTTTCATTGCACTTTGCCTGCTTTTCTGAGGTAAGCATACAACGTATAAAGTGAACCCGTAGCCTGCTCTTATGACAACAGTTATTTGGTGCCTACCAGAGGCTGGGGGATTTTACAGAAGGCAGCTGTGTAAAGAAACGTGTGGAGGAAAGAACTGATGGTGTTTTGTATCTCCAAGTGTCTTGGGTGACTGGAGGAATTGCAGGAGTACATGCTCTGTGAGGGCTGAATCAGCCCAGGGAGCCAGAGTGGGCATTGGGAGCAGCCTTTCATTCACAGTTAAAGAGAAAGCTCAAAGTGCAAATACTGGAGTGGGGGCACTTGGAAAGAAAGAACCTGATGGGGTGATCATTTACTCTGGCAATTGAAGGACTCATCTAAGGTGTGCATGGTGGTTGTGTTTTGCCTGGGGAAGGGCTGGGCTGGGGGACTGCCGGCTGCTGGAATTGAAGGGAGAGTTTACCACACAGAGAGGCAGGAGAAGACCAGCCCAGCAGAGGCAGAAGACGCTGTGGTTCTGTGGGTACACACAGAGCTGCGGGGGCGCGGGGGAGCTGGGCTGCTGCGATGTGTTTCCTTGTCCACCGAGAATGCAGAATCCGGGAGCATGTTTGGTCTGAGGAAGCTTCTGAAAATTAACATTATCCTTCTTCAAAGAATCACTGGATATGATCATTTGTGTCTTTAAGCAGGAACCCATCTTCCCATGTTAGCACCTCAATTTTAAGATTCACCTGCCTGGGTTAGTCTCCTGGAACAGGCTAGTACTCCTTTCCTTTTGGGGAACAATAGCTGCCCCAAGGAACAGAGACCTCTGACTTGTCCCCAGATGACCCTCCTTGACTGTGTGTGACCGTGTCTGGAATAAGACTTGGCCTTTCCCCTCTCAGTGTCCTCCTTTCCAGAGCACTTCCCACCCACCACCCACCACCCACACCAGCTCCCTGGCTGTGCAGGTCTGCTCCTGGACCATCTGTCATCACCTATCAGTTTATTCCCCCGATGGAGGCACACTATGGTCCTGTGGCCCACAAGGTGTGGGGGCCCAGAAGCCAGAGCTGGTGAATGTGCAGAATAGATGCAGCAAAACTGCAAGTGTGTGTTCAAAAAAGCTCCAATAAAGTGTTCTCTTAGCACTAGCATGTGGGAAAATGAGCTCTGGGTTTGGGAACACGGGGGAGATGAATGTAAGAAAAATTCTGTCTCGAGGAAACAGATGTAGAAACTTAAAGTTCCCCTTTTTCCCCTCCTCCATCCTCACTGCTTGTAGGAGAGAGATCCCCATTGCCACAGAAATGCAGGGATAGCTGGCTGCCCTGTCTCACTGGCAGGCTTTCTTCCTCTTACAGAAGCCCCCAGGGCTAAGCATTCCCTTTACCTAAAAACACAGTCACTTCCAACCTTTACAAATGTAGTACACAAAGACAAGGACAGAACTGGTCAAACGGGCTGGAAGTAGGACTTTCTTTAGTTCTATGACCTTGTCCCGATGCAAGTGCAAACAGAGGATCATATGAAATGATTGCGTGATGACAGAAGCCGAGTCTTTTCTTTTCAGTGGATGTGAGGAATGGTGGCTGAGAAGGGAGCTGACTCACAGGCCAAGTCCACTGGGAACCTGTGAGAGCCCCCAGCGAGCTGAGGCAGAGCAAGATGTGATTCCAGGGTCCTCAGGGAAGGAAGGACACTGGAGAATTTTTTCCCTGGATAGAATCTAGTCTCAGTCATGCCACTAAGTAGCAGTGGCCACGAGCAGGTCACTTAACCTTTCTGAGATTCCGGTTGCTCCTCTATAAAAGGTGGGAAGGTTACATTAGGTCAGGAATGTCAGTGGGTGGAACCTACTTCCTCACCTCCCCCGTGCCTTCGTGAAGATACTGCTCGAGCACATCCTAGTGTAGGCATTTTCCTCCAGCATCCTAGGCAGGCATTGCCCAGTGAGTCAGTACACAAGCTGAAATCTGCTTATCCTCCCTCCTTCTGATGATCTCTGAAGTCCCTGCTAAACGGGAGGTTCCAACTTTCCAAGTAAGAGAAGACTATTTTACTGATTTAGTAATAGCTCATTCAAAAAAAAAAAAAAAAAAAAAAAGAAACATGGAAATTTAGGATCATAATTTCACACACTCCACTTCCCCACCTGTGGCCCTAGCAGGGTTTTCTCAGGTTCACGCTGTCTTTCCTTGTGCCAGAGACTTTTGTGTCTGAGCTTCACCCTTTGTCAGCTCACCCAGCATGGCAGTATCCCAGACTATAGCTCCGTTTTATCTAAAATAGCCCATGAGCATCAAAGGACCTACAGGGAAAGGAATGATCTCAGGTCACTAAAAATGCAAGAGTCCATAAAACAGATAAACAACAAGGACCTACGGTGTAGCACAGGGAAGTATACTCAACACCTTGTAATAATATATATAGTGGGAAAGAATGTGTAAAGAAAAAATATACATGTATGTTATATGTATAACTGAATCACTTTAGTAACCTGAAACTAACTTTGTAAATGAACTACACTTCAATGCAAAATTTAAAAAGCAATAAAAAAAAGCCCAAGAGTCAGAAGGTGGCATTTAAGGATTCCATTCACCTCTCACCAAAGCTACTGAGAGTCACGGTTCTCAGCCCTGGCAGGAAGTGATCACGCAAACAGTACCCGGATGGGGACTGCATCAGGAATTCAGGTGATTGCAGCTGTGTTTTATTGAAAGAAGCAGTGAAGTGGTTAACATGGGCCCCAACTCAGAAGCCACTCCTCGCCCCCTAAACCACGCATGAGCAAGCCTCAGGCCAGGGAAGCATGTGTGCATGCTGGATAATTGCCCTCAGGGCAAGTAAGCAAGAGGAGAGAGAAAGATGCCTTGGTGATGAGGTGGGGTATGTCGCTGCTCAGGCCTCAGGTGGGCATCTACACAGAAGCATCCAAGTGCACTGGCATGGACACGTTCCCCTCACAGGCCACAATGATGCGCTTCTGCAGCTTGGTAGTCTTGTATACACAGTTGGGGTACCTGGAGCTGCCTGTCTGGCGGCAGTCCGTGATGTTCACGGTGGAGTTGCTCTGGTGGCAATTGTACTGCCCATTTTTGCAGGTGATGTTTTTCTCGGAGCAGATGGCCTTGACATCTTCCAGGGACTCATGCACAAAGGTGTTCACCGGCTTGCACCATCCACGTGTCATCTTCCGACGCTTCATCATTTGGTTGCAGTAGTTGGTGTTGTTGCCAGGGGAGTTGCCGCTGTCCATGTGCTGCCGCTGGAACTTCTTGGAGGGCGATTCCCTGCCCAGGGAAGGCTGGACCCACCCCAGCACCAGCAGTAAGGACAGGAACAGGAACAGGAACAGGAACTTCAGAACCATGGTCGCCTCACACTCCTGGAGGAGCCGACCCAGGAAAAGAGAGGTGGGGGGGGGGTAAAGCATCACCAGAGAACCCCAGCTGCCAACTGTAGCCTCCCTGGCATATCGTCTCCCACAGGTTAAACAGAAAGATGTCCCTCTTCCAGCGAGTTCTTCCAAGTAATGAGACACTCACATATACAATTCTTCATTAGCATTTGACTCCCACTCCTTACACAGAGGCCATCCTCCCTTCTGGGTAGTGACCCCAGAAATGACCGAAAACCCTAGCAGTCCTGTCTTTGAATGCAGAAGTATTTTTCTTTTAAAATACACTGGAAAAATAAAGTGTCTTTCTCACATTTGTACCCAGTGTTTACGTGGCTCATTAGAAGATCCATTTGAATAAACCATGAAATAAATGAGCCAAATTTTGAATAAGCCAAATTGTATCCCTGAGATACCACGCAGTATTCATCCAGGACCAGGGCTGACAGAGCCCCGCTGTCCTGCAACACAAGGGAAACTCTGCCCCACTGCCTGACGCTGGCACATAAAGGGAAGCCATTGTATCCCAGAGGAAGGGGCTCTCCTTCCACAAGCTATGGGGTGCTGCTCCTTCCCTAGCCCCATGGGTCCGGGGCAGCCTGCTTGCCTCATCCATGACCCCAGCTGTGCCCCAGCTGATGTTTGCCTGGCCCAAGCTTTCTCGGGCTGCCCTCACCCACTCTGCTTCCCTCCTCCCCAACCCTCAAGCAGAAGCAGCACCTGAGACCACCTCTTGGTTTGCTTACCTGGGTCTCTAGCTCGGTCTCTGAGAGAGAGCGTGGAAGGCAGTGTCTGCAACACCCGATCCTGGGAGTGTGGACTTTATACAGACTGAAAAGGGGCTTGGCTTCTGAGAAGAGAAGGGTGGGAGGAACTCTTGGCTCCGGTCCACATGAGAGCAAGGACAATGTGCGGAAGGGATGGGGAATTACACAGGCCACCCTCTTTTCAGGGCTGCTACACAGAGTGAGCCTTTGCCTATGAGAGCCTTTCTTTCCACAGGAAGCAGAGAAAGCCCCCATAGCAGTGATGCCCGAACCTCACCCGAGTCCTACTTATCTCCTTGGGAGCCAGTTTCACCAAGTAGCCCTTGGAGGTTAGCAAAGGGCGCATGTGATCCAGGGAGAGGGAGGGGAACGGACCTGCTCTCTCTCCTGCCTGGAGCTGCTTAGGCCAGAATTCCACATCTCTCCCAGGGAAACCAGGGAGAGGCGGCCAGCTGCTCCCTGCTGGAAGGCGTCCCAGATCTGGAGAAGAAGCGGGAGAGTGCCTGAACCCCGAGAAGAAGGACACCTCTGCATGACTTAACCCCTTTTGGCCACTTCGACAGTCCTGGGCTGTTAGAGGAGGGTGTGTGGCTTTTCTTATCTACAGTGACCTCTCATCCTGCAAGTCAGAGTGGAGTAGAGGAACTAAAGATAAACCAAAATGCAAAATCCCCTTTAGACACTATATAGAGAGCATCATATTTTTTATCAGTAGAATTTCCTCTGAGAAAGAGCCCTGTATTTGCTGGAGGACAATTTTATTTTTATTTATTTTAAAAATACAGTTGATTTACAATATTGTGTTAGTTTCAGGTGTATAACAAAATGATTCAGATATATACAAATTTTAATCCCTTGGGAGTGAGAATTGTCAAACTATCTCTGCATGCTCTAGGTTTACACTGTCTCAGTCCAAATTCTGGTTTAGCATTTTAAGAGCTGGGCAAGTTTCCTCCTCTCTAAAATGGGGATGATAATAATATGGTCCTCTTTGATCCATTTTTAAGGCGAAGTAAGGTAAGATGCAGAGGGCTTGGAGCAGTGCTTAGAAAGCATCAATAAATGTTAGTTCTTAATATTGTTCACAAGGGCTGAGGTTAAGTTCCTCCCAAAGACTCTTTTATATAACACTAGGTGGTCTCTGATTTGCTTTCTCCAGGAGGTGGAGTCAAGTAACTACCAGGCTTTTGTTCTGCTAAAATCCAGAACTAAAAAGAGCAGGCAGTTTGAAAGCCCAGGAGAGGGAACGGAAGGGGGAAGAGAGAAGAGAGGTAACTTGGTGGGAAGAAGAGAATTCTTCAAGGGGGCATTTTTACTTTTTTTTTTTTTTTTTTTTTTTTTGGTAGGTGGAGGTACTTGGGATTATTTATTTATTTTCAGTGAAGGTGCTGGGAATTAAACTCAGGACCTGGTGCAAGCTAAGCACCCACTCTACCACTGAGCTATACCCTCCCCACTAAGGCAGAATTTTAAAATTGCTTTGCCACATGATATCCAAGAAATCTTTGGTAAAGTTGACACTATTTGCTCATGTGCATAAATTTGGAAGAAACAGTGATGCCAAGGAAGTCGTGGTGTGTTAGTTCCATGTTTCCATACTTTGCAAAGCCCCGACACTCCACCCAGGCCTTGTTTGTCTCATAGTCTTTAAATGATACTCATACCCTCCTGAGTAGTGTTGGAAGGAAAACTTTTCATCTCCCTGCTTGTTGCTGAGGCCGAACTCGTTCGGCTCACCACAGGACAGGCCAGAAAATCGGGAGACAAGGTGTTGGGCAAGGAATAGCAACTTTATTCGGAAAGCCGGCAGACAGAGAGGATGGCAGACAAAAGTCTTGGAGAACCATCCTGCTCTAGTCAGAAAACAGGCTCCTTTTATGAAAAAATAAGGGAGGGGGAGGGAAAATAAGGGAGGGGAGTGGTTGATCGTTGTAATCTTCTTGCTGCAGGCATTCTTTGTTCTTGCAGCCATCCCCGTGGGCTAGGTCGTGGTGTCCCTGTAAATCTCCAACAAAACAAAGCTTGTTCTGTACTACATACTTACGTTCAGGTCAAGGGTCCTGCAAATTAACTGACAAAAGACAGGTTAACAGAAGAACTGACAGAATTTATTCATTCGCACATGGAGGAGCACAAAAGAAGTGGTTCCCTCAACAAATTAACAGAGGAAAGATGGAGGTGGCATGGGATCGGGACAGATACAGATTGTATAGGAAATAAATGTGTTTGTTTTTCTTTTTTTTTAAGGAAAGATAAATGAGCTTTTAGGGGAACAGATAGGACATAAAATAGTTTGTGATAAGGTGTGTCTATTCAAGTTCAAGTGGTTTGTTTTCTTCCTGAATGTAAAACCCACCCAAGAGGGGATTTATAGCAGCTTTGCTCTCAGAAGACCTTGCTTTTATTCAGATAAGGGAAGCTCCGAGAAAGAATCTTTTGGCATCTGCTGAGGCTCAAATATCTTCCATTTAAAATAACCTTCATATCAAATCTGTTGATCTGAGTGGGTACCCACAACAGCAATTTAGAATTTCTTCATTCATTCATTCAACAACGGAATGCAGCGATAAATTACAGGGCCTGCCCTCAAGGTGCCTGATGGGATGGTTTGTCAGGTGAGTCCTACCAAGTTGGGTGTGGCTGCACACAAGTAGTGATTCTTTTGGCACCTTTCCATTGCCAGAATTCCAAGGAGTTGGTCCAACAAGATTTCAGAATCACAGTTCAAATATGAACAAGACTTCTGTCACCCGAATACGGTTCTTCAATAGCTTACCCCCTCCTAGGCTTCCCGAACTATACCAAGTCATTTTACCTATTTGTGCGTGGCAAACTGGACAGGCCCTTGGGGTTTTCATTCAGCTTCATGGAAACCATCAAAAACACATCCTTACTATAGCCTTACCCTTGATTTCCTTTCCTTTGGGCAGGAGCTCCAGCTTCAAAACTTCTTGAAGCTTCTGATACAGGAAAACAGATGTGGGGTATAAGAAGGGCCAAGTCCCAGGTCTCAGCTGAGCCCCTGGGACGTGCCCTGCCAAGTATGTGTCAGCATCTTTTAGTAGTAAAGTATTTTTAATTGAGATATATCCCTTTCTTTAGAAACAATGCTTTCCACACTTTATTTATAACTGCCAAGATCAGGAAGCATCCTAAGTGCACATCAATAGATGAATGGATAAGGAAGATGCAGCATATAAATGTAATGGAACACAACTCACCCATGAGAAGGATATTTTGCAATTTGCAGACTTTCATTCACTTTTCTTTTTCACTGCAAAACCCACAATTTTCTAACTGACATAAACATATCCATTGCATCAAAAACAACAAAATACCTAGAAATAAATTAACCAAGGAGGTTACCTATACTCTGAAAATTGTAAAACATTGATGAATGAAATTGAAGATGATACAAAGAAATGGAAAGATGTCTTGTGCTCTTGGATTGGAAGAATCAACATTAACAAAATGGCCGTACTATCCAAAGGAATCTAAACATTCAACGCAACCTCTGTCAAAATACTCACGACGTTTTACAAATCTACTGGAAATTCTGATACCATCAGTGAGGCCACAAGCAATCACAGTTGGTGGCATTTCTACCTGCACCTAGATGGATAATTGACTCTAAACAATTCATCTGGTGATTTTCCTAGTGTCCCTCTCTCCCAGGGGGAAAAAAATTATTAAAATCTCTTTCCAGACCCTAGATAATTCTAAATTTGAGCTCAGCCGTCTTTGTAGGGTGATGAGCCCAACTCTTAACACCTGGAAGAGACTAGCAGCAAACCAAACATACGATGTAAGGCCTTGGTTCCAACCTCATGGCATGAATAACTCCCTTTTTCCTGGATCTCCATGTGTCCCCGCTGGATAATACTTCCTTTGGGATCAGGATGCATGGTCCTGTTTGCCGCAGACTAATACCTCATGAACGTTAGGAATAGTACTCCAAGATTTGCTTGTATACAGAGACCCTAACTCTATAAATCGCCAAGGCTGGAAATTCCAATTTAGTTATCAAATCCAGATGGGGCCATTCTGCAGTATTCAGGAACAATATTTGGGGGAATTGCTGGCTCAATTTTTATGTGAATAATCAGAGTAGTGTTCTCATCAGTGGGAATCACAAAATAGAAGACTTTAAGAAACCTACTACTAACTCTGGCAGAAGTTATGAATGATACCACGTCTGCCCTAGATGGAATACACATCAGTCTCAGCTCATCGGTATGAGCAGTGATGGACAATCACATTGCTTTAGATTTCTTGTGGGCCAGTCATGGTGATGTCTATGCCATTGCTAATACTTCTTGCAGTACTTGTCCATGAAATAGGCAAGTCTAACAGGCTATCCATTGCTCTAAAGAAGAAGACATTTGGATGTCTAAGGTTGATCCTCATGGTCTATGGGATTTGTTCTGTTGGCCTGGGTTGGCCAGTTGGGCTTCCTGGTCTTGAAGTACCTCAGAGGGACTATTAATTATTCTTCTTTTAGTGAGAGTGGTCATTATACTGGTCTGTTGCATTTTATCCAGAATCTTAAATGCTTCTCCACAGCCGCTCTCTCCTCAGATGACCACCATGATGATACAATAGAAGGATCAGGAAGATCTTGCAATACAGTTGACTATGAAGTTAACCAAACTGTTTCTGGACAATGAAGATCTGGAATTCTAGCTTTCCCTAAATTGGTCAACTTGTTGGAAATGAGAGAATAAACAAAAAGAGGGTCAGAGCGATGAAATGGGTAAACAAACAATGGCCAGATTATACATGAAGGTAAACTTTGACCCCAAATCAGCAGCAATAAATCCAGAAAGCCAACCCACTCTACAGAGCACACCAGTCCAGAAAGCCAAACAAGAACCCCTGTGGCAAAACAGGTTGGCTGCTGGCCTTTGGGTTAGCCAGGACGTGATGAATAACTGAAAGTTTCCCTAATTTTTGTCCCTAAAACCTCAAATTAGGACCAACTGGAGAACACCAAATATGCACGTCTATCCAATCACAAAGTTGTCTGGCTTCTGGGCAACCCACCTCCAGCTCCATGCCAACAGCCTCCACTCAGGGTACACCTTCTGAAGGCCTCCCATTTTTCTACCATGGAGCTTTCCTAATTCCTCACAACTGAGTCTTTGCCAAACGCAAGTGACAGTGGTTGATGTCCTTCTATAGTAAGTTTACTGAATAAATAGAGTTTCTTTGTTCCCATCTGAGTGGTTTTCTTCATTTCCACATGATTTTGACAAAGCAAGGAAGACTTTAGGTAGAGGGTGAGGCTGTTTTACAAGGAAGGTGCAGAAACTCCCAAGGATGTTCTGCCATTAGGCTGGCTCCAAAGGCTCAACACAGCGCCCACAAACACACACATACACACAGACATACACACACAGAGAACAGTGTCCCAGGGTTCCTTGTCAAACTCAGAACAAAAGGAAGCAGAAGAAAATTAGAACAGGAAAGGATAGAAACATGGAGGAAGGAAAAGGGGTCGATCAGTGATCGAAACGGGAGGGTGGCAAGGGAAGGATGGAGGACGTATCCAAAGAGATACCTGAAGCCCGTGCTGCCCCTGACCCTTCCCACCGTGGATCTGCACAACCCAGGTAACCACAGAGGTGAAATACAGGAACTGCCGTGATGACATCCTACAACGCATCTTTCCCACATGTGAGTCTAAGCCTAAGATGTAAGATTATTGTTTTTAATGATTGATTGTATGGAGAGTGGGAAGGACAGGGATGGAGGTTAAGCTGAGATGATGACCAGCACTTCTCCCACCACTAGTTCTTCCTGTCTTGTAGAAAGCTCAGTCCTGGCCGCAGACTCCTTTTCCTTGACTGTCTCAACTCGGGCCACTCCCTGGTTAACACTGATCAATAAGAGGTCATGGTGCAGAGCTGGGCAACTGCAGGGAGGAAGGCAGAGTTAGAGAACTATTTTTTTTTTTAATTAAAGTATAGTTGGTTTACAATTCGTGTTAATTTCTGGAGATCACCATCTTCAGTTCCCTTCGTCTGGGGGCTCTTCCTCTCCCCTCCCTCCCTTTGTCTCAGACACTGAAAGTTTTTGGACATACCTACTTGTGAGTTGATTCTCAGACAATCATGTGGAGGAAGTAGGCTGGGTCTGCGGGTATTTGCGAGCACAGGAAGGGCAGGGGTGTAACTTCTGCAAAGCTCTATTCTGTCTTCAAGTCTCAGTTCCTCTTTCTGAGCTTCCTCCCCTTCACATCTCTTCCACATATCTATGCAGAAGCTCCTTGTTCCCTCTCTTCTTTTATCTTTAAAAATCCAGAACTATTCGGAATTCAGTAAAATTGAATATATATTTTAAGACTTATTCCAAATACAGAATATAATTTTTTTAAATCTTATTGAAGAACTTCAAGAAAAAAGGTGGATATAGATGGATTCCTTTTTGGAATAGAGGGATACATTTCCTGACACCCCATAAATTCTCCAAGGAAACTGTGCATGAGCATGTGCATGGAGGGGATGGTGTGTGGGGAGATACCCAGAACCAGGCAGGTGAGAAACAAGGGGAAGATGAGTCCAGCAGGTATGAAGGCACCTGGCATCCCAGGCCCTTGGGATGCTGGGCTGGTCCTCCTAGAGAGAGGACTGTGCAGGGCCAGGGAGAGGGTGGTTAGGCAGGTGTACTGACCCTGGCTAATTAACACCAAGGGGAAGGAAGTGCCCAGCTGATGGAAAGGGAGGGCATTTCTCTTATCGTACAGCTGGCTGCTTCATCTCCAAGGACAGACTCCAGTACCTCTTTCTTTGTTCCCACGCAAGTTTCTGCTATTTGCTGTTGAGCTCAGGGAACACCTACAAATGAGAAAACAGAAAGGCTTTTGTACCCAGGAGGGCCCTGAAAGGTCCTGCTCAGGTTCAAGCACATAATCATCATAATCCGACCTCTGCCAACCTCCCTAAGCTCATCTCCTGTCACTCACTTTACTTTTCTCTTAATAGCAATCTTACCAGCAGTTCCAGAAATACGCCATGCACATTTCAGCTATGGAAACTTCAATCCAGGAGATAAAAACAAGGAAAAGGAGGGCACGGTTTTCCCTCTCTTGCATTGGCCCGTTCCCTATTCTCAGGAGTGTTCCTTCTTTCACTATTGTATTTACTTCAGTAATCAAAGTCTTGCTTCTATCATGATTTCTGTCTCTCCTCAAAAATCTTTTTTCTGGTACTAAGAACTGAGGTAATTCTTATTTCCCTGTTCCCAGTAACAAATTCATTTTGGTATGTTTCGATTTTTAGACAGCAAATCGATGGCTTTCATCAAATTCTAATAGAAGTTTATGTCCATTGCTCTAGTGGCTACCATAGAAATACCACACATATGCACCTAACTACAAATGATACCATTAAAACTAGTCAAAACTCATTTTACCAACTAGGATTGGTGATCCCAAAGTAATTTATATTAAAGTAGAGACACTCCAGCTGGCAAAATTTCAGCTTTCATTGGCCACCTGGTATAGCCCATATGTCAGGAGTTGGCATTATCTAGAACAAAGACATTGTTCACAGGTCTTATTTGAAGATAGATATTTTCACAACATGCATCAAAATGATAATAACTGCATATATCCTGTTACACAAAGTTTATTTCTGATCTAACACAGCACTGTGATCACATCCATGCTGCTGGTGCTGAGTGGTATGCCAGGGGCAAAGGAAGAGGTGGCTTGCTGCACCATCTTTCCCTTTTGTTCTGTATCCTGAGAAAATGTCTATCTCATCTTGCATTGTGAATGTTACATGTTATAATCCTCAAATCCTTCCCCTCAAATATTGAAGAAATCTGGTTTTACCAGCCATAAAGTCACTTATACCTGAAGAAGGATTAATACAATGGTCACATTTAGGCTAAATGATTGCTTATTCCTATGCTCGCCCTTACAACGGTCAACTGATCTGACTGACCGGTTGCTACTCACAGTTTCAGGCCCACTGTTAACACTAAAGCTATTGATCTGACTGTTTCTGTTTTATTCCAGTAATCAAATGCTGTAATCATGCTTGGTCTCTGAGTCCATCTCCAGGGAGAAGGTCATAGAACTGCTACCTTACAAAGTAGGCTAAATACCAAGAAGACCACTCCTTGAGTGCTTAGGAGATAAAGAGATCAAAAAAAGTGACAACCGCCGGCCTCTATAGAATGGGTCACCCGGAGGTATCATGACGCCATTCTAAGTCTTCTGATGAGAAAATGATTCTGTTGATTGTGATCCATGCTTTATTGTTTGAGCTATGGCTTCATAACCACCCACCCCATCCCCAAGATGGGTTCACAGTTTTGTAGGCACTAGCCTTCTGTGAGGCTGATCTTCCGACAACATACCCAAGATCAAAATCCCTAAATTTCCATTCCAGATGTGGGAGGTATGCTTTCCTGTTTGCTCCATATGGTCTTGTGAGTACCTGAAAGGCAATTTGCCCTACAGAGAAAATCTAACTCAATTAGAAGTGGGGAAGGGACAGTTCAGTGGTAGAGTGTATGTCTAACATGCATGAGATCCTGGGTTCAACCCCCAGTACATCCACCCAATAAATGAGCCAAATTATCCCCCCCTGCCCCCCCTAAGAGACCCTTCCCTCAAAGCCAGCAGGGAGCTCAAGTTAGAACTCAGTTAGGAGGAAGGAGGGAAAAACACTGTGTAAATGTGCGGTTAGTAAAAGTCATCCTGCTTTGAAGAGCTGGAGCAAAGAGTAGAAGAATAAGACAGCAGATCTGAAGTCTTCTAGCCAAATTTACCCTTCAATTATACTTTGGTATATTTCTAGTTTAACAATAAAATGGAATAGTGAGTGCTAGTAAGGCCTGATCAAATTCAGGCTGGGAGAGCTGCTCTGTGCCTGGAGAGGGGACAGCTCAGGAGAGGATATATGAGAATGTAACTAAACAAAAGTTCATGTATCTGATGCACAGTGAGGCGAAACACACTGAAAGATTGGAGTTTGAGCAGAGAATGGTTTATTGCAGAGCCAAGCAAGGTGGACAGGCAGCACGTGCGCAAAAAACCCAACTTAATGATGATTTTCGGGGAAAAGCTTTTATAGGGAAAATCTGGGGGTACAGGTTCAGGGTGTGGGTCTTTCTTCTGATTGGTCAGAAGTTAGGTAACAGGGCAGTGTTCCAGGAATCTTGTGCTCAGCTTGAAGTTACCATCCTCCACCTGGGTGGGGGCCTTAGTTCCTGCAGAAGGACTCAAAGATATTGTTATATATTCCTTGAGGTGGAACCAGGTCCCTGTCGCAAGGCTGCGCTATTATTTCTTGATTCATCGTCCCCTGTCTCTGCATTCCCTCCCTTCCCTGATTAGCAACTGTTTGAATCTGCCCTTTGGGTTCTGTGTGGCTAGGGGAGGGGGCAGACATACGGCAGTTCTCTATACTTTCTATTTAATTCTTCTTTACATCTAACATTGCTGTGAACAAATAAGTCTTTTAATCTTAAAACATTTTTTTAAGATTTTTCTAAGAAGGTCACAGAGGATGAATGAAGTTAATTTCCTGCATCAAGAAATGGGGGACACAGAAAGGATTTGTACAAGGAAGGTCCCCACAGGGTCCTGCTGTTTCAAGCACAGCCTAGAAAGATGGGTAAGCAGCCAGTCAGATGAGGTGAGAAAGGATATTCCAGAAAGAAGAAATAATACCTGTAAACATATCAAGTGTTAAAGAATAAATTTTTTTATTAATAAATAAATAAATTTTAAGTTAAAACTGTGGCTCTCATGAAAGTTTTAAAAAATAAACTCATGTCATTGAATAAACTGATGAATAAATCCATTTTTTCAACTCATTAACTAATGAGGAAATCAGTAGGATGCCAAAAACAGTTCAAATGTGATTTTGCTTTACAGAAAATGACAGTCTCTGCTGGACTACGTACATTTGCACTGTTATGAACAGGATATACATGCGTTGTTATCAGCTTTACATAAGTTCATTTCTACCCTGCAGGTCTACCCTGCACAGTAACTGCTCATCCCCTGAGGGTCTGCTGGATAAATCCTCCTCCACTGAGAGGACTCCCAGTAACCTCTTTTGTCCATTTCCAAGTCTTGGGAAATCTTTCCTGTCAGAAGATACAGAAAATTGAGGACTTGTTCAAGAAATAGAGGTCCTTATGACTGGTGTGAAAAGGACAGAGGGAGTCACAAGAAACAGTATGACCAAGCAATTGGACAAAAATGAAATGGTATCACATGCCCAAACTGACCAGTGGGCTAAGGGTTGGAGGCCATCTTGAGTGTCAGGACTTCAGCTCTGCAGAAACAATAAAACGAAACCTCACAAAGGAACTTGGAACTCATCACTTGGCTTCAGCCTCTGACTCACTGTTCTGGGCACTCACTGGCCTGATGCCTGACACAGAAATACATTGGTAACCATGGGAGAGGGAGTGTTCTGAGAGGTCTGAATATGAGTGGTAATTGCTATAAGAAGTAACTGTTAAAGACAAGACACTGGTCTTCTGTTATTTCAGTGACAAGTGCTTGAGACTGTTACTTTCGCCGTCAGCAAGCGTGTAAAGGTCTAGAGAATGAAGTAGACCAAGTAACAGGCCCGAGGCCTTGTCCACTCCCAGCTGGGCCAGGATGTGCAGAAGACATAGATATGTCTACATAGAGACTCCAGAGTGGAGACACGGCAGATGCCCTGAACTTGCTTTAGAATTGCCGGGCTGGCACAAGGGCCAAGCCAACCACCAGCGTCCATTCCCTACACAGGGAGTGTCTGATGGGATTCAGGACACGTTGCTCCAGAATGTGGCACCTTGCCAGACTGAATATTTCAAGCTGAAGGAATTCAAGAGATGGCAGGTAGTGCAGCAAGCAATTTCCGACCTGCTGAAGCAGATCATAAGATCTTCATATGTGAGGAGCCCTCCCTATACCTAAGGGGCAAGGAGCATCCTTATCTCTGAAGACAGAATCTCAGTGAGTAGGCCTTGCAAGTTTCTCCCAGTTCACTACACTTAGCTTGGACCCTTTGTTCTTTCCCATCTTTCCGTGACTTCCCATTCCTTATAAAACCTGGCATTAAAAGGCTCAGGTTTAACCACTTCTTAAGGAAGGTTCCTGTGCCATGTTCAGATTAAATGAAATAACTGTGTATGCTTTTCTGTTACTAATCTCTTTTGTTACAGGGGGCTGGGTGAGAATTTAGAAGGGTAGAAGGAAAAGATATTTTTTCTCTCTTACACTTCCAAGATTTGGGATTACATATGAGAGACAGATAACAGAGTTAGATTCTCCCATTCTTACCTTTTCCCATCTCTCCTACACCTTAGTCATTACAGCGACAGGAAATCACCTGCCTGATTTAAGACAAAGTGGAAGCTGTATCTCAGGAATCAGTTATAACCTCAGTCTTGAGAACTTGGAAATTGGGTGAAAATCAGTATCAGCCAAGAAGAACAGTTCTCAACTAAGAATGGGGAACAGAATCACTACACAGGTAACCAAACAAAGATATGCAAAGACCTCAGTGCCCAAGACTCTGATTCAGCAGGCCTGGGTTCTGGGCCTTTAAGTCATTTCATGGGCAATTCTGATGTGAGGCCAGGCTTGGAGGACCCCTAGCCAGGGATGCTGATGCTGTTTTCTGCTGCAGTGGCCTGGGGGTGCTATCAAGCTGTGGAACTGTAGGGAGAAGGACGTCTGTCCTAACACATAAGGCTGCAGAAGAAGACAGGTGAGTGCTCGGCAGACACACATCTTACAAAAATGTTTTCAGATTAAAAGACTTATTTGTTCAGAGCAATGTTAGATTTAGAGAAGAACTGAGTAGAAAGTACAGAGAGTTCCCATATGCCTGTCCCCCTCCCCTAGCCACACAGCACACACTTTTCCTATTATAACATCTTACATTACTGTGGTTCTTCTCTTACAATTAATCAACAAATATTAATACATTGTTATTGACTAAAGTCTACAGTTTACAGTAGGATTTGTTATTCTTTGGAAAAGTTTTCTCAAGGGAATAAAGTCATTGTCTTAGAAGAAAAACTTTTCCTTCACACACTGTGAGGGTCCCTGGCTGGGTCTGAAAATTAAACTGACAAAGGCAGATCAATAGAAGGAAAGCACACATATTTTATTAAATGCTTACATGTCCATGGGAGTGTTCAGATGACAATGAAAATCCAAATTAAGTGCATAGAGCAGGAAGCTTTTATATCTTTTAGTCAAAGAAACAATACATTTATGAAGACTTGTCATGACAAAGGGGTTTGGTCTATGGGTATTAAATGATGAAGACGGAACTAGAAAGATAGGGGTTAGTTTCCTCTGGCGCCCTCTCTAGGCAGATAAGAGTCCATCTCCAGTGAAAGGAGAATTAATTTTTCTGCCATTAGACAAAAAAGGAGATCTTTCTGTACTTAATGCTTCTCACTTGCCTTCAGTGCAAAATAGTTTTTATGTCAAAGAGCCATATGTTGGGGTGACATATTCTGGTTTCCTTTAGCATAAACATGGGATATCTCTCCATTTATTTAGCTCTACTTTTGAATTATTTCATCCGAATTTTATCGTTTTCCTCATATTAATCTTGTACATATTTTATTGGATTTATACCTAAGTACTTCATTTTTCTTTGTTGCTAATATGTTCGGTTTTTTTCTTTCAAATTCCTGTTATTCATTGCTGGGATTTATGAAAGCAATCTATTTTTGTATATTAGCCTTGTATCCTGCAACTTTCCTATAAACAAGTAGTTTTTATCCTAAAGATAATTGGAGCCATGAAAAGCATGGGGCAAGAGCATTCCACTGTTATCTTCATGCTCCAAGAATACTAATCTGGAAGTAATATGTCAGATAGATTGGAAAGAAAAGAGGTTAAAGGCAGAGGGTCCATGTAGGAACCTTTTATGTGAGCCCTTTAGGAGACAATAAGATTCTGAATAAGGGCATTTTAGCACCAGTGGAAAGGTAAGTGCAGATTTAAGAGGTAAATCCCCTAAGTTCGTCCTTTCCCTTCATATGTGTGGTTCTCTTCACACAGCTTCCTCTTTGGGATGCCCTTACCATCCTCTTCATCTAACTTCTAGTTGATCCTCAAAACTCGGTTCCAGTGTTGTGCTCTCTAAAAATACCTCCTCTCTCCTGTCTCCTCACACTTCCTGAGGAGCTGCAGTTACCTCCATCGCAGCTGCAAGTGCTGTTTATGTTTATTAATACGTAACTGGGGAGGTTAGAGTTCAGTGCCAGAGTGCATGGTTAGCATGCATGAGGTCCTGGGTGCAATCCCCAGTACCTGCATTAAATACATAAGTAAATAAATAGACAAATGTAATTACCTCCCTCCCTACAAAAAAATTTACAAAGAAAGAATAAACAAAGTTAAAAAAAATATATGTATATGTGTGTGTGTGTGTGTATGTGTGTGTGTATGTATAAAATGTATTTGCTCATTTACCTGACTGTTTCTTTCATTAGATCATGAGCTCCTGAATCTGAGTAGCCCAGTAATTGGCCCAACAAACACACACATAAAGGAATAATTCAAATCTCTTGTTGAAACTTACTTTACCAAGTACAGGGCAGTTATTACATGAGATTTTCACGCATAGTTTCTCCTAAGGAACGGAAATCATGAAACTTCAAAAACTGAAACTTCAGTTCAGGAAGGAAGCAGCAACCCATATCAGGAAGTGATCAGGTCCTAGAACTCTGTTTTGAGTCTCATCGTTTCTTTAAGTAGCCTTACTCTTCCTGTGTCCAGTGTTACTGATACTATTTTAAACAGCCATTTGGAAAGGGTAAGAGTATCATCCCCACTGTGCACAAGAAGTTCATCTTCCAAGCGCTGGGTTTCTCTTGCCTGGGGCTCAGAGCCCCTCCCCTGCTGCACGCGGGCAGCCCGGGCAAGCCTGGGGGAACAAGAGACAAGCCTCGGAGCCTGGGACTAAGCACCACTTCTGGCTCCATGGGAGCCCCAGCGTGGAGACCTGGTAAGAGGTGGAGCCTGAGGGCTGGGGAGAGTGAGCTGTGAAGGTGGCCGGGAGGTCCGGGTCAAACAGCTGGAGGTAAACATTTCAGGAGCAAAGAGGGAAGAGACAAGGTTTCTGACACGGGGACCATCAAAAGCAGGAGTACAGGACAAAGAGAAGAGTGAGTTCTACCAATCAGGAAAGGTCATCTTACCTCAAATGCCTCCTCACTGGGCTTCAGTTTCTTCACAGAATTGTGAGACTCAACTGAGAAAGAAGACGGTTTAAAAAAAAAAAAACTGATGAAATGTTAAGAGGCAGAATAAAAATCTAAATGGTTGTGAGTAATAATTTTGCTCCTATGGCTTTGTGAAAGAAAAGCCGGGCTGGGCTTACAAGCTAACTCACATCTAAGTGTAACAGGTCTCGTATTACTGATCTAAGTTCTACTGGGCTGACTTGTAAATCTAAGTTAATTAGTGTTGGTTTACTGATTCCCTGTTCATGGTTTTTTTTTTTGTTTTTGTTTTTTTTGCTAGCCAGCTGGATTTTCAGAGAGACATATTGGGCCTTGAAATGTTGGTTTGCTGCCTCCCTGCCTCTACTTTTGTGATAATGATGCTGCTAAAGCTGTTCCATGCCTATTGGCCGAATACCCCAAGCTTGTAATTAACCGTATAAAACCTCATGCGCATGATTTGGAGGTGCTCAGGGCTTCGGAGCAGAAGCCCCTCTGAGCCCGCTGGTGTAATAAATCTGAGTACTCCAACCCTCCGAATGGTGCTTGTTTCTTGGCTGGCCTGTCATTTCTGTAACAGCTTCTCCTGTTCTTCTCTGTCACCATCATCTTCTCTCTTCTTACACAGAAAAGATGGGGCCATGGCTTCTGGGACGCCTTCTCCTCGTGTTGCTGCTGGGACTATGGTGGGCAGTGCCTCCCCTTTGTGCTTTGCCTGAGGGTCTCACCAGGGCTCGATGGTTTGAAATTCAGCACATACAGCCGAGGCCTCTCCCGTGTAACAAGGCGATGAGTGTTGTCAATAGTTACACCCGGCACTGTAAGCCTGAAAACACCTTTCTGCACACCTCCTTCCAGGATGTGGCTGCTGCCTGTGATTCGCCAAACATCACATATAAGAACAGCCAAAACAATTGCCACGAGGATCCGAAGCCCGTTCACCTGACTCAGTGCAGCCTCACTGCGGGCAGGTACCCTGACTGCCGCTACCGAGAGGCTGCCGAGTACAAGTGCTACATTGTGGCCTGTGACCCTCCTCAGAAGGGCGACCCTCCCTATGCGTTGGTTCCTGTGCACTTAGATAAGGTTGTTTGAGGTTTCCATCACTTTCATTCTCACTTGGCACAAATTCTCTTATGATCTTTTCTGATTTTTCTTTGCTTTTGTTGATTTTCCTGGTTCCCAGAGAAGGGAAAGGGAGGGTGTTGGAAGAATTAGAGTGACGAGGATATCAGACAGTTTTCTGCTTTGGAGCTCAGTGTTTTGAAGGCAGACAGAAGGGAAGAGGGCAAAGAAGGGTCCAGGCCTCTGTATTTTCAGCCTTAGAACTTTGCTGCGTTACAGGAGAAAAGCAATTTTAATTACACATGTACATGTGGGATCCCTACAAATACATGAGACTCAAAAGACACGGGTAACCCGGGGGGGCTCAGGGTCTGTGTCTGCAGCGGCATCCCGAGACCAGGCCTGGTGCCGGGAGGGTTGCCCTGGCTTAGAGATGCCACGTTTCCCAGGGAAAATGAGCTAAGTAGACAACCCAATACATGTCTCCTACCCACAGGGTGTGGGAAAAGAAATTGAGTATCAGGTCAGAGGACACTGCACTTTTTAAAATGTTATGCTGACTAGAGGATGTGAGGCCACTCCTACTGCTTTACTTCCTGCCTTAGTTGGTACTTTACTTAGTTCCACTGGGGAAAAGAAGTGTACAGTCGAAGAGGATTTTATTGAAAAAATTCAATACTATGAATATTTTTGCTGAAGTCATCTTTTTAATCTGTAAATTGTTTTTAAAGCCATACAGTCTAGATAGGGTCAATAGAAACAGAAAAGTTCGCTCCCCTTTGCAGCACATATACTAAAATTACAACGATTCAGAGAAGATTAGCATGACCCCCTCACAAGGATGACACACAAATTCCTGAAGCCTTCCATATTTTTTGAAGTAAGTCAGACAGAGAAAGACAAACGTCATATGATATCATTTATATGTGGAATCTAATATATGACCGAAATGAACCTATTTACAAAACAGAAAGACACTCACAGAGATAAAAAAACAAATTGTGGCTATGGGGGGAAGGCAGGGAGGGAGGGATAAATTGAGAGTATGGGATTGGCTGATGGAAAATACTATGCATAAAATAAATTTAAAAAAACAGGTCCTACTGTATAGCACAGGAAACTGTATTCAATATCTTGTAATAACCCTCAATGAAAAAGAATCTCTCTCTTTCTGTATATATATATGGAATAAATGGAATCACTATGCTGCAATCACTATGCTGTACACAGGAAACTAATACAACATAGTAAATCAAAAAAATAAAAATTAAAAAAAAGGAATACTAATCAATCAGTCACTCAACACAAGCAGAAGAAGTGATGTGCACGTTTGAGGCAAGCCTGCAGGGGTGTGGGGTGGCAGGAGCGGGGCCAAAGACCCTCAGGGGAAGGCAGAAGCGGATGCTCGTGAGGAGGGGAAATCCAGAGCGCCTCACACTTCGTGATGGACTTTAGAAAAGCCTACTCTTGCCCTCTCTCATGCACTCATTTCATTTTTAATGTGATTTATTACTTTTCAAAAATTAAACAATGTAGACCAATACAAACTAATATATGGTGCTCAAATGAATAAATATTGTGTTCCACATGCTTACTCTTAGAAAAATACAAAAACACTGGAGTCCATTCTATTCCTCCCTCCACTCCCATTCCTCTTAATTCTTCTTAAATGAAATCATAAATTTAGAGTGTCTCCAGCCCTATTTTGACACTTTTACTTCATAAACATTATACAGTGTTTCCATGTGCAATTTAAAAATAAATTTATCCAAATGCCATTGTATGGTAGAAATCATTCTGCAACTTGATTTTTTTGTTCACTCAACAGTGTTTTTAACACACATTAGTATTAAAATGTGTCTTTCTTGTTCTTTTATTTTTTCAGATGTATTATATTTTTCTTTGGATTAATAAACCATCATTTACTTATCAGTCGTCTCTTGGTCGATATTTGGGATGCTCTCAAATTTTCACTCCAACGAGCAGTGTTGCAACAAATGTCTGTGTACATTTCTCTGTGTGCACATGTGGCAAAATTTTACCTCTGGGTGACATGATCTCCCTCGTAGGTACACGGAGATGTGGAATTTCCAAGTTATACATATATTTAATTTTGCTAAGTCTTGTTATATTTTCATCATACTTAGCGATTTAAAGAAAGACACGCAGCAGAAGAGTTGTAAGTTTCAGCTTTATTCAAGGTGTCACTGAGGACTAGAGCCTGGGACACAGCCACTCAGGTAGCTCTGAGGTATGAGATAGCACACCATTGTTGTGTAGCTTGTTCATAAGTAAATAAATGATGCAAAAACGCATAACCCAAATTCAGTCATATGGGAAAAAGTCTGATGTGTCCAAATTTAGAGACATTTCACAAATAAGAACCGCCAAGAAGCCAAGCATGGTGAGGCTTGTGTGTACTGAGGTCTTTCATTGCACTTTGCCTGCTTTTCTGAGGTAAGGATACAACGTATAAAGTGAACATGTAGTCTGCTCTTATGACAACAGTTATTTGGTGCCTACCAGAGGCTGGGGGATTTTACAGACAGCAGCTGTGTAAAGAAACGTGTGGAGGAAAGAACTGATGGTGTTTTATATCTCCAAGTGTCTTGGCTGACTGGAGGAATTGCAGGAGTACATACTCTGTGAGGGCTGAATCAGCCCAGGGAGCCAGAGTGGGCATTGGGAGCAGCCATTCATTCACAGTTAGAGAGAAAGCTCAAAGTGCAAATACTGGAGTGGGGGCACTTGGAAAGAAAGAACCTGATGGGGTGATCATTTACTCTGGTGATTGAAGGACTCATCTAAGGTGTGCATGGTGGTTGTGTTTTGCCTGGGGAAGGGCTGGGCTGGGGGACTGCCGGCTGCTGGAATTGAAGGGAGAGTTTACCACACAGAGAGGCAGGAGAAGACCAGCCCAGCAGAGACAGAAGACGCTGTGGTTCTGTGGGTACACACAGAGCTGCGGGGGCGCGGGGGAGCTGGGCTGCTGCGATGTGTTTCCTTGTCCACCGAGAATGCAGAATCCGGGAGCATGTTTGGTCTGAGGAAGCTTCTGAAAATTAACATTATCCTTCTTCAAAGAATCACTGGATATGATCATTTGTGTCTTTAAGCAGGAACCCATCTTCCCATGTTAGCACCTCAATTTTAAGATTCACCTGCCTGGGTTAGTCTCCTGGAACAGGCTAGTACTCCTTTACTTGTGGGGAATAATAGCTGCCCCAAGGAACAGAGACCTCTGATTTGTCCTCAGATGACCCTTCTCGACTGTCCCTCACCATGTTTGGGCCAAGACTCAGCCTTTCCCCTCTCAGTGTCCTCCTTTCCAGAGCACTTCCCACCCACCACCTGCCACCCACACCAGCTCCCTGGCTGTGCAGGTCTGCTCCTGGACCATCTGTCATCACCTATCAGTTTATTCCCCCGATGGAGGCACACTATGGTCCTGTGGCCCACAAGGTGCGGGGGCCCAGAAGCCAGAGCTGGTGAATGTGCAGAATAGATGCAGCAAAACTGCAAGTGTGTGTTCAAAAAAGCTCCAATAAAGTGTTCTCTTAGCACTAGCATGTGGGAAAATGAGCTCTGGGTTTGGGAACACGGGGGAGATGAATGTAAGAAAAATTCTGTCTCGAGGAAATAGATCTAGAAATTTAAAGTTTCCCTTTTTCCCTCCCTCCATCCTCACTGCTTGTAGGAGAGAGATCCCCATTGCCACAGAAATGCAGGGATAGCTGGCCGACCCCTCTCAAATGCAGTCTTTCTTCCTCTTACAGAAGCCCCAGGGCTAAGCATTGCCTTTACCTAAAAACACAGTCACTTTCAACTTTTACAAATGTAGTACGCAAAGACAAGGACAGAACTGGTCACACTGGTTGGAAGTAGGACTTTTCTCTAGTTGTATGACCTTGTCAGGAGCTAGATGCAAGTGCAATCAGAGGGTCGTATGAAATGATTGCGTGATGACAGAAGTCGAGTCTAGTCTTTTCAGTGAATGTGAGGAAGGGTGGCTGAGAAGTGAGCTGACTCACAGGCCAAGTCCAGTGGGAACCTGTGAGAGCCCCCAGCGAGCTGAAGCAGAGAAAGCTGTGACTCCAGGGCCCTTGGGGAAGGAAGGACACTGGGGAATATCCTCCCTGAATAGAATCTAGTCTCAGTCATGCCACTAAGTAGCAGTGGCCACGAGCAGGTCACTTAACCTTTCTGAGATTCCAGTTGCTCCTCTATGAAAGTTGGGGAGGTTACACTTGGTCAGGGATGCCAGTGGGTGGCACCTACTTCCTCACCTCCCCCGTGCCTTCGGGGAGGTGCCACTCCAGAACATCCTAGTGTAGGCATTTTCCTCCAGCATGCTAGGCAGGCATTGCCCAGTGAGAGTCAGTACACAAGCTGAAATCTGCTTATCCTCCCTCCTGATGATCTCTGAAGTCCCTGCTAAACGGGAGGTTCCAACTTTCCAAGTAAGAAAGGACCATTTTTCTGACTTAGTAATAGCTCACTCAAAAAAACAAAAAATAAAAAAAGGAACATGGAAATTTAGGGTCATAATTTCACACACTCCACGTCCCTACCTGTGGCCCTAGCAGGGTCTTCCCAGGTTCACACTGTCCTTCCTTGTGCGAGAGATTTTTGTGTCTGAGCTTCACCCTTTGTCAGCTCACCCAGCATGACAGTGTCCCACACTGTAGCTCCCGTTTTATCTAAAATAACTCACGCCTTAAAACGATAATTGGACATCAAGGGACCTACAGGGAAAGGAATGATCTCAGTTCACTGAAAAAACAAGAGTCAATAAAATAGATAAATGACAAGGACCTATGGTGTAGCACAGGGAAGTATATTCAACACCTTGTAATAATATATATAGTGGGAAAGAATCTGTAAAGAAAAAGTATGCATGTATAACTGAATCACTTTGCTGTGAAACTAACTTTGTAAGTGAACTACACTTCCATGCAAAATTTAAAAAGTAGCAAAAAAAAGCCCAAGTCAGAAGAGGTGGCCTTTAAGGATTCCATTCGCCTCTCACCAAAGCTACTGAGACTCATGGTTCTCAGCCTTGGCAGGAAGTGATCACACATACAGTTAGTTCCCAGGTGGGGACCGCATCAGGAATTCAGGTGATTGCAGCTGTGTTTTATTGAAAGAAGCAGGGAAGTGGGTAACATGGGCCCCAACACACAAGCTACCCCTCAAGCCCTAAACCACACAGGGGCAATGTGAGGCCAGGGAAGCATGTGTGCATGCTGGATAATTGCTCTGAGGGCAAGGAAGCAAGAGAGGAGAGACAGATGCTTTCATGATGAAATGGGGTATCTTGCTGCTCCAGCCTCAGATGGACACCTACACCGAAGCGTCGAAGTGGACTGGCACGTACGGGTTCCCCTCACAGGCTATGATGATGTGTTTCTGCAGATTGCTGGCCTTGTATGCACAGTTGGGGTACTTGGAACTGCCCGTCTCACGGCAGTCTGTGATGTGCATGGTGGATGTGCTCTGGTGGCAGTTGGTTTGCCCATTTTTGCAGGTGACGCTTTTCTGGGAGCAGACGGCCTGCACATCTTCCAGGGACTCATGAATAAAGGTGTTCACTGGCTTGCACCATCCATCTGTCATTTCCCGACGCTTCATCATTTGGTTGCAGTAGTTGGAGTTGCTGCTGGAGGAGCTGTAGCTGTCCATGTGCTGCCGCTCAAACTTCTCGGCCGCTGTTTCCGAGCCCAGGGAAGGCTGGACCCACCCCAGCACCAGCAGTAGGAACAGGACCGGGAACTTCGGAACCATGGTTGCCTCACACTCCTGGGGGAGCCTACCCAGGAAAAGGGGTGGGAGGAAGCATCACCAGAGAACCCCAGCTCTCACCTGCACCCTCCCTGGCTTACCACCTCCCACAGGTTAACCAGAAAGACATCCCTCTCCCAGTGAGTTCTTCCCAGTAATGAGGCATTCACAGGTGCAATTCTCCACGAGTTTTACTCCCACTCCTTACAGAGAGGCCATGCTTCCTTCTGGGTAGTGACCCCAGAAATGACCAAAAATCCTAGCAGTCCTATTTTTGAATACAGAAGTATTTTTCCTACAAAATACATTTGAACAATAAAGCACCTTTCTCACATTTGTACCCAGTGCTCACGTGGCTCATTAGAAGATGCTTTTGAATAAATCATGAAATAAATGAGCCAAATTTTGAATAAGCCAAATTGTATCCCTGAGATACCACGCAGTATTCATCCAGGACCAGGGCTGACAGAGCCCTGCTGTCCTGCAACACAAGGGTAGCCCCGACCCCTGCCTGACGCTGGCACATAAAGGGAAGCCACTGTATTCCAAAGGAAGGGGCTCTCCTCCCTCAAGTTGGGGTGCTGCTCCTTCCCTAGCCCCATGGGTCCTCGGCAGCCTGCATGCCCCATCCATGACCCCAGCTGTGCCCCAGCTGATGTTTGCCTGCCCCAAGCTTTCTCGGGCTGCCCTCACCCACTCTGCTTCCCTCCTCTCCAACCCTCAAGCAGAAGCAGCACCTGAGACCACCTCTTGATTTGCTTACCTGGGTCTCTAGCTTGGTCTCAGAGAGAGAGCGTGGAAGGCAGTGTCTGCAACACCCGATCCTGGGAGTGTGGACTTTATACAGACTGAAAAGGGGCTTGGCTTCTGAGAAGAGAAGGGTGGGAGGAACTCTTGGCTCCGGTCCACATGAGAGCAAGGACAACGTGTGGAAGGGGTGGGGAATTACACAGGCCACCCTCTTTTCAGGGCTGCTACACAGAGTGAGCCTTTGCCTATGAGAGCCTTTCTTTCCACAGGAAGCAGAGAAAGCCCCCATAGCAGTGATGCCCGAACCTCACCCGAGTCCTACCTGTCTCCTTGGGAGCCAGTTTCACCAAGTAGCCCTTGGAGGTTAGCAAAGGGCGCATGTGATCCAGGGAGAGGGAGGGGAATGGACCTGCTCTCTCTCCTGCCTGGAGCTGCTTAGGCCAGAATTCCACATCTCTCCCAGGGAAACCAGGGAGAGGCGGCCAGCTGCTCCCTGCTGGAAGGCGTCCCAGATCTGGAGAAGAAGCGGGAGAGTGCCTGAACCCTGAGAAGGACGCCTGTGGGTTCTAACCCAGTTCTGGCCACTTCAATGCTCCTGCGCTATTAGAGGAGAGTGTGTGGTTTTCGCATCTACAGTGACCCTGCTAGTCAGAATGGATTAGAGGAACTAAAGATAAATCAAAATGCAAAACCCCCTTTAGAGAAGAAATGGAGAACATTATATTTCTTAGCAGTATAATTCCCTCCAGTAAAGAGCCCTTGTTTGCTGGAGGACAGTTTTATTTTTACTTATTTTTAAAAATACAGTTGATTTACAATATTGTGTTAGTTTCAGGTGTATAGCAAATTGATTCAGATATATGTATATATATTCAGATATATGTGTGTGTGTGTGTGTATCTATATATATAGATATATAGATATAGATATATATACACATAATTTTAATCCCCCTGGAGTGAGAATTATCAAAATATCTCTCCATGCTCTAGGTTTACACTGTCTCAGTCCAAATTCTGGTTTAGCATGTTAAGAGCTGGGCAAGTCTCCTCCTCTTTAAAATGGTAATGATAATAACATGGTCCTCTTAGATCTATTGCTAACACAAAGTAAGGTAAGATGCAGAGGGCTTGGAGCAGTGCTTAGAAAGCATCAATAAATGTTAGTTCTTAATATTGTTCACAAGGAGTGAGGTTAACTTCCTCCCAAAGACTCTGTTTAAATAACACTAGGTGATCTCTGATTTGCTTTCTCCAGGAGGTGGAGTCAAGTAACTACCAGGCTTTTGTTCTGTTAAAATCCAGAGCTAAAAAGAGCAGGCAGTTTGAAAGCCCAGGAGAGGGAACGGGAGGGGGAAGAGAGAAGAGAGGTAACTTGGTGGGAAGAAGAGAATTCTATAAGGGGGAATTTAAAGCTTTGTTTTTTAGGTGGGTGGAGGTACTTAGGTTTGTTTTTTTTTTCCCAGTGGAGGTGCTTGGGAATGAACCCAGGACCTGGTGCAGGTGAAGCACCCACTCTACCACTGAGCTATACCCTCTCCACTAAGGGGGAAACTTAAAATTGTTTTGCCACATGATATCCAAGAAATCTTTGGTAAAGTCAACATTATTTCCTCATGCATATAAATTTGGAAGTGGAAGTGATGTTAAGGAAGGTGTGGTGTGGCATAATCCTTTAGTTTTATGTTCCCATAGTTTGCCCACCACCTGACTCTCCACCCAGGTTTTGTTTCTCTCTTAGTGTGTAGGTGGTATTCATATCCTCCTCAGTAGTGTTGCAAGGAAAACTTTTCATCTACCTACTTATGCTAAAGTCAACAAGTCTGCAAATTAACTGACAAAAGACAGGTTAACAGAAGAACTGACAAAATTTATTCATATGCATATGGAGGAGCACAAAAGAAGTGGTTCCCTGAACAGCTAGGGATAAAGGTTTATACACCAACTTAATAGGGGAAAGATGGAGGTGACATGGGATTGGGACAAGTACAGACTATATAGTAAATAAATGGCGCTTTTTTTTTTTTTTTTTTTGAGAAAAGACAAATGAGCTTTCAGGGAACTAATAGGATGTAAAATAGTTTGTGATAATGTGTGTCTATTCAAGTGCAAGTTGTCTGCTTTCTTCCTGACTGTAAACCTCACCTGAGAGGGGATTTATAGCAGCTTTGCTCTCAGAAGATTCTGCCTTTACTCAGATAAGGGAAGCTCCAAAAAAGCTTCTTTCAGCATCTGCTGAGGCTCAGATATCTTCCGTTTATAATAACCTTCATATCAAATCTGTGCATCTGAGTGGGTGCCTACAATGGCCAATTTTGAACTTGTTCATTCATTCATTCATCAGTGGAATGCAGCGGTAAATTACAGGGCCTGCCCTCAAAGTGCCTGATGGGATGGTTTGTCAGGTGAGTCCCACCAAGTTGTTGGGTTTGGCTGCACAAAATTAGTTATTCTTTTGGCACCTTTCCATTGCCAGAAGAATTCCAGGGTGTTGGTCCAACAAGATTTCAGAATCACAGTTCAAATATGAACAAGACTTCTGTCGCCCAAATAAGGTTCTTCAATAGCTTACCCCCTCCTAGGCTTCCCGAACTATACCAAGTCATTTTACCTGTTTGTGCGTGGCAAACTGGACAGGCCCTTGGGGTTTTCATTCAGCTTCATGGAAACCATCAAAAACCCATCCTTACTATAGCCTTTCCCTTGATTTCATTTCCTTTGTGCAATAGCTGTTGTTGTAAAAATTTCTGAAATGTCTACTAAACTGGTTCTAGGCTCCTTGCTTGATTCATGGTTCCTCACGCAGTAAGACACTGCTACTGACTGAGAACAAATTACACTTTCCAGCCCATCAACCAGTCCCTTATAGGACTCTCTTACTCTGTCCATCTCATGTACTGTTCACCACGGAAGCATCCTGAATCCTGCCATTCTCCAGCTCAGTGCAGATGAAGGGGAGCCTCAGGATCCATTTATCTCAGGTAAAGAACTTCCTGTGTCTCACTTAGATTTATTAGACACTACTATTGAGAACCCTGCCTAATTTTGTGTACTGATGGATCATACCTCAAAACTGAAATTGAAGGTTAAAAAGCAGGGTATGCCATCACTAACCAAGCTCTTCAGAATATAGCCCTCTACCTGAGGTTGAATCAGCTGAGGTGGCAGAACTTAACAGCACTTACTCAAGCTTGTGAACTAGCCAAAGACCAGAGAGTCAACGAGTCAACGTACATACACACAGCAGGTCTGCTTTTGGAGCAGTATGTGATATGAGGATGCTTTAGAAACAAGCATCATAATAGACAGCAAGTAAAGGAACTTTTAGATGCATTCCTACTCCGTAGAGGGTGGTTACTGTAAATACTGAAGCCACATAAAAAGAGAGAATATGGAAGGAAAAGGGTTGTTCAAGCAGATTATTATAGCAAATAAGCTGCTCTAACCAAGATTATGATTGTATCTAAACCTTCAAAGAATAAATCTCTGGAAGGATTCAAACGGTCATTATAATATATCAAAATTCAGTCCCTGATTTTGGAAAAAGAAGAATGGAAAAATTCTGGTTGCTCTCTTCACTCAAATAATCCCCAAAGCTCTCAAGACCACTGCTTGGAGGCACCAGATGACTTCAAACCAGTATTATGTGAATTTCTCCAAGAAATATCCACCATGAAATTGCCGAAGACTTAGAATGGCATCATGATACCTCCAGGTGACCCATTCTATAGAATCTTTGTCTGAGCAGTAGCTCTCAACAGGGAACTTAAAATATTCAGTAAGCCATGATGTAAGCAGATGTGCTGTCTTCCAGGGTTTACTGTCCCATTTATAGAGCACAGGCTGAGTAGATTTAGCAGGGCTAAAGGGCTCCAGATTTGAAGAATGGTAAATGACCATCGGCTTCAACGGAAAGTCCCCTGCTGCATTAGCCCCTATTAAAAGTCAGTCAGTATTTTGAAGCTCTGTGGCCAGGCATTGACTTCTCCTCTGTAGCTATGAAAGTCCTAGATGGCATCTTCTACCAAAAGAAGGATGTTGTCTACACAGAAAAATCTGTTGCTTATTGTAGTCACGTTGATGAATGATCTCTTCTGGATAATTTATTGAAGCTTCTCCATCACCTGCTTCTCCATCACCATGCTGCTTCACCTTGCACTTTTGTGTTGTAGAGACGGTTTCCTTCCTTAAACCTCATGAAGCAGCCCCTGCTAGCCTCGAAGTTTTCTTCTGCCACTTCCCCACCTCTTTCAGCTTTTACAGAATTGTAGAGAGTTGAGACCTTGTTCTGGATCAGGCTTTGGCTTAAGGGAACACTCTGGCTGGTTTGATACTCTATTCAGACCACTACAACTTTTTCCATATCAGCAGTAAAGATGTTTTCTTTCTTATTATTCATCTGTTCACTTTTTTTTTTTTTTTTTTTTTTTTTTTTACTTTTTTAAAAGAAGCACTTTTAATTTCCTTCCAGACCTTTCTCGTTGCATTCACAGCTTGACTGGCGCAAGAGGCCTAGCTCTCTGCCTGTCTTGGCTTGTGCTATGCCTTCCTCGCTCATCTTAATCACTTCCGGCTTTGATCGAAATTGAAAGATGTGCACGACTTTTCCCTGTTCCCTTGAGTACTTAGAAGTCATAATGAGATTATTAATTGATCTAATTTCAACGTTGCTGTAGGTGAACAAAAATACTGCCATGTGAATGAAAATACTGCAGCCACATCAGTAAACAAAGAATGCTGAAACCAATTAATAATCTCATGATGACCTCTAAGTGTTCAAGGGAACAGGGAAGAGTCCTGCATGTCTTTCACTTCCAATCAAAAGCTAGTAAAGAATATATATTCAAGAACTAAAAAAAAGAAAAAAAAAACCAAAACGTCGAGCCTGAAGAGGTGATTTAATAGCTGCAGTCTCATGAGAAAACTTTAACCAATGGGTGAGCACAGAAAGCAGTTTCCTGAGATGGGATCTACTCCTGGTGAAGGTTATTGAAATGATAACAAAGGATTTAGAATATGACCTAAACTCAGTTGATAAAGCAGTGAGTTGATAGGATTGACTCCAGTCTTAAAAGAAGTTCTACTGTGGGTAAAATGCTATCAAACAGCATTCTGTGCTATAGAGAAATTTTTCCTGAAAGGAAGAGTCAATTGATGCAGCAAACTTCACTGTTGTCTTATTTTAATAAATTGCCACAGCCACCCAATCTTTAGCACTCACCACCCCGATCAGTCAGCTGCCATCAACATCGAGGCAAGATCCTCTATCAGCAAGAAAATTATTACTTGCTGAAGGCTAAGATGATGGTCAGCATCTTCTAGCAATAAAGTATTTTTAATTAAGGTATATACTTTTTTTTTTAGAAACAATGTTTTGCACACTTAAACTACAGTATAGTGTAAACGTAAATTTTATATGCACTGGGAACCAAAAAATTCATGTGATTTGTCTTATTGTGATATTCACTTTATTGTAGTAATCTGGAACCAAAGCCACAGTATCTTTAAGGTATGCCTGTATACATTGTATTCATTTTTTTTTTAATTTACCCACTTTTTAATTTGGTTTTAGAAAGACAATTTGCTAAAATTTTTTTCCTTCAAGTATAGCAAACTCAAAGGATCCATATCTGCCCATCAGTGAGTAAGATCTTATATTAATCTCAAATAAAAATTCAAACGAGTAAGTCTTTTCATGGCTTAACCAAAGACATTAGTCCTCTCACAAAAGAGTATGCAGCCTTCACAAGATCCAGAAAGTTCACTTTCAGAGTTAGTCTAAGAAAATAAAAGCCTTTGTTGGTACAGGCAGTAAGAATGCAATAGTGATAATGGCGTCTCCAGTTTCGCACGAGAATGTGGGATGCCTCAACTCACAGACCTGCTAATCTGTGAAAACAGATATGTGCTCCTCGAATGGACTATTTTCAAACATTAAAAAAGCAATGAAAGTTGAGATGACAAAAGCACCTTATGGATCGAGACTTCTTATGAAAAACTCCCCTGGGGGCTGGAATGGCTGATCATAGAGACGGCCACTGTGCCTTAGTGTGTCTTGCAACCCCAGTCTATTCGACTGGCCACCAAGGTGCATCCTGGTAGGTGCACCTTCCCGATGGTGGAGACCAGAGAGAGTATTCTCACTGGTCATAAAGCCAAGCTCTCAGGATAGAGAACAAGGCAAAAGGAAAAACCTCATCTTGTTTTTACATAGAGGACCCACAGCAAAGTTTGTCTAAACAGACAGCAGTCTAGTGAGAACCATTAACTCAGCAGTCTGTGAGGCCAGTTTGAAAAGCAAGTTCACAGGGCCTTTGCCTGTGTTCTGCCCTCAGGTTTTTCCTCCACGTGACAAATGACAAAAGAGAAAGACAAAGAAAAACAATGGTCATCTCTGAGAGAAGAAGGATCAATATCAGAGATACTATGTCCGAGGAACTAATTCCAAAAATAATTTTTCTCCCACTAATTTAAATTTAGAAAGAGAAAAAGGACTCCCACAAATTTCTCTTCCACTGAATCCTGCAGCTAGACATCCAGGAGGCTGATGCGGTGAAAAATCTTACCTTCTGCCAGCCTTTGTCCGATGTCCCAAGGTCTCCTGGCTGCAGCAGACTCAGGGGAGAGTGAGGTCCAGCCAGTATCATGCTGACTATGACAACTGTCAGTCAGGGAATATATCCCTCCTACCCTTCTTGAGTTCTTTCAATTGGGTTATTAATTAAAGACAGATTAACAGGAGGGGAAAAAAATCAATTCATGTACACAGAGGTCTCTTAGAAGTAGGACCAAAGCCATGTCCAAGGCAGGCAGCTTTTTATACTTTTCAAACAAAGAAACAATAAATTGGTGAGGGATTGACAGGTCAAAGAAACTTAGGCTTGGGTGCTCAACTGGTGAAGAATCTAAGCAAAGTTTGGCTCTGACATAAATCTCAGTAATGTTCTCCTGGGTGGTCTACCCATGCAATAGAAATATAAGCAAAAATAAACAAATGGGACCTAATTAAACTTATAAGCTTTTGCAGAGCAAAGGAAACTACAAACAAAACAAAAAGACAACCTACAGAACAGGAGAAAATATTTGTAAATGATACAACTGACAAGGGCTTAATTTCCAGGATATATAAACAGTTCATACAAATTAACAAAAAACAAACAACCCAATCCAAAAACGGACAGAAGACCTAAACAAGCATTTGCCCAGTGAAGACATACAAATGGCCAGTGGGCACAAGAAAAAATGCTCAATATCACTAATTATCAGAGAAATGCAAATCAAAACTACAATGAGGTATCACCTTATACCAGTCAGAATGGCCATCATTAAAAAATCTACAAATGATAAATGTTGGAGAGGGTGTGGAGAAAAGGGAACCCTCCTAAGCTGTTGGTGGGAATGTAGTTTGGTGCTGCCATTATGGAAAACAGTATAGACAGTCCTCAAAAAACTAAAAACAGACTTGCCATATGATCTAGCAATCCCACTCTTGGGCATATATCCAGAGGGAACTCTAATTCAAAAGGGCACATGCATCCCAATGTTCATAGCAGCACTATTTACAATAGCCAAGATGTGGAAACAACCTAAATGTCCATCAACTGATGACTGGATAAAGATGTGGTGTATATATATATATATATATATATATATATATATATATATATATATATATATACATACAATGGAAAACAACTCAGCCATAAAAAAGAATAAAATAATGCCATTTGCAGCAACATAGATGGACCTGGTGATCATCCTACTAAGTGCAGTAAGTCAGAAAGAAAAAAAAAATACCGTATGATATCACTTATATGTGGAATGTAAAGAAAGGACAAAAAAGAACTTATTTACAAAGCAGAAACAGACACACAAACATAAAAAATAAGCTTATGGTTACCGGGGGAAAGGGTGTGAGAAGGGATAAATGGGGAGTTTGGGATTTGCAGATACTAACTACTATATATAAAATAGATAAACAATAAAGACCTACTGTGTGGCATAGGGAATTATATTCAATATCTTGTAGTAACTTATAATGAAAAAGAATGTAAAAAGGAACATATGTATGTACACGTATAAGTATTATGCTGTACACCAGAAATTGATACGATAGTGTAAACTGACTAGGCTTCAATAAAAATTAAAAAAAAAAAAAGAGAGAGTTTAGGCTTGGGGCAATAAATTAGTACAGAAAGAACAAGATTTGTTTGCAGCCTTCTCAGCCTTGAATTCCTTGTCTCTGTGACAGGGATGTCTTTCTACCTCTTGGCACAGGGATGGTACCTTTCACATGGGAGACTTGTTTCCTGTTTTCAGGAGACAAAAGGGAGCAACAGAGTGTCTGTTTTGCACTTACGTTTCTTAAGTAAATTTAATTCAAAATAATCAATATAAAAAAATCAATATGGCACCTTGGCGTATTTTGCGCTAGCCTGCCCTGAACCCCAACAGGGTCATCTGTTATCTGCCAACAATTCAATTCTGGAAGAACTGTAAAGGTGGGACATGGCCATGAACGAAAGCTGCAAGTGCCCTTTGGACATCTTTTAGACATTTACCTAGCTTCCACCTTCCATGGAATTTAAATATGTTTTAGCTATTGTATGTCAGTTTTCAGGATGAGTTGTAGCATTTCCTTGCCAAAGGGCTATAGCCTTTACAGTCATTAAAAACCTGCTTGATTTAGTGTTTTCAAGCTGGGGCATCCCAACTTTTACATCAAGTGAAGGAGGCATTTGTTTCATGGGAACAATTATCAAAGAACTCTGTAAGTTGCTACCCCTTACTCAAAAACTAAAAACTTACTACAGGAAACTAAAAAATAACAACAACAACAACAAAAATCAACCTCAAAAAGAAAAAAAGAGGAAAGCTGTCCTTTCCACCCAGTAGCATCTTTAGATTAAAATTAGCAATATTAAAATCAGCAATATTTTCAGAAATTCTTGAGCTCTCTTGCCCACAGCAACTCCCACCCACTCTCCTTATGACCATACAGTCTGCTCTCTCGGGAATACATAGTTTATCCCCCTATGAACTGATAACAGGAAGGCACACGCATTTGGAATTTGCCTCCAAGACTAGTCTCATCCTTCCACATGCAGACATGACAGAATATTGCGAGGCACTGATGTGCTATACCCAGTCCTGTTACTGACAGGTTAAGGTCACCTTCCTACAACCTCTTTCTAAACAATTTCTTCACTATCTTCAACCAGGGGATTTTACCTATTAGAAGAGACATCAGAGAAAAACTATTCTTGCACTTCACTGGAATGGACCTTATCAAAATACTGTTAACAACAAATATGGCAGGGAAACTCTAGGAAATCAGTCTTTGGGTTCAAAGTTCACAACCAAAGAAGCAATTGAGAATTCCACATAATTGGAAGGCTATTTCAGTACAAGATTTCAAACTTAGGATTCTCAGAGATCCTTCAGAAGCTGCCAGTCTTCTGAAGCAGACAGTTAATCTAAGACCTTTGGAACAAGCAGATGACCACAGATAGTGGATAGCTTCTACACAAGACATTGGACCAAAATTCAATTTGTTTTAATCTTTTTGCTTATAATTCTTCTTCTTATTTTCTATAAACCCCTTGTTGTCATCCATCCACAATGAGACATTTTCTCTTTTCTTACTCCTTATTACAATTGTTAGGTCGGAACATACTCATTCTAAAAAAGTAAATATATGAAGTTATGAATGTTATTTAACTCAATGGAAGGAATCCTTTCACAATGCATACGTGTATCAAATTGTCACGTTATAAACTTTAAGTATCTTACAGTTTTATCATTTATACCTCAATAAATTTAAAAAGAAAAAAATACTCATTCTAATACCATTTTTAGATTATCCCAAACCATAGCCACTGTTCCCAATCTTACGACTGCCGAATATACCAACCATCACCAGACCCCCATGATTAAAACCTGTGGGCAATTCTTTTTTTTCCCCCAATTTTTCAGTTTTATTAGGTAGAATTGTTACAATTTGACTGCACATATATAATATATTGCATGTAAATACATATACACAATATACTGCACATATTTTAAAATTTCCATATATGTACTGTTTGTTGTTTCTAAGAACATTTAAAGCTTTAGCTTTTTAAATTTATATAGTTATAAAAGGAATAAAGCCAACCACAAAATAAGAATTAATTCAAAAAGATACATACACCCCACTATTAAAAGCCACAATATTTATTTATTTATTTAGCAACATTATTTACAATTGCCAAGATATGGAACCATCCTAAGTGCACATCAATAGATGAGGATAAAGAAGATGCAGCATATATATGTAATGGAGTACAACTCACCCATAAGAAGGATATTTTGCAATTTGCAGCCCTTCATTCACTTTTATTTCTGACTGCAAAACCAGAATTTTCTAACTGGCACAAACATTTCCATTGCATCAAAAACGACAAAATACCTGGAAATAAACTTAACCAAGGAGGTTACTTATACTCTGAAAATTGTAAAACATTGATGAAGGAAATTGAAGATGATACAAAGAAATGGAAAGATATCTTGTGCTCTTGGATTGCAAGAATCAATATTAACAAAATGGCCGTCCTACTCAAAGTAATCTACAGAGCCAATGCAACACCTGCCAAAATACTCACGACATTTTAAAAACCTGCAGGAAATTCTGATACCATCAAATTACGCCACAAGTAATCATAGCTGATGGCTTTTCTACCTGCACCTAGATGGAAAATTGACTCTAAACAAGTCAACTGGTGATTTTGCTAGCGTCCCTCTCTCCCAGGGGAAAAACAAACAAAAAAACAATTATTAAAATCTCTTTTCCAGACCCTAGATAATTCTAAATTTGAGCTCAGCCGTCTTTGTAGGGCGATGAGCCCAACTCTTAACACCCGGAAGAGACTAGCAGCAATCCAAACATACGATGTAAGGCCTTGGTTCCAACCTCATGGCATGAACAACTCCCTTTTCCCTGGATCTCCATGTGTCCCCGCTGGATACTACTTCCTTTGGGATCAGGATGCATGGTCCTGTTTGCCGCAGACTAATACCTCATGAACGTTAGGAATAGTACTCCAAGATTTGCTTGTATACAGAGACCCTAACTCTATAAATCACCAAGGCTGGAAATTCCAAGTTAGGCATCAAATCCATATGGGGCCATTCTGGATTATTCAGGCACAGTACTTGGGGGAATTGCTGGCTCAATTTTTATTTGAATAATCAGGGCAGTGTTCTCATCAGTGAGAATTGTACAAATAGAAGGAAGTCTTTAAGAAACTTACCACTAACTCTGGCAGAAGTTATGAATGATACCACGTCTGCCCTAGATGGAATACACATCAGTCTCAGCTCATCGGTATGAGCAGTGATGGACAATCACATTGCTTTAGATTTCTTGTGGGCCAGTCATGGTGATGTCTATGCCATTGCTAATACTTCTTGCAGTACTTGTCCATGAAATAGGCAAGTCTAACAGGCTATCCATTGCTCTAAAGAAGAAGACATTTGGATGTCTAAGGTTGATCCTCATGGTCTATGGGATTTGTTCTGTTGGCCTGGGTTGGCCAGTTGGGTTCCTGGTCTTGAAGTACCTCAGAGGGACTATTAATTATTCTTGTTTTAGTGAGAGTGGTCATTATACTGGTCTGTTGCATTTTATCCAGAATCTTAAATGCTTCTCCACAGCCGCTCTCTCCTCAGATGACCACCATGATGATACAATAGAAGGATCAGGAAGATCTTGCAATACAGTTGACTATGAAGTTAACCAAACTGTTTCTGGACAATGAAGATCTGGAATTCTAGCTTTCTCTAAATTGGCCAACCTCTTGGAAGTGAGGGAATAAACAAAAAGAGGGTTGGAGAGACTAAATGGACAAAGAGACAATGGCGAGACTATACATAAAGATAAACTTCTGACCCACAATCAGCAGCAATAAATCCAGAAAGCCAACCCACTCTACAGAGCACACCAGTCCAGAAAGCCAAACAAGAACCCCTGAGGCAAAACAATTTGGCCGCTGGCCTTTGGGTTAGCACGATTTGATTAATAACTGAAAGTTTCCCTAATTTTTGTCTCCAGTGGCTCAAATTAGGACCAACTGGAGAACACCAAATATGCACCTCTAACAAATCACAAAGTTGTCTGGCTTCTGGGCAGCCCACCTGCAACTCCATGCCAACAGCCTCCAATCAGGGCACACCTTCTGAAAGTTTCCCTTATTTTCACCATAGAACGTTCCCACTTTCCCGGTTTTGAGTCTTTGCCAAACGCAAGTGATAGTGGTTGATGTCCTTCTATAGTAAGTTTACTGAATACATAGAGTTTCTTTGTTCCCATCTGAGTGGTTATGTTCATTTCCACATGATCTTTGAAAAAGCAAAGAAGAAGTTAGGTGGAGGGTGAGGATGTTTTTACAAGAAAGGTTCAGAAAATCTCAAGGACTTTCTGCCATTAGGCTGGCTCCAAAGGCTCAACACAGCCCCCACAAACACACTCACACACACAGACACACACAGAAATACACACACAGAGAACAGTGTTCCAGGGTTCCTTGTCAAACTCAGAACATAAGGAAGCAGAAGAAAATTAGAACATGAAAGGGTGGAAAAGTGGAGGCAGGCAAAGGAGTCGATCAGTGATCGAAAGGGGAGGCAGCAAGGGAAGGATGGAGGACGTATCCAAAGAGATATCTGAAGCCAGTGCTGCCCCTGTCCCCTCGCACCGAGGTTCCACACAACCCAGGTAACCACAGAGGTGAGATAAAGGAACTGCCGTGATGACATCCTACAACGCATCTTTCCCACATGTGAGTCTAAGCCTAAGATGTAAGATTATTGTTTTTAATGATTGATTGTATAGAGAGTGGGAAGGACAGGGGTGGAGGTTAAGCTGAGATGATGACCAGCACTTCTCCCACCACTAACCCTTTCTGTCTTGTAGAAAGCTCAGTCCTGGCCGCAGGCTCCTCTTCCCTGACTCTCTGAACTCAGGCCACTCCCTGGTGAACACTGATCAATAAGAGGTCACAGAGTGGAACTGGGCAACTGCAGGGAGGAAGGCAGAGTCAGAGAACTCCATCTTTATTTTTTTTTTTATTTAAAATATCATTGGTTTACAATTTGTGTTAACTTCTGGAGATCACCATCTTCAGTTCCCTTCATCTGGGGGCTCTTCCTCTCCCCTTCCTTCCTTTGGTCTCAGACACTGAAAGTTTTTGGACATACCCACTAGTGAGTAGATTCTCAGACAATCACATGTGAGGAAGTAGGCTGGGTCTGCAGGTATTTGGGGGCACGGAGGGGCAGGGCTGTAACTTCTGCAAAGCTCTATTCTGTCTTCAGGTCTCAGTTCTCCTTTCTGAGCTTCCTCCCCTTCTCATCTCTTCCACACATCTGTGCAGAAGCTCCTTGTCCCCTCCCTTCCCTTATCTTCCTCCTTAAGAATCCAGAAACATTTAGAATTCAGGAAAATTGAATATATATTTTAAGCCTTATTCCAAGTGTAGTATAGAATTTTTTCATCTTCTTATTAAAGAACTTCATTTGATAAGGGTGGATATAGATTGATTTGGAGGGGGGATAGTGGGATGCATTTCCTGACACCCCAAAATCTCTTCAAGACTGGATGAGCTTGAGTATGGAGAGGAAGGTGTGTGGGGAGGATATCCAGATGCAGGCAAGTGAGAAACCAGGGGATGATGTCCAGTGAGTTCCGGAAGGTATGAAGGCCCCTGGCATCCCAGGCCCTTGTGAGAGGACTGTGCAGGGTCAGGGAGAGAGGGGGTCCAGCAGGTGTACTGACCCTGGCTAATTAACACCAAGGGGAAGGAAGTGCCCAGCTGATGGAAAGGCAGGGCATTTCTCTTATCATACAGCTGGCTGCTTAAAATCCAAGGACAGACCCCAGTATCTTCTCCTTTGCTCCCATGGAAATTTCTGCTAATTGCTTTTGGTTTCAGGGCTGATGTCTGAGGGAGGATCCTGTCACAGGAAATAACTAACACCACACTGGAATGAAGACAAGGATGGCAGAGCCTTCTAATAAAAGGCCCTATGACCCCATCAGGAGCTGGAGCCTTCTCTATCGGCCACCTTGGGTGACAGCTCCTCGCTGGAGCGCATCCTTTCCCCGCTCCAGGACCTTTCTTTCCTTCACTCTGCTGGAGCACGTTCCTTCCATCTCCCCTTCTGAGCAATAAAGCGGCTCTTCACTTCATTCCTCTGCGTCTGCTGTGTCAATTCTTTCACAGCTGGCGGCAAGGACCCACACTTTGGTGGGTGAGCTTTCTAATTTAGGGGTCCCTCCATGCGCTAACATCAGATTTCCTGCAGCTCTTTCCAACCGCTCTGCTGTCACTGAGTGTGGCTGAGCTATCCGGGTCCCAGGTCTGCACTCTTGGGAGGGGTGGAAGAGGAATGCACTCGAGTGTTCCAGGCAGGCTCCCAAGACCACATCACATCACGAAGCTGTGTCAGTGATGGGCCTGGTCCCAGGCCCGAGTGGGAAAGTGAAGGAAGTGCATTTTTGCCCCCGTCACAGAATGCATGGAAACGAATCTCTGAAATCCTTTTAAATTCAAAGGCAGCCCAGGAAGATTAGAACTACGCCACACCTGTGGGCTCTGGGCCCCGAGGAGCCTCCTTAGAGACAGGCTGTGACAAGGGCCCCCCACGCCCCGCATGCCCTTCGCTCCAGTCGGGCACCTGCCGCCCTCCCACGTTAAGCACGGCTTTCCTGGCTCCTCTTCAGGAGTGAGGCTCCAGACTCTGGACTCTCCGGATCTAGCTCCACGGAGACAAAGTCCCCTTTGGATGGTGGTAATTTGGGGGTCTTTTTAGGAGTCAAAGGGCACAACCCCTCAAGCCTGTCACAAAGTGATATATTTATCAGCCTCAGTTGAGAAACCCCTTCTCTGGTGAAACATTGTGCAGTCTTCTCCCAACTTCAGCCTCCTGCCCACACACCAGCAATTCACCTCACATGACAAATCAACTACCAAAGGGCAGGAAGTTTTCCAGGCCATGCGGGTCTTCGTCTCTGTTGATTTCTCCCATTATATAAGACTTCCCATTTCTCTTTTTGCCCATCTCGCCCTCATCCACCCAGCAGTGCAAACTTGGAAAGAAAGGGGTTCCAACACCTGACCCCATGTTTGAGGCCAACTGGGCACAGGCTGCACTTTCCCAGAGGGTAGCTCTGAGTCGCCTGTGAGCCCACCAGGTGCAGTCAACAGTCTGGTCTCCAGAACACACAGAGACGGGCCCCCCCCCCCAACCCCGCCTCCACCTCCTGGCCTCCTGGACACGGTCACTGTTTCCTCAGCCCCAAGGACAGACCATGTTCTCCATATGTCCTTTCTCACCCCAAGAGCCGCTCTGGGTCTTCTTAAATCAAGGTCAGATGTTGCTCAGGTTATTTGAGACGATAGAGACTTGGATGTCTGCGGTTCCTGATTAGAGAAAAACTAATTACCTTACAGTCTGGGTGGTTCAGTGGTCTCCTGGTTTCATCCACTTTAGAAGACCCCCCAACACACACTCACCTCTAGAGCAAGCACCAGAGCCCTCAGCCCTTACATAAGGGACAGCCATTTGTGCCAGCTTTTCTGGTGGTTTATCGCAGAGGCATTCATTACTGTCCAAGACTCTTATATGAAAGAAAACAGCCGATAAGATAGAAGGGCAGGGCACCTGAGGGATCTGGGAACCTCAAATCTGCAGTCTCCCCCAGAGCCACCTGCTTTGTCTCCTCCTAAGAGCTAAGCAATTAAATCAAGGATTGAGTTTAAGACCCAAGTGCTGAGAATTCTCCCAAACAAAAGCAGCCTCTAGAGATGTAATACAAACCAGACCTTGGTAAGAGCTCCAGCAGAGGTGAGGATGGAGTTCTTAGGAAGTAATAGGAGGAAAGGGGTGGAGAGGGGGGAATCGGGGAAGGTTTCAGAGCAGATGTTACCCTGGGGAGGACTTTTAAGGATAAATAGATGTGGGGTTTTTTTTTCCTCTTTTTTTAAGGGGTGGGATAAGGCAATGCAGACAGAAAAAAAAGCCAGAAGCAGCAGACGCGCAAGGCAGAGCACTGTGCACTTAGAAAATAACAAGTTTCTCCATGTGGCTAAGAGGAGGCAGGGGATGACACGGAAAAAATTTTTTTTTTTTATTTTGCCAGAGTAGAAGCGTCTTGAATGCCATATGAAAGACTTCAATTTGTAAAAGATATGGATAGATAGTTGCCTTCAACTCAAGCAATGGAAGGGACCTTCCTCCAGGCGTCCCATTACATACACGAGGTGACTGAGGACCAGAGCAGGGTCAGACAGCCATGCCTTGGCAGCAGAAGTGGAAACCAGTCTCAGGTCCCCGACTTCCAGGGCAGCGTTCTCACTGCACCAGGCTGCCTGGTGTGCCATGGGTGAGGAACCCACCCCCAAGATGGGCACCCAAGGGGCTGCAATTTCCTCCTGTGATATTGACCTCTTCCTCTTCTAGCTCTTTCTGCTGTGATGTGTGGTGGGAGAAGGAGAGATGGCTTTGCTGCCACCCCACGGTGGAGTTGGGGGACTGGGGACTCATACTGAGGTACAATCAGGGGCACTTCCAGTGGAGCAGCTGGAGTGAGGAGAGAGGAGGCAGGGAGAGGAAGGGTGGGACAGGGGGTGATGGGGAGCCTGTTTAGGAAGAAGAGACCCCGCAGGAAGATGGTTACTCTGAGCAATAGCCCCCTCTGCTGGTTCATCACATGCTGGCATCACATGCTGGTTCCACCAAGGAAGCAAGGTCTTGAGAAAAGTCATTTGCTTAGAAATTTCTTGGATCACACATCTTCTGTCTCCTGCCCGCCTCCTGGTGCTGATCATTAGGATGTTTACAACCAGCATAACTGTGTGTCTTTTCCCACAGGCAGGAGATACGGTCAAAGGGACAGACCGTGTGGGTGGGGAAGTTGATGCAGGCATATTGAGTGAAGAGAGTCCAGCCTTCTCCAGTTTAGGGGACAAGCCTCATGTGTACTTAAGTGGAATCTTTCATGGGGTCACTAAGTCTGACCTCCTGACCCACTGGCTGACGTGCTTTTGAGCTTTGAATTAAACAGTCCCTTTGAATCAAACAGGGGAGGGTATAGCTCAGTGGTAGAGCACGTACTTAACATGTACGAGGTCCTGGGTTCGATCCCCAGGATCTCCTTTATAAATAAGTAACCCTAATTACCGCCCCCACAGCCCCCAAAATTGATTAAAACAACAACAAAACCAGTCCTGATGCTTTCCCACATGGCAATCTGATCCAGCCTGAGTTTCCGCTCCCTGAATATGGGTCTCACTTCTCTGGAAAGGCTAATCCTTAATCCTGCTCTGCTTTTCTGGTTCTGCCCAAAACTCAACTCTACCTTTTTTTTTTTTTTTTTTTTTTTTTTTTTAAGCCATTTTATCTCTCATAAATGAGCTAGAGAAGCAGACCTCAGCAGGGCTATGGTTGTTTTCTATGAGCAGGAGAGGCTACCCCACACCCAGCGTACAGGTGTGTGAGGAACAGTGTGGGTGTTTCCCCCACCAGACCTGGGCCACCAGACCTCTGTCGGTGGAACAGGAAGTGACTGTGGCCAAGTCCTGTGACCTCTCTGGGCCTCACTATTGTTTTCCGAGAAATGAAAGACCGAAGAAAGATGATTTCCAAGATCACCCTCAGTTGAAGCATTTTGTTTCTTGAAAAGTGTTTTCTTTTTCTAAAGCTCTTCCTCTCAATACTTCTCGGAAGAAAGGCAATATAAGATCTCAATATAGGGGGTCGTCATTCTAAGTGAAGTAAGCCAGAAAGAGAAAGAAAAATACCACATGGTATCACTTACATGTGGAATCAAAAAAGACAAAATACAAAAAAAAAAAAAAAAAAAAAAAAGACACCAGTGAACTTATTTACAAAACAAACAGACTCACAGACATAGAAAACAAACTTACAGTTACCAGGGGGGAAAGGGTGGGAAGGGATAAATTGGGAGTTTGAGATACTAACTACTATACTAACTACTATATATAAAATAGATAAACAACAAGTTTTTTCTGTATAGCACAGACTATAATATTCGGTAGTAACCTATAATGAAAAAGAATATGAAAATGAATATATGTATGTATACGTATGACTGAAACATTATGCTGTACACCAGAAGTTGACACAACATTATAAACTGACTATACTTCAGTTTAAAAAATCTCAGTATAAGATCTGTTTTCTTAAGACTTTTATGTTTTTCACAAGGTCAAAGTTGCTTTTATGGATCTATTCACCGATTACGTTTGGTCTAACTGAAAAACAACTCACTCACACATCTTAGTCCAGAAACAGAGATACACAGAAAGGGAGAGGCAAGTTCTCACCTACCACCCCCATCCTCATCCTACTGAATTCGTGTCAAACACCAGCAAGGAGTGGATTTTTACCCTAATATGGATTTGGTGTGTTTTCACACAATACACAAACTCTTATCTTTCTATGAAAAGATTAAGTGTCCTCAGTGTATTTACAGATAAGGGGAGCTCAGAGGAAGACTCTTCCGATGTTTGTTGATTCCCAAATATCTTCAATTTAAAATAATCCTCATGCCATCATGACACATTCTGGAACTCTTCAGGGATTTATCAAATAAATAGTTATTTTAAGAAAAATTGGATCCAGGTTTCTCATTTAGGAGATGAGAGTTACAAATGTGGAAGACAAGAAAACTAGAAGAAACCATATGGTGTTGGAATGAAACTGGAGGTGACAGTGTGAAGTCATGGTTTTCAATTCTGATATAAAATAGAGATGTAAACGGGTGTGTGTGAATTTACATTTGTATATTCCCTTGATCCGCTCTTCCCTTGAAAGAGTCTGGGAATAGCAACACTTTAATAGTGACTAGCACACTTAGCACCCAGAACTTGGCTTTTAAATATCATACTCTTAAAAGAACCTTGGAGAAATGGCTCCGTGGGCTCCTTGAGGAAATGGCTGATCCCAGGGCTGGGGTGGGGAGCACAGAAGATAAGACTGGACCATCTTGTACCAGAAAACAAGAAAGTACCCAAAGAATGATGAGAACATGTCAAAAGGACACAGAAACCAATTGAAGAGGCTCCCAATGGCCAAATCTGTGACAATTTGAGCACCAGAGTAAATAATTATAGTAACAGATTATACAACCTATCAAAAAATGAGAAACCATGAGGCTACACAGATATAATAAATTAAGGAATAAACTGAGAGTTTGATGAGGAACAGGATATTTACATAGTTTCAAAGTACAGTCTCCCCCAATACTTACTAACCACAAAGGAGAAAAGAGTAACTACACCGGAGAAGCGTGGGTGACACTAACTTAATAAAGGATCAAAGTGGATAATGTAAGTTGAAAGGGCAAGTCTAAATGCCATGCGCCACCTATTAAAAACACAAGAAGAGCACAGTGTCACTTCCCTGATATTCCTATGAAAGACACACAACTTGAATTTAACCATGAGGAAACATCAGGCAAACCCAAATTGAGAGATACGCTGCAAAATAACCGTCAAAGTCATGAAAGGCAAGAAAAGGCTGAGGAATTGCTCCAGACTGAAGAAAAATAGAGACAGGACAACTAAAAGCAGCATGTTATTCGGAACTGAATGTTTTTGCTATAAAAATAGTAATATTGAGGCAATTAACAAAAACATGAATGCAACTCTAAGTATTAGATGGTAGTATTGACTAAAAATTGGCACTTGCCATCTGTCTCTACAAGGGCTGGATCACATTGGCACTTGGCATCTAACTCTGCTTGAACGAATTCATAAGCCGCTACAGCCACTGACCTCCAGCACTCCCTGAAAGGAGTTCAGGGTGGAGATCAGGAATGATCTGTGCTCTGGGAAAACTGGCTGAACAGGCCTTCAGAGAGTTAGATATTTTCAAGAGATTTTATGAGCCCAAATTCTTGCATCTCCTCATATCTGGAAAAGGACTAAAATCAGTAACAGTGACATCTGCCCTTTGTGACTAGCATCAAGCCTCTGCCTAAGGGTGTGCTTGACCGCACGTACCCCTTCACTAAAATCATACATAATACTGAGTTTTCCCCCTGCTTCTTCGAAGCAGTTCCTCAGAGCTACCTGAGATGCTGTCTCTTGATCTATAGTTCTCATTTTTCTACAAATAAAACTTAACCCACAACTCTCACGTTGTGTGATTTTATTTCAGTCGACAGTAGTAATGCACCAAGGTTCATTTCCTCATTTTGGTGTCTGTTCAAGGACTATGATTAAGTAGGAGAATGTCCTTGTTTGTATGAAATACACACTGGTGTATCTGGCAAAGGTTGCGGGGGTGATGGCCAGAGGTGGTGGGCGTCATGTCTTCAGTTTGGTTTGTGTCTCAGTTGGTTCAAGAAAAAGAAAGCTCTTGGAACTCTACTTGCACCTTTTATGTAAACTTGACATTTTTTTCAAAATTAAAAAAAAATTAAGAAATATATCCCAATGGGAAAGTCCAGACAGACAACTTCTAAATCTAAGAGGACCTGAGTCAAAATTTCTAATGCAAGTATATTGCCTAATATCCAAAGCCAGACATGAGAATGAACACAAGAAAGCCTGGGACAAAAGGGTATGAGTGGAGTAGTCTCAAGTAATCGCCTAAGATACTTGTGAGGACAGGCTGGGACCTGGGTGATCTGGCTGTTGAAGGGCCAGAGGAAGTGAAAACAGAAGAGAGGTAGATGGAGCCCAGAAACATTACAGTAATCACAAGAAACATTCCGAGCAGGGCTGTTAAAGATCTGATTTACAAGTTTAGACTTGAAATGAAAGGGATGATAAATAGCACTCAGCAAAGAGTCACATGAAAATCTCATGAGACTAATCTCTTCTTCCGCCTCGACAAGGTAGGAAATGCAGGGAATATTTTTGCATTTTTAGTTCAGCAGATAGAGTCTCTCAATACAATGGCTGCCTTCCCAACTGGCTAATCCAGACCTAGTGATGCTGTGACATGGGGCTGCCTCCTCAGACCTGTCTTGTTCACTGTATTTACAAATGACTTGGATGTTGCAGATACTAACTACTATATATAAAATAGATAAACAACGATGTATAGCACAGGGAACTACATTCAATATCTTGTAGTAACCTACAGTGAAAAAGAATATGAAAAGGAATATATGTATTTATATGTATGACTGAAACATTTTGCTGTACACCAGAAATTGACACAACATTGTAAACTAACTATACTTCAATTTAAAAAATGGGGGGAAAAATTTCATCACAGTAGCTGGCATGACAGACAGATGTCAGACAGGACAGAGAGAGAAAATAACACAGATGAGGGAAGAGCTCTCGCTAGGCTGAAGCAGCAGATAAAAGATGAAACTTCATAGGTATGAATTTTTTGTCCTTGGGAGCAGAAAACCAATTGTGCAAATACAGGACAGAGCACTTGCCCTAGAGTGAATCAGACAGAGCTCCTGCCCTCAGGGACCTTGCCGTCTAGTGGGAGATATAAACAAGTAAACAGGAAGTTAAAGCACTACCTGACAAAGACTATTAGTGCTAGAGAGCACAGAAGAGGAAAAGCAGTGGAAGTCTGACTCCTGCAGAATTCGGAAATGGTTCCCAGAGTAAGTCACAGCTGAGTGGGGACCGGAAAGACGAGTAGGAGTGAAGGAACTTTGAGGGAAAGCGTTTTGCAGGCAAATGTAGCAGCAAATCAAAGATGTGCAGATGAGGGAGGGCGTGGCTCATTGGGCCGTGAGAGCCCTGGAGGTGCCTGTCCGGCTGAGTCAGAGCCTAGAGGAGCTGCAGAAGACAGCAGGGAAGGGCCAGAAGCAATTATAGAAAATGATCTAGGGGAAATGATGATGACCTGAAAGGGAAAGAAAAGCAGTAGACAGTAAAAGAAATGAAAGTGGTGAAGTGTACAGAACTTGGTGACTGATTGGTTTCGGGCAATGAGGAAAGGGAGCCATGAAGTGGAACACCAGGATGACACTGGCCTGTGTGGCCGTTTAATTTTTCATTTAATACTCCCAGTAATGCTGAGACTGTTGGGCTGCACCCCACAGGCCTGCAAGCCCTGTACTTGTCCAACCTTAAGACCAAAGAAAGAGCCCAGAGTCAGTTACGGAGACAGCAGTGGCTTAGTGGATAGGGGGGTCTTACAAGTCCCAAGCAAGGTCGTGGAATGGCACCTCTTCTTGTGCAACCAACCGCAGGCAGGATACGGCAGCGGTCCGGTGGTGAGGAAGGTTACCACTTATAAGGGGAAATGACGTCAGATTGGCTCATCGGTTACCAGGGTAACCAGTAGAGAAGCATGACCCTTTGATAAACTATCACAGTGAAGACAGTTCTGATCTAAAGATTAGAATACTCACTAGCTGGGGCCTGGTGAAGTAAATGGAGGCATTTACTGATTAGGCTCTACGATGAAGAGGAAAGGTCGGTCATATGAGTGGGGTGTAGGTGAGGCAGGTCGAGCAGGGGGATGTACAGCGAGCAAGAGAACAGCCTTCTTGGGTGGCCTGGTCATACGAGATATGATGATAGACGCCATTATTATATCTACCGATGACCATAACTTGAAGCTAAGTAACTTGCCGGAGTTAACGCTAGAAAGTAATAGAATGATTTTCAAACCCAGATTAACAGCAATACAACAGACTGGGCATTTATTTTCACATATCAGGCATAAGACATGAATAAGAAATAAAACATTGTAAGATATCAATTCCTATTTAACCTCAAAAGTTTGTGACTACACCGTTTTGAGTTTCAAGTTTTGTCCATAGATGTCCAAAAGTGTTGATATTAAATGTTAGACCATAGCAACAAGAATCGTAAAACATCTTCTAGGTCCTCCTTTGTTACTAATGGAATGTCCAACAGCAGAGGAGGAGCGGAGTCCTCGGAAGTGATAACTCCAGGGATTCTCACTGAGGTGGCTCATTTACAAAACAAAGAACACAGGAGGAATATTCAGTATAATAAGAAAGATAGACTATGAACGCTTGTAAGATTATCTTCAGAGGAATGACAGACTGACAGCTGACTTCTCATCAGAGACTAAGGAAGCCAGAAAACAGAAGACTACTATGTTTAAAGTACTGAAAAAAAAATCATTGCCAACTGAGAATTATTTACCCCATCACTTAAAAAATAAGGTAAAATAAAGCCTTTTCAGACCAAAATAAATAAATAAATAAATAAATAAATAAATAAATAAATAAATAAATAAATACCACCCCAATGGAGTTATAACTAGCAACCTTTCACTAAAGGAAATTTCAAAGTATGTATTTCAGAGAAAGAGAAAATCTACCAAATGGAATTCTGAAATTCAGGGAGGAATTAAGAAACACTGCCGGGGGAAATAAGATGGAGAAGATTGTATAAAGGAAACAAAGGAGTGGATGAAGGTTGGAGGAAGAGGCGTCGAAACAGTGCAGCTGAAGGATGCCTTTGGATGCTCCCTTCTGTTTGGTACACAGAAGAGTAGCCAGGAAGAGGGAGGGAGCAGACCCAGAGCAGTAGCACGCCTTCAAGCCCTGTCCTGCCCTTTCTCCTAAACTCCCGTTAGGAAATACTTAATCCCTGTCAGGCAAGGCTGGTGGAGGGGGCAGGAGTTGGTAGCTGCCTTATTGTGAAGCTTCAAATCAGACCATTGCAAAGAATGTTTCAGAGCTGGATGCTAGTCAGCCAGCTCAGATGATTGGAGTTGTATACTTTATTCACTGGAAGAATAAAATCATTATTGACTTAAATTCTTGGGGAACAATGGAGTATTTGTTTAACATTTCTGAGCTGCTGCTGATTGCTCAAGTTCCAGAGAATGTCCTCTTCCAGAGAAAAGCATTTAAAATTAGATGGTGAGTAAAGAGTTGGGGGTAGAGGGGGGACGGTCTGAGGTTTGCAGTGAACTTTCACTGACCTTCCAGCTCCCTAGGTTGTGTTCCTTGTAATCCATCCATCCTGCCCAGTAGCTAGCCCTTGTCAGCCTGCTTCCTTGTCTGTTGTCATTTCAGAGTCTAAATCACTTCCTGCTCCTGATTCTAGGGCGCTTACTCTTCTTCATTTGCGACCTTGCAGAACATCGTGTAGTGAATAAAAGCGTGGGCTCTGGGGGTACGTAGACATGAATTTGAGCCCAGTGCCACAGTACCACCTAAGACTAATAACACTGCTGGTTATCTGTTGCTGCACTCCACACTTATTATTAAAATAACAGTATTTTATTCTCTCTTCTGATTTTTATGGTTTAAGTGTAAACCTTCAGTCTTATGCAGAGTATGGTAGGGGTGAGGGAAAAATTGCAAACACATCCCAAACTTTTTTAGTAGTCTTGTTTATTATAGTGATATGGGCAAGGCCATTCAAACTACTTTAGATGTATTATAAAAATGAACAAATGAGTACAATGGTTAATGTTGTGAAGAACCAGGATTCACACCATTGAAGAAGGGACATGGAATTACAGAACAAGGGGCTTGTAATCACAGAACAAGGGAAGGCAATGTAGGGGAGGAAGAAACTTTTTCCCCTACTCATTAAGGTTCAGTGACTGGGAACCTATAAGTCAAACAAATGATAAATTAACAAGGGAAAAACATAGATTTAATTGTGTACATACATACAACACCAAGAGTGAACCCTACTGTAAGCTGTGGACTCGGAGAGATTATGATGTATCTGTGTAGTTGCATCAGTTGTAACAAATGTCCCCCTCTGGTGAGGGATATTGACAGTGGGGGAGGCTATGCATGTGGCAGAGGGTAGGGGGTGATGGGTAGGGGAGTTGGTGGGCACAGGGGTATATGGGAACTCTCTACTTTCTGCTCAATTTTGCTGTGACTCTAAAACTGCTCAAAAAAATGAAGTCTATTTAGAAGGAAAAGTTAAAAAGGGAGATGCTGATTTCTTCAAAAATTTCAAAGCCCCAAAAGATAAAGGAAGTCTATGGAAATGTGACAGTTTAAAGGTGGCTAAAGAGACATGCAACTAAATGTGACACCTCCCACCAGGCTGGAACTGATACTAGAGGGAAATATGCTATTGAGGATATTATTGGGCCAATTGACAAATTTGCATACAAAACAGATTTGATAAAAGCATTGCATCAGTGTGAAATTAGATTTGTCTATTCACCATTGTCTGAAATTTCCTTTTGAATCTTTTGTCATTCCTGCTGCCTAGGGTGCTTTTGCCCAACCGCTTACGTCCTATCCACCTTCAAACTTCAACTCACTATCCCATGACCACCCACAGACTCGCCTGGCTGTTTCAGCCCTGAATAATCTAATCTTCCTCCAACTCACAGAACCTGTTTCTGCACCACTTACGTTATGTTTTTGTGGCCTTGAATTTTCAGTTGTCTTCCTATATAAATTTCGTTTCCAGCTAAATGGAAAGCAAACTAATACAGGGATGCTGTGTTACGCTTCCTTTTACCTCACTGGCCTCTCTTATGAGAGATGTTCACGGTAATGAACTTATTTGACAATGAGCTATCAAGCATCTACTATGCACTAGTCATTATTAACACCCAGATAGATGAGACACGATCCCGGCCCTCAAGGGACTTATGGTTCTATATGCAGAGCCAAAGTATAAATTAGAAGTTTTAAATGTGCAAACAACATAAAGAAAGGGATGAGAATTGTTCCGAGGAAGGCTCCACGGAGTAGCTGACACTTAAATTGAGATCTGAAATGTGTGTAGGTGTTCATAGGTGAACAGGTGGTAATATGGCACACAGATGAGAGAGTGTAGATGACATGGGAAAGGCTTCTGCATAACCTCCCAGCCTGTGCCTCCAGCCTTTTGCCTGAGTGGCGCAAGCCTCATGGGACACCATCCTCATGGCTGGAATGCACATGAAAGAGAGGCGCAGGTGGGTGACCTCAGGGGACTGAAGCCATTGCTGGAGACAGGAGGAGCTACGGGAGGCAGGGGCAGCTTCGGGGTTTGCCACAGGCAGAGAAATGAGAAGGAAGCCCTGATGTTAATCAGGAACACGTAGAAGCCTGTGAGACTGACAGGGTTCCGTGAACCCATCCTGAGAGCAAGGCACTTGGACAGGCTGTGCTTAGTGGCCATGTACCCAGAGAGGAGGGACTGGGTGCTCTCTGTATGGACAGACTGATTCAACCATGATAAATGGTGCCAATAAAGGAGGAAATTAGGTCCCTAAGAAAGAAGGGGGAAATCAAACAGAAGTTCTTTATTCTATCAGTGATCTTTCATTACCACTAATGTGCAGGATAATTGATTAATTTGGGGATTAGTCCAGCTCTTCCTCTTTTTTGGCAAAAGGAAAACTACATAAGGAACCAATGAAGCGAGATTCAACATTATCCTTAAGCAATCCAGTAGAGCATCTCACAGCCCTTCTCTGCAGCTCTATAATAATGGCCCTAAATCTCCACGTTTGCACTTTGAATGCCATTAATCTCTCTCTATTCTTAGCACTTACGATAAATTGACATCTGTACAGAATTTGTCATTGCTTAACACAGTTTGTTGTTGTGGCTGATGCTGTTCTTTCAATAAATACTCCTAATTACGGCTGCTGACATCAGAAGGCTTTGGGTGGCATTTCCAGGGAGAGCATCGCCCAGCCTCTCTGTCTAGTCATGAGGCTCATTACATCACTCCTTCCTCTGCAGGAGGAGCTCAGAACCTCAGAGACACTCATCTCAGTGTAGAGAGACAGCTGTTCACCTGAGATTTTGCTGCTTCTTCTGTTGCTTAAGTTGGAGCTTGCATAATTCCTCATGGTGAGCTCATTTCATTCAAATGATAGTCTGCAGTCAGTGCGCTCTCTTTCTTTAGGAAATTGGGAGTTTCCCTTGATTGTTTTCCTGAGGCTATGCTAACTCTATGACGGGAAATCCTGGGAGACTCCACTGCTGACTTTTCCACATGTTCCCTTTCCATCTCTTCATCATCACCTCACACCCACTCACTTCACCTCAGCCACACCACCTCTATAAGGCACCTAAAAGATGTCAAGCCTTTGCCAGCCTCAGGACTTTTGCACTTTCTTTTCTTTCTGCCTGAAGTGTTCTTTTATATGATACCAGGTTTCAGTTTAAATTTCTCCTCATCAGAGGTTCTTTCCTAACCACCCTGTCTATAGTCCTTGTCTAAGTCCCTTTAGTCCCACAGCCTGGGTGGCTTAAAAACAACAGAACTTGATTTCTCACAGTTCTGGAGGCTGGGAAGTCCAAGATCAAGGCACCAGCAGATTCGCTGTCTGGAGAGAGCCTGCTTCCTGGTTCAGAGATGGCTGTCTTTTTGTCATGTCCTCACGTGGTAGAAGGGGCCAGGGAGCTCTCTGGGATCTCTTTTATGTGAGTACTAATCTCATTCACAAGGGATCCACCCTTATGATCTAATCACCCCCAAAGACCTCCCACCTCCTAATGCCATCACATCTGGGGGTAGGATTTCAACATAGGAATTGGGGGAGTGGAAATATTAGGTCTATAGCAATTCTATTCTTTTCATCCACCAGTCCCTCTATCATATTGCCCTTACTTTTTCCTGTATAGTTATTATTATAATCTGTAATTATTTACTTCTTACTTATGTAACACTTTTCTGCCTCCACTAGAATGTATGTTTCAAAAGAGTAGGACCCTGCACTGTCTTTTTCAGAACTGAGTTCCAGTGCTTAACACATTTCCCACAGTTCTTGGCAAATAGTAGGCATTTAAATAATAGCTGATGAATGAATGAATGAATAGTGAAAATTACCCTCCATTAACTCTCTGGCAAGTTATTTTGCAGTTAACTTTTATCAGTCTTATAGAATCAATGTAATCCTTGATTAAAACTTGATCAAGGCTTCTGATTGTATAGGACAAGAACAACTATTTACGGTGTTCTCTTGCTAAACTAAAGACAGGTACTTGAAAGGCAGGGATCATATCTAATTCACATAAACATAATAGCGTGCATGTGTCCCACAACTATGGTGATTCAAACCATTCACTAATAGGTGGGACTAACAGAGGTTTTTTCAATTATTAGTAGACCTTACTAAGCATGGTGGCTTTAGAAGTCTTTCTGAGTTCTCCTTATAGCCCTATGATCAGCCCTGCCGCCTCCACCCCACCACACACACACTTTAATGTGCTGATACATTCCTCACCCTAAAAGAGGTTAGGTCAACATGCATTTTCTAGGGGGAAAAGAGCCTTATCTTTTACTTGTTCAGAAGGAAAGGAAGACACCGAAACTCTGATTGGAGAAGTGAAGATTATACACTCACCCTTTATCTAAGACTCGATCTGGGGCAAGCATTTTATTCTAGAACTTTCCTTGGAAGGGAAATGCTAAAGAGAAGAATGAGAGAGGATATCTGTTGGGGGTTCCCAGAAAGGAAAAGATAGGAGCCCCGGCTTCAGTGCCTGAGAAGTTGCTTCTTCCACCAGGTGGCTCAGTGGCAGGGACCGCAGGCAGGCAGGCTGCGCTGCGTGGCATGTTACTACCTGTGTGTTTACCACACTTAACTCAGGTCTTTGTCTTTCCTTTGCTAGTAAAGATAGTTTCCAAAATGCCAAATGGATTTTCTACTCAGCCTGAGGTCTGTGGGGGTTAATGTGGGAGAGAGAAAATGAGACAGAGGTAAATGAAAACCTGGGGCAGAGTTCACAGGTCTCAAGCTTCAACCTGGAAGAATTTTTTTTTAGGGAAGTGATTCTTTTGTACTTCTAATGATAAATAGACTTAAAACGTTACCAGGTTGGAATTATATTTTAAATTGTTGCGTTCTAAGTTACTGAAAATCATATACATATATATATATATATTTTTTTTTTTTTAACATTTTCTGCATCAAGCACCCCTATTCAGAGAAAGTCCCCTTTGACCATCCTTCCCTGGATGGCTCCTATCTGTAGATAGAGGCCCATACAGCTGTGGAAGCTTGAGGAGAGGCTTTCTGGGAGGCAAGGGGAGAGCTCAGTGGGAGAGTGCCTGCCTAGCACGCATGAGGTCCTGGGCTCAATCCTCAGTACCTCCATCAAATAAATAAGTAAACCTAATTACTGTCCCTCCAAAAAAAAACAAAAAAACAAAAAACAAAACCTAAAAAAAGAATTTAAAAAACTAAGGATAAAGAGAAGAAAAAGAAGCTTTCTGGACTTGGAATGCTCACTAGCATCAGGGAAGAGATGCACATCAAAGAAGAAAGTTTGCACAAAATTTCACATGGGCTAGCTTCATTCTACAACTTCATTCACAAGCCCCCACGGTTCAGACTCTTCCCATCATTCCAACAAACACCATCTCAGAAGAAGCATAAGACCTTCATCAAGAGAAGAGTGGAGGGTAAGCTAGCGTGCTTCTCCTGGAGAAAGGGCCACAAGAATCTGCTTCATGTTATTTTTGTAGGTCCTTGTGCATGACTTTTCCGTCAGCATTTGAAAGCTCCTATCTGGCAAGGCTCTTGTGATCTATGGGCACCATCAGTTCTGTTTAGAACCGTGTGTCCTCCCTGTTTTCAGGTTCACTGCCTAGTGTGACATCCAGATTACCCTGACACTTAAGAGCAAGCATGAGAAGGTAAAGACTTCCAGCACCCAAAGGAGATCACAAAATATTTCAAGAGCATTTTCCAAAGTTTATCAGGAGTCATGGGGAAAAGGGTTTCCAGAGCCCAGACATTTGGGGATAAAAAGCAAAGTAAAGTTAAATAGAATTAAAAGAGAGCTTTTCATGTTCTAACATGAAAATATTTTAGAACCAACTATGATAAACAGACATCTTAAACCTTTCTTAATCCATAGAAACTACAGTTTCTCCCCAGCAGAGCATCCAGTAAGACTAGTGTTCCTGCAGTACTGGTTTTCTAAGAAACAAGGCGATTAGAGATTCTTACAAGTCACTGACAGGAGAATGAAAAGGAAAAGAAAGAAAAGTCAAAGGGAGAAATAGTTTTATTGACTTTTACCTCCTCTGAATGGCCTTAGCAATGGTTTTAATTATTCTTTTTAAAAATAATTAATTATTCTGTAACCATTAACTAACGCGAATCAGTTAAATTGCTCAATCCCTTTCTCTCCCCTTCAAGCACCTTGTGGAAGCTTTGTTCTTGAAATACTGATCATCTAAGATAATGGGGAATTAAAGACCTTTGAGATACACTATCCAGAAGAAGAGAAGAAATGCAAACCAAATGGATGTGATGGTTCCATTATAACTCCCCTGGATGGGTCTACTGACTTTTTAAGACAGCCCTCTGTAAAGCTCTCTTAATCGTAGTAGCTGTGCATTAATGTGGTTTGGAATCAAACATTGCGTCATAGTTCCCAGAGGATTCGTTAGGATACCTAAGATACAGATGCATTTGCCAGCTCTCCCTCTGTCATGTCTCTATTTGACTATTGGTCACATGGAAACCCCTGAGATAAGCCACTGAGTAAAAGGAGCAGCTGGATTTTGTCAGGATATACCAAGCTGGCTAAAGGGCTGGTTCCCAAGGAAAGGGGCTAGGAATCCAGAGTAAAATGTCTGGTTGATTCAGACTGATGTCAGAATTCTAGAAGAACCAACCCACTGGGAGCGCAGGAACTCCTGGGGGTTCCAAGCACTGGCTGACACTCTAAGTCAGGTGTGAGCCATGGTAATGTTTGCAGTAAACTGTGGTGAGAAGGCTCCAGTTGGCAGCTGGAGGGTCTGGGAAACAGGAGCCAGCTCTGATGGGGAGAGCACTGGTGAGACATTTGAATCTCTGGGCTTGCAGGCATGGCTCCAGTCCTAGAGGACAACCAGAGTTCAAAGCAGGAAACACAGGCAGATGATCACTGAGATACAGAACAGAAAGATAACATAAAATTGATAGAATATTCTGACTTACATATTTAATAACTTTGAGCAAACTCACTGTGCTGGGTCAGATGTACAACACATCCCTCCCTTCATCAATCAAACATTTCTAAGCATGGTCTCTATGCCCGGTGACGGGGGTTCAAAGAGACACCCAGTCCTAGGGAGCCCCCATGTCCTTTGGACTCAACTCAGGAGATGTGGCCAGCCATCTGTCTCCATGCACCACCAGGTCCAAATAGTAGGATTTCCTTTTTAAGGCTGAATAATACTCTATTGTGTGTATATGAACATTCTGCTTGTTTCCGTATCTTGGCCATTGTGAATAATGCTGCAGTGAACAATGGGCAGGCAGATACCTCTTGGATATGTTGACTTCAACTCTTTTGGATATATATTCAGAGGGGGATTGTTGAATCATATTTTAAATTTTTTGTGGAACTTCCATACTGTTTTCCACAGTGGCTGCACCATTTTATGTTCCTACTAACAGAGTACAGGGGTTCCAATTTCTTTGTGTGTGTGTGTGTGTGTGTGTGTGTGTGTGTGTGTGTGTGTATTTTTTTAGTCAGTTTACAATGTTGTATCAATTTCTGGTGTACAGCACAATGCTTCAGTCATACATAAGCATACATATATTCATTTTCATATTCTTCTTCAACATAAGTTACTACAAGATACCGGATATAGTCCCCTGTGCTATACAGCAGGAACTTGTTGTTGGGGGTTCCAATTTCTCCACAACTTCTTCAGCACTTGCTATCTCTTAGCTTTTCGATAACAGCCATTCTAACAGGTGTGAAGTAATATCTCAGGACCTGTTGGCCACTTGTATGTCTTCTTTGGAGTAATGTCTATTCAAGTCTTTTGCCCATTTAAAACTTAGATTTATTATTATTATTATTATTATTATTATTATTATTATTGTTATTGTTATTGTTATTATTGCTATTGAGTTGTCAGAGTTCCTTATATATTTTGGAAATTAACCTCTTATCAGATATATAGAAAGAAAGAAGTAAAATTATCTGTTTGCAGATGGCATGATCTTATATGTAGAAAACCCTAAACACTCCACAAAAAGAAAAAACTGCTACCACTAATAAATTCAGTGAAGTTGCAAAATGCAAAATCAACATATGAAACTCAGTTGCATTTCTATACACTAACAACAAACTATCAGAAAAGGAAATTAAGAAAACAGTCCCACTTACAGTAGCACTAAAAAGAATAAAATACTTAGGAATAAACCTAACTAAGGAGGTGAAAGACTTGTACACTGAAAACCATAACATGCTGATTTAAAAATTAAAGCAGATACAACTAAATGGAAGACATCATCCTGTGTTCATGAATTGGAAGAATTAATACTGTTAAACTGTCCATACTATCCAAAGTGATCTATATATTCAATACTGTCTTTATCAAAATCTTGAGCAAAGATTGAGCAATGAAAGAAAGAAGTATGGAAGATAGCAAAGAATATTTAATATATGGATGATGGGAATTCCTGAAGGTAAAACACCCCCAAAGATGGAAACAAATACTAAAAGCTATAATTCAATAAAACAACTGAAGTTTTAAAAAGAGATTTGCAAGTGCAAATTGAAAGTGAATACCGCATAACTGGGAATATCGATGTAAAACAACCAATACCAAGATGTAGTTTAGTGAAATGATGAAATTAATGAATAAGAAAAAAATCATTTGGGCAGCTAGAAATAAAGAAATGTGACTTATATGGAAAAGAAATTTCAGATATCCAAGGAGAGAAATTTTAAACAAGAATTTTATTTTTAATTTGGAGGCAGTTTTACTATTTGACATTTATAAGAAGGGTAAATAAATTATGTTATTGGGGCTTCTGCCTTAGAAAATAAACATATTCCTTCGTGGAGAACAAAATGCGGTATTTTAGAGTTATAACTCAAAATTTCCAAAGCTTTTTCCACTCACTATTCCCAGGAGTTACGCATACTGTCATGTAATTACAACTTCCAATGTCTTCATTTTTGTGTGGGTTCCTATTTCCACCTGGTGTCCTTTTTCCTCTGCCTGAAGGACTTCCTTCTTCATTAAAGATTATGAAGCTTTTCATATATGAAGATTATAACGATTACTATAAAAAATTAAAAGCTAATTCCTTTAGCTCTTGTATGTCTGAAATAGTCCGTTTAATAAATCTAATAAAACAGGCATTTCTCATAAGTTTTATCAATTTTAAAAGGTACAAATAAAATGTCAGAATAGAAATAAGATGTAAAAACAGATGCTGCAAATATTTTAAAAGAATGTGATTAATTTTGTGCCAATATATTGAAACACTTCAGATGAAATGGATAAATTCCTACAGAAAACAAAAACAACCTGTCAAAGTTATCTCAAGAAGATCTAAGAATATCACTTATGTGTGGAATCTAAAACATAATACAGACAAATGTATATGCAAAACAGAAACAGACTTGCAGATATAGAAAACAAACTTGTGGTTACTACCGAGGTGAAAAGGAAAGAGGTAAGTACAAATTAAGGGTATGGAATAAACAGATTCCAACTACTATGTATAAAATAGACAAGCAACAAGGATGTACTGTACAGCACAGCGAATTGTAGCCATTATCATGTAGTAACCTACAATGGAGTGTGATCTGCAAAATACTGAATCACTATACTGCACACCTAAAACTAATATAATATTGTAAATCAAGTATACTTCAATTAAAAAAGAACTAGAAAACTCAGCATATCTGTAATTGTTAAAAAAAATTGAAACAGAAGTTAAAAATAGTCTCAAAGAAAATGTCAGGGCCAGACAGCCTTACAGATGAGTTCAGTAAATAATAAAATAACATATAATTCCAATTACAGAAAATAGAGAAGGAATATTCCTCAACTCATTTCTGAAGGCTAATATATAATCTGGATACCAAAATCAAACATGGTAATAGCAAAAAAAGAAATTTCAGACCAATTTCATTCATAAACATAAATGCAAAAACAAAAAATCCTTAAATATTAGCAAACTAAATTCAGTTATGTAAAAAAAGATAATTTAGCTTAACTGAAATGAGTTTATACCAAAGTTGGTTTAATATCTAAAATCAGTTACTACAATTCACCCCATTTATGAATTAGGAGAGAAATACTATATAATTATATCATTAGATGCAGAAAAAAAATCAATAAGATTCACAATCCACTCAAGAGTGGAAACCAAGAGTAGAAGGGAAGAAAGCTTTTTTGTCCTTTAAATAGGAATCTACCAAAACTCCACAGCACCAGCGGGTCTACCACAACGGCCCTTTAAAGATTTATTGGAAGCACTTTTATAGCAAGCATTAGGCTAAGTGCTGAAGGTCACAAATAAGGACAACACGGCTACAGCTCCTGGCATCAGGGGAAAGATGAAAGTTAAGAGTCCCAATTTTGTCACCATTGTTGCAGGAGAGTAAAATCCCCACACCGGTTTACTCCATGGGCACTTGGCCAGTCAGTCAATGGATAGCTGCCCTAAGAGTCAGGTGCCCTCTTTTGATTCAAAGCCCTGCCATCATTTTGATGGAGTCTCCGAGTAGAGAATTCGGTCACCTATGGCTGCTCCCTCTTGTGGGTAGAAAAACTTCCTTCAGAAGGGAATGGATTCCAAGAAAGAAATAGGCTCATTTCCAGCGCAGCCAAACTGCAAAGCTTACAACACAAGAAGGTGCTCTGCACATATCTCACGCCCTTTCATTCATACCTGCGATGCTAAGAGTGTGAATCTGAAGGTGGCTTGTTAATACTAAAGAGCACGAAAGCATGAATGTTTTGGTAAACTCAGAAATCTGGTCTTTGAAAGTTGGTTGTATTTATGCTGGCTGAATTTTCTGTTTATTCATCTATTGTCTTCCAGCCGCGTGACGGTAATTAAGAAACTTCCAACCCATTTCCCGCTGTCTTAAGGGGAACCCAGGAAGACGTTCTACTCTCCGCTTGGCCAAGGGGATTCAGGTGGCGCAGCGCCCCCTGCGGGCCGGTGCGGGAGACGCGGAGGGGACCACGAGGTGTAGAGTCACCCGCTCTGCCACCTCTCCTCCGGGTAGCTGCTCCTTCCGGTGCCGTGCTCTGCGCATCAGGGCCTTGTTTCTATTAAGGAAATTAAGGACATCTCTCTGGGGATTTGGGTGTCGTCCCAAATCCCCTCCGCAGGAGCCCATTGGGGAGAAAGGAGCTGAAGGTCCAGCTGGAGGACCCTGCGAACCAGGCGAGAGTTCTTATTGGAGAAGCTCGTGGGTAAATCAACGGCTTGTGTAGTTGCTAGATGGGAGCAAGGCTTTTCCAGAATAGAAGCCCCTTGAGAGGGCTTTATTCTCTGACATCCCCATCCCCACCTTGTCTTGCATCCAAAAAACCGACACCGTGTCAAAAGTGCGGGGTGGGCTGTGGAGTTAGCGTTAGGGGAGAGGCTGTAAGAGAGATGACTGAAAACAGTAAGCGAGCCTTACACCAGAGAAGAAGCACTTACATGGAAGACTTTGACAAAGTCTCAAAGACTTAAAGATGTAGGGTGCAATTCCTTGGCATTACATGTCAGGGCTGGGAGGAGCCTAGCCGTCCAGATGAACAGGTTCCCCCTCCTCACAGCCCACACGGATGGGCCTGGTGGAGTCCTTCTTGTGGTAGTGGCAGTAGGGGGGCCGGGTCCCTGCTCTGGCAAAGCAGTCGGTGACACTGACGTCGTGAGTACTGTTGTGGCAGCTGCGCAAGGAGCGGCTGCTGGTGCAGGGCACTGCTGGAGTGTTACAGAAGGCTGCTACGGTGGCCAGGTCTTCGTGAATAAAGGTGTTGATCTGCTTGCACTTATCCCTGTGGATCAGCCACCGTCGCCTCATCATCACGTCACAGTATCGGTGGTGTCCCCCAGGGACCCATGATGCGGGACTGTCTATATGTCGTCTTGAGAAGGGCAGGCCTGGAGTGAAGACAGTTTGCTCCAGGAAGAAGAGGAGAAGAAGGGTCCATGTCAGATTCATGTTCCCTGTGAAAGCAGGTCAAGGAAGAGTGGGGTCAGGGAGTGGGCCAAGGTCCCCTTCCCCCAGGATTCTTACTTCTAAGAACTCTTGGTCCAAACACTTAGTGTCTCCTCTGCCCTCTACCTACACTTATTCTTCTTGTAGTCATGGCAACTGCTGTTCTTCCATCCTCCTTCCAACTCACATCCCTTCTTTTTCTCTGGATAAGATGTGAGGAGAGAGGATTTGCCAATAAAGGAGGTGCCTACCACCCCCTCACCCTTTATGAGCCTGTCATACAAAGGTATTTTCAAACTCCAAAGCTGTTCTTGCCCCTTTCTTGAGCAGTTAACCTAAAAACTGACATCTCTAAAGTGTTTGCCTCTATCAGCCTGTGAGTGAGGCAGTTGTCTCTGCCAGACTCTTTCTACAATGGGTGAGCCCCGAAGGGAACTGACAAATCCATATGCCTCGCATCTTAGAAAATATTTCTGCTTCCTTAAATACATATGCCTGTTTTAAACACAGTTAAAAAGAAAACAGGAGAATCTACAACAAAAGGAGGCAAGGATATACAATGGAGAAAAGACAGTCACTTCAATGAGTGATGCTGGGAAAATTGGACAGCTACATCTAAAAGAATGAAATTAGAGCATTTTCTAACACCATATACAAAAATAAAGTCAAAATTTATTAAAGACCTAAATATAAGACCGGATAGTATTAAACTCCTAGAGGACAACAAGGGCAGAGCACTCTTTGACATAAATTGCAGTAATATTTTTTCTAACCAGATCCTGGAGTAATGGAAATAAAAGCAAAAATAAATACATGGGATCTAGTCAACAAAACAAAAAGACAACCTACAGAATGGGAGAAAATATTTGCAAATGATGTGATCAACAAGGGACTAATTTCCAAAATATACAAACAGCTCATACACCTTAATATCAAAAAAACAAGCAACCCAATCCAAAAACGGGCAGAAGACCTAAATAGACATTTCTCCAAAGAAGACATCCAGATGGCCAACAAGCACATGTAAAGGTGCTCAACATCACTAATGTCAGAGAAATGCAAATCAAAACGACAATGAGATATCACCTCACACCAGTCAGAATGGCCATCACTAAAAAGTCCACAAATGATAAATGCTGAAGAGAGTGTGGAGAAAAGGGAACCCTCCTACACTGTTGGTGGGAATGTAAATTGGTGCAGCCACTATAGAGGACAGTATGGAGATTCCTCAAAAAACTAAAAATAGACTTACCATATGATCCAGCAATCCCACTCCTGGGTGTATATCTGGAGGAAAATATAATTTGAAAAGACACATGTACCCCAATGTTCACAGCGGCACTATTTACAATAGCCAAGACATAGAAACAACCCAAATGTTTATCAGTAGATGATTGGATAAAGAAGTATGTGGAAAACTACTCAGTCATAAAAAAAGAATAGAATAATGCCATTTGCAGCAGCATGGATGGACCTAGAGATTATCATATTAAATGAAGTAAGTCAGAAAGAGAAAGAAAAATACCATATGATATCACTTATATATGGATTTTTTTAAAAAAAAAAGGACACAAATGAACTTTTCTACAAAACAGAAACAGACTCACAGACATAGAGAATAAACATGGTTACCAGGGAGGAAAGGGGGTAGGAAGGGATAAATTGGGAATTTAAAATTTGCACCTCTTGGGGAGTGATAGACATGTTAGTTATCTTGCTTGTGGTGGTGGCTTCATTGGTGTACACATCTATCAAAACTCATCAGATTGTTCATCTCAAATATGGAATTTACCGTACAAGAATCATACCATAATAAAGGTGTTTTTAAAGAGTCTACAAATAATAAATGCTGGAGAGGGTGTAGAGAAAAAGGACCTCTCCTACACTGTTAGTGGGAATATAAATTTGTGCAGCCACTATGGAGGACAGTATGGAAGTTCCCTAAAAAACTGAAAATGGATTTATCATATGACCCAGCAATCCCACTCCTGAGCATATATCTGAAGAAAACTATAATCTGAAAAGACACATGCACCCCAATGTTTATCGCAGCACTATTTACAATAGCCAAGACATGGAGACAGCCTAAATGACCATCAACAGATGACGGGATAAAGATGTGGTATACATATATAATAGAATATTATTCAGCCATAAAAAATTATGAAATAATGCCATTTGCAGCAACATGGATGGACCTAGACATTATCATATTAAGTGAAGTAAGTCAGACAGAGAAAGACAAATATCGTATGATATCACTTATCTGTGGAATCTAAAAAAATGCGACGGACAAGGGACTAATTTCCAAAACTACTCAGCCATAGAAAAGAATGAAATAATGCCATTTGCAGCAACAGATACACGTTACTATATATAAAATAGATGAACAACAAGGACCTACTGTATAGCACAGGGAAGTGTATTCAACATCTTGTAATAACTATAATGGAAAAGAATATGAAAAGAAAATACATATGTGTGTGTATGTATAATCAAATCACTTTGCTGTACACCTGAAACTAATGTTGTAAATCAAATACACTTCAATAAAAAGTAAAATTAAAAAACTGTAATAAATTCCAAAAAAAAAGGTGCATTTCAATTCTACAGGAGCAAACTTCATGTTTCCCCTACATTTTTCTCTGCCTCAGAATAAAGATTCCCAGCTCATCCATGTGTAGGGCTGGGCATCGGGAAACTTCCCTACGGGTGCCCAGGGAATCTAAGTAAAGATTGAGTGTCAGGTTCCTACCTCTGGCTCTAATATTCTGGCTCCTTTTTTGAATACCTGGGAGTCCAAGGGAAGGGTTTTTGCAGAGCAGGTGACGTCCACAGAGATAGCTACGTCCCTTTCAGCGGTGGATATTCCTAGCAGAAATGGATCCTCCGTTGCCTTCCATCCTTTCTCTAATCCTGTAGGAATCACATTGCGGATATTTTCTCCCCAGACCTTAGGGTGAAGGCCACAAAGGAAACTCTCAGGTCTGTCAATGATCTTAAACAGATTAAGGACTGATTTCTTGTTTACTATTTCACACCTAGAGTGTTTACCAGCATCACACAGAGTGCCTATGACATCACCACAAATATAAAGAAAGAGACCTGCAGTTTGGTGCCTGTCTGTCCCAAGCTTGCTATTGGAGGTGGGCAAGTCACCTCATCCTACTGCTCACCACTAAATCGAAGGTTTAGACTAAAGATGTCTTTCAGCTCAGTCATTCTCCGTCACTCACTCTAGCCTAATTAAGCATTACTTGTGTGTATGAGTCCGTGTGTGATTTTCTGTGTGTACATTTTGGTTTATACATGTTGAGGTAAGAGATCTCAGTGAACGCCTCCACATGCTCAATATGCGATGGGTCAATTTCACTTGAATGCAGTTTTCCAATTTCTCAGGGAACACTTTGTACCATCCCTCTACAGACTTACCCCTCCATAATCCCATCCGAGCTCTCTTACTCCCCTCTCCAGGGAGGGGAAGAACTTGTTATAAAAGTGAGAAAGAGAAGGGTCCCTTCCTTTTTCATGTCAAAAATGTGATCAAAGGGATCAAGTCCTGCTTTTGTTCAGTAGTCTTTGAGGGAGATAAGGGGGTGCTCCCATGCAAGAAGTCAGGTCTGGGGCCACCTTGCTGACTCCAAGAGACCAGGGAGAGCCCAGCACATCAAATGTTTTTTGAACTTAGGTTAGCTGAATCTCACTCCATTTGCTGCAGTTAACTTGAACCATGTTATTGCAATGGTCTGTGTGCGTTGCTGGTCCCACAGACATCTGCTGCATTAGGAAGCCGTGCGTAGGTAGGTTCGGGCAGTTGGCATCTATCACCCTATCAGCAGGGTAAGAACAGACATTGCAAGAATACCCCGGGCTGAAGAAATTGCAGCCGTTGGACATCATGCTTTTGCACATAGGCTCTGTAAAAAGAGATACTGATCAACCCTGAGACCAGTGTTCTCAACAGTAGTTTTTACCACAAATGCAGAAGTTTTTGTCTGGCTCGGTATCTTACGATGTTCCTAGATTTCAAAAAATGATTTGATGATACTAGGGCTAAATTCTGGCTTTTCCTCTGAGGGAGTATGGATCAGGTCCAGAAACGTGCCACTAAACTGGGCTGCAAGGGAAGCCATGCGAACAAAATAACAGAATGAGCCCAAGAGAAGTGGCTTTTGTCTATTCAAGACAAAATCACACTGAAGTTACACTGTATTTTGATTAACATAGGCTTATATTCATTCCTGCTTCATATCAAGAAGTCCTCTCCGAAAGGTCTTAAATATTAAACTAGGTCATTTGTACTAGACCTGTAGACAAAGAAGGGAAGTTAAAAATGTGTAGTGGGAGACAAATATCATATGATGTGACTTATATGTGGAATCTTAAAAAAAAGATACAAATTTTATTTACAAACCAGAAATAGACTCTTGGACATAGAAAACAAACTGTAGTTACCAGGAGGAATAGATTGAGAGTCTGGGACTGATGGATACGCACTGTTATATGTGAAGTGGACAGGCAGCAAGGGCTTCCATACAGCGCAGGGAACTATATTCAGTTTTTTTTATAACAAGCTGTAATGGAAAAGAAACTGGAAAAATATGTATGTATGTATATATATGTATGACTGAACTGCTTTGCTGTACACCTGAAACTAACGTAAATTGGCTGCACTTCAATCAAAAATAATAATAAAAGAAAATGCATAGAGGAAACTTATGGATGAACCCGTCAGGAAAATCATAGAAGGCATACTCCGAGTACAATTTTAAAGGTGGAACATGATTGCAGATTGGGCATGATATTGTGGGGGTCACTTCTCAGGACACTTGTAACAAGCCTGCTAGGCAGTATCTGAGTGAACAGACAGGACGTGATAAGGAGGTAGGAGTAGAGTCCGTGAAAACCTCTGAACTATCGCCGCCTTCAACAGAGGCGGCGGCCGCTCAGCTCCAGTTGATCCCTTGTGGCACTGGGGACTCAGTGCACTAACCGACATCTCCCGATTTTTAAAGATAAGACAGATATGCAAAGTTTTACGTGAACTATCCCAATTTGAAGTGTTAATATCCAAAACCCAATATTACAAGTGGCACTGTGTATGGTGACTAAGAACAGGTTTTCAAGCCAGATGCAGCGCCTGTGACCGCAGTGTATGATTTTTAGTTCACGGTACAGACACTTGAGTAGGAGTCCTTCTACTCAGTGTGGTTGTCGGCATCGCAGAAGGGTTAAACTACATCTAATTCATTTTTACATCCTCATCTCCTATGAAAATGCTTTCCACAAAATAGACATTAAAAAAAACTTGCTTCCTGATAAAAGATATTAATGCATTGCAGAGGGGAGAGGGTAGGTATTGCTCAGTGGTAGGGTGCATGCCTAGCATGCATGAGGTCATGGGTTCAATCCCCAGTAACTCCAGTTAAATAAAAAAAGTAATAATAAATAAGTAAACTAATTACCTCCCCCAGGAAAAATAAAAACAAGCAAATAAGGATACAAAGTCCTATCCATTAATGTTCATTTTATAAATTAAAAAAATGTTTTTCCTTTTAACACCAAGAAATGAAATCTACTGGGAGATAAATGACAATTCTAGGGCAGACTGTTTTCTAGAAAATAACACAGACTGAAAAGAACACTAGGAATGCTAGCTCCAGGTTGGAATCCTTTACATGACACCATGTTCATTCTCTGGCTGATTTTACAGAAAGACTTTCCTCTGGGCGTTTTGGGGTTATGTTACTTCACAGGAAGTGAAGGCAAAACCAGGCAGGGTGAAAACAAGAGAAAATGAATTCAATGGATGGGGAGCAGAAAAAACATTGACAACAACAGTAACAGAAACTCACAGATACATCACAAATGCCTTTACTTACTTACAGGATTTTGAGCAGTGAGAAATTCAGAGCTCAAGTTTTCAGCACAGGGAGGTGATGAGATAAAGAACATTTGGGTGAGAGGGAACCAAGGTTACTAAAATGAAAAGGGGACCTGGGTTCCTCCTGCCCAAACAACTCTCCCTGGCTCGGTTTGTTCTGAGTACTGAGCCTCCCTTTATGTACTTCAGTCTTTCAGTGTCTTGCCCCAAGTTGAGTTATAAAATCTATGGCCACTCTGCAGTCAATGGCATTTTTCATTTAGGAAGTCCAGACCCAGTGGCAGAGCTCTGCCCTGCCCAGGATGCCTGGAATTAGGTTTGTTACAACAGAAGCAGCAGTGGTGCTGTCCTCGGGTATGCAGTGATCGGCACACGGCAAAACAAAGAAGCTCATCGCGTAAGTGGGCCATGGGCCAGTCTGTAGATTTCTTCATATCCTGGACTCAAAACCTTCCTGGTTCTGCCGGCCCCACCCACAGAGGCTGCTCTATATCTCTAGTCCCAAGGATCGGGGGAGACTCGCTGCCTTTGAGCACCAGGACCACCAGCACCAGGAGCCAGAGCATAGAGACTGGGTAAGACAGTGAGCCCTAGAGCTGGGACGGGATGGACAGCAATGGGGCAGCAACTGTGGGAGTGGTGAGCTGGAGTTAGTGCCCAGGACACGAGGCAGACTTTGGGGAGCAGAGGGGCGAGGAGATAGAACCCCACAGTGACAGCAGGGGACCGTGCAGGGTGAGAGATGGGTGAAGTGTGTTATTGCTGGACTGGAATGCAAAAGATACTCTTCTTTTCACAGGAAACATGGTTCCGACACAGCAAGACTCCCGGCTTTGTCCCCTTTTGCTACTGGGGCTCTTGGGAATGGTGATCTCACTCCATGCCCCACCCGCTAATTTAACCAGGGCTCAGTGGTTTGAGATTCAGCACATAAATATGGCGCACTCTCAGTGTGATCCTGCAATGCAGGTAGTTAACAGTTATAGAGGGGTATGCAAAGATAAAAATACTTTTCTCCATACAACGTTTGCTCAGGTAGCTCATGTTTGTACCACTAAAAATGTAGCTTGCCGAAATCGACGGATGAATTGTCATAAGAGCCCAGGTCGAGTGCCTTTAACCTTCTGCAACCTCACAAAAATTGAATCGAATTACACAAAATGCAAGTATAGTCAGATGAAGATGCAGATGATCTACATTGTTGCCTGTGAGCAAAGATCACCGCAGGACAATGCCACGTACTCGTTGGTTCCAGTTCACTTGGATAACATCATCTAAACTTTGGGTCAGCACTTTTGGTCATGCTCTTCTGCCAGGCTCCACGGTCACAGCCATGGTCCCATCCCACTATCTGCCCCAGATATCAGCATCGGTCCTCATCGCACCAACCCCAGCCCCTTTTAAGCTTTGCTGAGCTGAAGCTCCTTGTGCACCGTGCAATAAATGTTACAGAATCACCTACATGGCTCTGTGTGTCTTCTTGCTCCCTTCTGCTGTCATGTCGTTACATTCAGATCTAGAGACTTCCTCTTCTTCTAATAAGAGATTTGTGGGAAATAGACATGAGGATAAAAGGCTCCTTGTGTCATGAATTTGTGCAGACTTTTCCTTCTCTTAAGTCAAGAAGCGAAGGCTTCCCGCCATGGCTGCCTATTTCGATACCAGGAGGCAAGGAGACCCCCCAGTAAGTAGAAAAAAATATATCTGATTCTGACTTAAGAATCATAAATATTATTATACAAGTGAACTATATGGTATAAAAATGAAAAGAAAGAAGAAAATACCATAATTGTGATGAGACCAAGAGAAAAAAGCAAATTTTAGCCTCAGAGGTTTTTTTTTTTAAGTAAGTGCATCCAATCTTCAGGTATTAATGGTTATCCCAGGGGTGGATCCAGAGTTTGAGTCTAATGTGGAATGAGATCGGTTGTTCAGGTCGTGTATGGACAGACTCTAGTACTGCCTGAGAAGAGGTGAAACTCTTTCCTGGCACTTGTATGTCCTGGAGAAGGGAGCAGCTGGCCATCTGGTGGCAGAAGGTGAGGAGGAGACATGGAATTGAGATCTCTCCCAAGGGTGAATCAGTGGCTTATTCACATTCAGGCCAGGAAAGGGCATAGGCTCCAGGACTAGGCAAATGGAGACCCACAGAAAAAGGAGTGGAGAATGAGGGTCCCTACTCTGCCTCCATCGCAGGGCTGCACTCAGGAATCAAAGAGGAACAGGAAGAGACAGCTCCTTGCAAACTGTGGTCAAGTGCGGCATTCAAGTGATCAGGGGACAGGGTGGGCTTTTGCAACACCTGACTCACAAAAGAACACAGGTGGCCTGTCATCAGATCCGCACCTCTGCCCTTCAGTCTAGGATTCCTGACCTCCTTTTTTTTTTCAGCTCCTCTTCCAGACCTAGATAAATAGTAATTTCCATTCCTCCCCCCTCCATATGGTCAGTCATTCTTGCTCTTGGTAATACTCCCTACAGCAGCTGCATTTGAGCATCTTCTCTGGAGAAGCCACGGGAGGTTTTGCTCCCCTAGTTGGGTCTGTTGACTCAAGCTATTGCATGGAGACACTGGGTTTGGGAAATTCCAGTGCTCAACAGAATCCCCTGACTTTAGGTGAATAAAGAGTGGCATGAAATGAGGTCATTTTTCCTCGGAGTAACAAACGGAGGAGGTGGGATACCACAAGGCTGGAGTCACATTTGCTATGAAAAAAGATGCAATGAACCTTCCTTGCCTTTGTTACCAGATCATATGTCTCTTCCCAGACATGGATACAGCGTCTCTAACACCCTACAGTAGAGGGGTTGGTCACGCAGCTGCCCCATCTCTCTCTGCCTTGTGTCATCATCCCCTCTCCCACCATTCATTCATTCATTCGTTCATTCATTCATCATTCATTAATGGAGTAGATTACTATTGTGCAGATATCATGTTCCAGGAAGAGTTCTAAGGTCGTGAAGATGCAATGTAAACAAAGATACACTTCTGCCCTTATAGTGCCTATTCTGCTAGGAAGAAAATTAACTAACAAAATTATTTTTCCAGGTGATAAGTTGCCATCAGTGTCTTCCAGGAGACCAAAATCCATGAATGCTCAAGTCCCTTGTAAAAAAGGGGATGGTACAGCTGGACCTCCATATCTGTGGGTTTCGCATCCATGTGGAGGGTCATCTGTAGTGGGTCTTGATGAGTTCATAGAAGTGATTCTGCCCAGTGGCCAGAAGAGCCCCAGTGAAGAAATGAATTCTGAACAAGATGAGAAGCGGCTGGTCATGCAGGAACGAAGGGGATAGTCATCCAGTAGAGAGAAAGGGAGAGAGCATTCAAAGGGCATGACGCAAATATAGATTTGTCATGTTAGAAAAATAAAAGTCTAGCAGAATAAGAGCATTTTTACCATGAGCATTAATGATAGAGGTTAACGAGGCTCAGATGCTTCGTACTCGTACAGACATAGGTAAAGAGTAATTTGCTATCGGATATAAACGGAGCACGTTAAATATTATAATAATGTGACCTAAAGATCAGCCCGGCTGCTGGGGAAGGACTGTGGGGACAGTCAGGAACTCGTGGTATCCAGGTCAAGTCCCAGAGGCATGGAATAAGGTAAATAGCAATGGAGCAGAAGGAAAGGTGCAGAGTTAGGATATGTTTTCAAGTTTGAATTATCAGGCTTTAATGAAGGATTGAAAGATGAGGGACAGGGAAACAGAAGAGACTTCCTCACTGTCAGTAAAATGCACCTTTACCCTCTCACTTGGAAGCCCGTTCCATTCCCCTCCCTGAGGCCAGGCTCTCCCTCCCACCCTCACGGCTTCCTCATCCTCTTCCTTCCTTCCCCTTCCTCGTCTTCCCGAGTCCCAGTGTTTGGGCTGAGGTTGGAGGGAGCTGATGGCCCTAAAGCTTAGAAGCAACTCTTCCCTCCAAGGGGGTGGGATGATTCAAAGCAGAGCAAGGACGATTCTGCGCTCTGTGATGATGAAACTGTGGCTTGGCTCCCACCACCCTCTGTGATAGACGTTCACAATCTTGTTGCACTGAACCTGAGGCCAGCACCACGGTGGTCACTATTAGAGAAGCTAATTGTTCACGTTAGCATATTCTGAGGACACGTTCCTTGAGTCCACTTGTCTTCCCTAAGTCCCCATTTCTGATTTTAGAAAATTCTCATAACGGTACCAAATCTCAAAGATGCTTTGGAGAAGTGAGAGCAGTCAACAGTCGTGACCCACTTTGTAAAGCCCAGCACGAACATGGCTTGTACTTTATTTTACATTTTAACAATAGGAACATTGCAGAACAGGTTCCTCTGTGGGGTAAGAAGAGGATTGTCTCAAATGATCTTCAGAACAGGGAGAAAAGGACCCACGGTCAGGTCAGGAGAGGTGAGAGGAGAGGAATCTCGTCTAAATATTGTGATTGGTTTTTGTCTGATACTGAGATTTTAGGCACTGTGTTTCCAATTGAATCACATAAGGGAGTGGGACTAACATGGTAGGACCTAGATGGTCTTATGCTAAGGGCAATAAGTCAGACAGAGAATGACAAATACGTTATGATCTCACCTATATGTGGAATCTGAAAAACAAAACAAATGAATGAACAAATTTAAAAAAAAAAAAAGGAAACAGAGTCATAGGTACAGAGAAGAAACAGGTGGTTGCCAGAGGGAGGGAGGACAAAGAGAGGAAAGAACTAGGTGAGGGAAATTAAGAAGTACAAACTTCCCAGTTATAAAATAAATGAGTCACAGATATGAAATGTACAGTGCGGGGAATACAGTCAATAATTATGTAATATCTTTGTCTGGTGACAGATGACAACTAGACATCATAGTGATCATTCTGAAATGGACAGAAATATTAAATCACTATGTTGTACACCAAGAAATAACATAGTATTGTAGGTCAATTATACTTCAAAAACAAACAAAAAAAAACTCATTAAAAAAAAGAGATCAGATTTGTGGTTACCAGAGGCAAGAAACGAACGGGAGAGGGAATTGGATGAAGAGAGTCAAACTTCCAGTTACAAGATAAATAAGTACCAGGGATGTAACGTACATGGTAAATACAATTGACACTACTGTATGTTATATACGAGAGTTGTTACGAGAGTAAACCCTAAGAGTTAGCACAAGGAAAACAATGCTTCTATTTCCTTAATTCTGTATCTATATGAGATGATGGATTAACTAAACTTACTGTGATGTTCACTTTATGCTGCATGAAGTCAAATCGTTATGCTGTATACCTTAAACTTGTACAGTGCTGTATGTCAATTATATCTCAAAACTGAAGAAAAAAAAAAAAGAGGGTGAGGCAATGAGTACAGAAGAGGGCATAGAAAATCTGTTCCCATCCCCAATTCAAATTGCCTATGAAAAATAGCCCTTTTTTTGAAACTAAAACTTTACTTGTATTATTAAATTTGCTTCCTAAGATGCACATAGAAAGATGGCACCATTAACTATTATTCGTGTCTCAAGTCTGAGTTACAATAATCACATAAGAACAAAGCCTACCTCAAAATTCTCAGTATTTCAAAATATACTGGATTCAACATTGGTGACGTGAGAGACTTTAGTGAATAGAGGTGGCAAGATGATCACCATGGATAACTGGAGCATCGAGGAGATCAAATTGTTCACACACTTCCACTGAGGCAGAAGATATGACCCATGTTTCTTCCAGGTATACAAGCTGGACATTACCAAATCTGGCACAAGACACTAGGACCCACGTCTACTAGGTCAGTACATTTCTGAATTTATCAGAAATTCAGTCTCACCTGTGAGGTGAAATTTGTCTGGAGTGGAGCCAAGAACCGAGGATATAACTAATAAAGAGAAAGAATGAATTCTTCATTTACTTTTTAACAAAATGTGAGAGCAATTTGCCAGAATCCTTTAGTCACGAGCAGTTATCTCAAAAACAAAGAGATTCAAAACCAAGTGAAGGATTAAATTAATTCATTTATTCATCTATTTTAATATCCTCTACACTTTTCTGTGGAATTTGGCAGGCTTGTGATCCACCCAGTCCTCCACAGCTTTGACTGTTTCAGGAGCTCCTCGGGCCAAAGAACTGTGCTGGAACCACTTCCCTCCAAGGATTTGGCCTTTCTGATGTCTTAACAATCTGAAAGTTCAGTTAAACGGTCTTGAGGCATAAGGGCTGTTACGGCTTCATGTGCAACTTATCGGAAAAGAGAACCCAAGTTTCTCTCTCTTTCTCCAATCCCCTCTCTCCTACATCTCGGTGCACATTTCAGACAAATGTCCCTCACATGTTTGTCAGGTGACTACAACAACTCCAGACCTTATACTCTGTCACGAAATAAGTCCAGAAGACAAAGGCCCTATCTTCATCCTCCCAACATTCCCATCAAATATGTCTGACTGTGTGAGGGGTTGATCTCAGAATCAACCACGGTGACCAGAGAAATGAGATGCAGGCACTGACCAGGTCAGGTATGGTTCAGGAACCCTGCTGGTCCTCCAAACCTTTCTACAGTATCTGTTAGCTTTCAAACTATGTATCTGTGTGAGGGAGGCCAGATTCTCTTTACATAATTTAGCAAAACAACATAGTACAATAGATGAACATAGAAGCAGATATGAGAATCTGTCTGTCTATATAGAGTCAACCACAAAAGAAAATGTGAAATGGGGGGAGGGCATAGCTCAGTGGTAGAGTGCATGCCTAGCATGTTTGAGGTCCTGAGTTCAATCCCCAGTACCTTCATTAAAAATGAAATAAGCAAACCTAATTACCACTCCCAAACAAAATTTTTCAAAATAAATTAAATTTTAAAAATAAGTAAAAATAATTGTAGAATAGGTAAACAAGATTATACTGTATAGCACAGGGAAATAGACACAAAACGTTATGGTAGCTCACAGAGAAAAAAATGTGACAATGAGTGTGTATATGTCCATGTATGACTGAAAAATTGTGCCGAACACTGGAATTTGACACAACATTGTAAAATGATTATAAATCAATAAAAAATGTTAAAAAAAAATAAAAAATAAAATAAAATAAAAATAAATAAGTAAAAATAAGTTTTTTTAAAAAGAAAAGAAAATGTGAAACAATGGCATTCTTTTTTTTTCATAATTATTTTTTAATGGTGAAAGCAAGCTGGTAGTACTACATGCTTCATATTAATGGTGATAACTGCATTGATTAACAGCATTCTTCTTAGCAATATTTTTTGATCTAGAAAATAAAGCTTTTTTTAAAAGTATGATACATATCAACATTTAATGATTCATTATTGTTATTATTAAACAATTTGTGAGTGACTAAGCATTCTAAAATTTCTTGGTTCTAATTTCTAATCAGGTAAATATACATAGATACAATCAACATAAACAAAAGCTCTTTGCTGCTCTCAATAACTCTGAGAGTGTAAAGTGATACCGAGAGCAAAGACTTTGAGACTTGCTGCTATAGAATATCAGGCAGAGGTCGAGGTTTGTGGTCAAGGTGAAGTTGTCCCATACTGAAACCTGGATTCATACCCACCCTGCTGCTCTCCTTTGACCTTTTGTGAGGCCAGGAACCCAACCGTGTTTTTTCTAGTATCAAGTTGCTACTCTAGGCAGAGGAAGGTGAATACTGTTTGTATCAAATCAGATCATCATAACTGGTCATTTATCGATGACTTCCAAAGAGTCTGAGAATGAGGATTCTTTTACTAAGAGGTCAAATGAGTGGGCATGTTCCATGCTTCTTTATTAGGACGGCTTAGAAGAAACTAAGCCATTGTGGTGATCACTGATACCTAATCCTTGTGTTCTACTCAGTCACAAAGTGAATCTTGCCTATGCCTCTGTTGCATTTAGAAAATTGCAGAGTTTGGGAGCTCAGGAGTCAGCACTTTGAAATCTTTCTTCAAGTGATTCTGTCATGACCTGTCCCCAACCTGGCATTTGGGACTCACTTTAACTGAGCCAGACTTCAGAAGCCTATGATGGAAGTTGATACCTTTAGTCCAGCTCTCTCTCCAGAACTTAGACTCATATAGTCAACTGTCCACTTGACATCTTTGCTGAATGTCTAATAGACACCTCAAACTTAACACGTCCCAAATGGAAACAATTATCTTCTCCCCTCCTCCTCCCCTAAAACTGCTTCCCCATCAGCATCCCCCACCCCAGATGAAGGTAAAGACACCCTTTCCATTCAGAGACCAACAACTTTGCTGTTATTCTCTATTCCTTTCTTTTTCTTTGGTCCCACTTCCAACCCATCAGTAAAGTCAGATGTTTTCACCTTCAAGGCATATCCAGCATCCCCGGCTCTCTCACTGCCTCCACTGCTGCCACCTAGTCTGAGGGACCATTTCCTCCCACTGGGGTTACTGGACCTAGTCTCCGGGCTTCTGCCCTTGACTTCACACACAGCAGCCTGGGTAATCCCTTCCAGTCATAACTCAGATCATGTAACTCTGCTCAGAATTCTCTAGGTCCTCTTCATTTCACTCCACATACAAGCTAAAATCCTCGTAAAGGTCCTTATGCTCTTAAGTGATCTGTCCTCCCACACCCTTACCTTTCAGAACAAATCCCCTACAGTTCTCCCTCTTCCTCTCTCTCCTCTAGTATCTGACTTCTTTACTGTTCCTGAAAGACACAGACACAGCCACATTCTCGCGTTAAGACACTTTCCCCCAGATACATGCAAGGCTAGCTAGCATGCTGCCTTTTTAAAGTAGCTTCTTCCCTCCCCCCAACCCCATTCTGCGTCCTGCTGTATTTTCCCCAAGAGCTCATCACCCTACCCGTCTGTACAACTTACATATTTATTCTGTGTAGTACCTCTCTCTCTCTCTTTTGATCTGATTACTCCCGCAGCATCTCACACGTAGATACTCAAGAAATGTTTGCCGCCGAGTAGAGCTTCCAGACCCCCCTCCAGGAGCCCATGGTCCGCCCCTGCGGTGGCGGAGCCTCTGGGGATGAAGCGACCCGAAGAAAACACTATGCGCCGGGTCACTCGGGACTGAGCGTCAGCGCCATCGGAGTTTCATTAGAGCGGCCCGTGCGCAGATAGAGCGGTCTGTGAGCCCGAGGGCATCATCCCAGGGTGGGAGCATGGCTTTCCGGAATAGGTGCCCACCACCCCATCGCCACACACGCGTGCACGCCAGAACTCGCTGACTCTCCAGGGCCCCTGTTTCCTTCATCCCCGCCCAGGAAGAGAGAGAGGAGTGTGAGGAAGAGAGGGGAACCAGCCGAGAAAACTGGCCAGGCGGGAGCAAGGCGGGAGCAAGGCGCGAGCCCAGCACAGAATTTTGCGGCAGCTCCTGCCCTCTGCTGGCGGGAAGGCGCATTTACACATGGCGGTCATTGAAGGTGGCCTAGGGCCGCCAGCCCCCGCTCCGCTTTGCTGTCAAGGGCCCTCGGCCACTGGAGAGGCTGTGAGAAAGGCGGTGGGCTGGGGTCAGCGAGGAGTCCGGATTTCGGAAGGGAAGCATTAGGAGGAAGACTGAAGTTCCCCACAGATAAAAAGGGGTTGGATCACCAGCCCTTGACCTACTAGGAAAGGGGGTGTCTACACAAGCCCCCCCCCCCCATTAGGTTTTGAGTGACCAGTGTTGAGCTTCAGTTGCACAAGCAGCTGATAAGGGCTGACATGGAGGCTGGCATTTCAGGAATATTGTGTAGTGGATTTGGAAAGACTTATTCAGCAAACATTTCTTGAGTACATATGTGTGAGACACTGTTAGAGGTATGTGGGAATCATTAGACCAAAATTAAAAAAAAAAAAGAGAGATAGAGAGGTAATAAACAGAATAAATATGTAAGTTGTACAGACGGTTAGGGTGATGAGCTCTTGGGGAAAATACAGCAGGATGCAGAATGGGGTTGGGGGAAGCTTTGCATAGCATTTTTAAATAGGGTAGTTAAGGTAAGCCTGCTTGATAAGGTGACATGTAAGCAAAGACTTAAAAGGCAGCATGCTAGCTAGCCATGCATATATCTGGGGGAAAGTGTCTTAAAGCGAGAATGTGGCTGTGTCTTTCAGGACCAGTAAAGAAGTCAGATACTAGAGGAGAGAGAGGAAGAGGGAAAACTGTAGGGGATTTGTTCTGAAAGGTAAGGGTGTGGGAGGACAGATCACTTAAGAGCATAAGGACCTTTACGAGGATTTTAGCTTGTATGTGGAGTGAAATGAAGAGGACCTAGAGAATTCTGAGCAGAGTTACATGATCTGAGTTATGACTGGAAGGGATTACCCAGGCTGCTGTGTGTGAAGTCAAGGGCAGAAGCCCGGAGACCAGGTCCAGGGCCTTTATAGTAACCCCAGTGGGAGGAAATGGTCCCTCAGACTAGGTGGCAGCAGTGGAGGCAGTGAGAGAGCCGGGGATGCTGGATATGCCTTGAAGGTGAAAACATCTGACTTTACTGATGGGTTGGAAGTGGGACCAAAGAAAAAGAAAGGAATAGAGAATAACAGCAAAGTTGTTGGTCTCTGAATGGAAAGGATGTCTTTACCTTCATCTGGGGTAGGGGATGCTGATGGGGAAGCAGTTTTGGGGGAGGAGGAGGGGAGAAGATAATTGTTTCCATTTGGGACGTGTTAAGTTTGAGGTGTCTATTAGACATTCAGCAAAGATGTCAAGTGGACAGTTGACTATATGAGTCTAAGTTCTGGAGACAGCGCTGGACTAAAGGTATCAATTTGGCAGTTGTGGGAGAATCAGTGGCAGTTAAAAGCCTTGAGACTGGGTAAAGTCACCAAGAGAGTGTGTGTAGATGAAGAAGAGGACACACTGACATTTGCGCTCTCCAAAATCCAAGTACCAGGGAGGAGGAACAGCGGAGATGGCTGAGAACAAGAGCCCTGGGAGGTCATGGAAGAGCCAGGAAACAGTGGTGTTCCAGAGACCAACATGCAGCTTGCCTTGACTATCTGTCCTGAGGGCACTCCACAGGTCTCACAATAGTTTTCATCCTTGCTTCTGTCCCAAGAAGCCCCACTTCCGGGTCAGCCTCATCAAGGAGAGAGTGAGCCACCTTGCCTGATGCTGCTGAGCACGGAGAACCAACCCTGTCAGGGTGGGAAGGTCTTACTTCATTTGCAACGAGTGCCCTCAGGCCCACTGATGGAGCTGAGGAGTCTGTGGAGTGGACCAGGGAGATTTACAAAGTTCTTGGCCTAGAGGAAGACAGTCTTGTCCAGCAGAGAGTAGGAAGAGGATCTACATCTGAGTCATGTGGTTTGTTCTAGAAGAGGGAACGGAGAGACAGAGAGTGGGACATCTGTGTCTCACTTCCCCTGGTTGGCCGGTCGGTCCTTCCGCAGACTCCAGCCCCTCAGTACTTCACGTTCTCTCCCTTCCTCCTCTTCCTCACTCTTCTGTGCTCACTCGAGGAGCTCACCTTGTCATCCCTTCCTTCCTCTTATGCATCCAGTTTTAGCTCCTCCCTCCTGCCTTCCCTCCTTCCCACTACCTTGACTCTGCACATCCTTCTGGCGACCTCTGCAGGTTGCACGTAGACCCACCTCATTTTTTAAGTCACGAAGTACTAATGGAATCCTTGTATCAAGGAGCCATGTGTTTAATTCCAGTTCCACCTTTACTTTTCTGTGTCATCTAGATAAATCACTCCACCATTCTGATCCTTAGCTGCTAAATGAAAGACTTAGAAAAAAAGTCCAAGTTCCTTCCAACTCAGACACTTGTAGTTCTCTGAATCCCTGATAAAGATACAGGTGTGTGTGTGTGTGTGTGTGTGTGTGTGTGTGTAAAGGAATATCTACAGAAAATGCAACCTACATTCTGAATTTTTCTATTATGTAAATCTGATTTTCTTAAAAGATTATGCTTAACTCCAGAAGAAATAGATTGATTACCTGAAATAAAATTATTATATTATATATACATATATGTATGTACATCTGATATATGTGATGCTTAGTTTTATGTGTTAACTTGACTGAGCAATGAGGTGCCCAGATATTCAGTCAAATGTCATTCTGGGTATTTCTAGGGTGATTTTGGATGAGACTAATATTTAAGTTGGCAGACTGAGTGAAGCAGACTGTGCTCCCTAATGTGGGTGGGCCTCATCAATCAGTTGAAGACCTGAATAGAACAAAAAGGCTGACCCTTCCCCTAAATAAGAGAGAATTCTCCTGCCTGATGGCCTTCAAAGTGGGACATAGGCTTTTTCCTGCTTTCTGACTCAAAATGAAACATCAACTCTCCTGGGTCTGTACCTTGCTGACTCACCCTGGAGATCTTAGAACTTGCCAGCCTCCATAATTGCATGGACCAATTCCTTATAACAAATCTTGTTATGGTGGGAGGGTAATAGCTCAGTGGCAGAGCATGGGCTTAGTAAGCATGAGATCCTGGGTTCAATCCCTAGTATATCTATTAAAAATAAATAAATGGATAAACCTAATTATCCCCTCAGAAAAATTCTTTTAATCTCATTATATATATTTAATAACACCCTATTGGTTCTGCTTCTCTGGAGAAAACTGACGAATGTATATTTATTGTTGTTGTTGCTTTAATTTATCAAGAAAAACATTTAATTATTATTTTGCAGGAAGCATGCGATCCTTACACCTTAATTGAGCAAGTGAAAAAATCAGCACAGAAGACTACAGGGTGATCTTATGCTTCTGAGACTGTCTAGGTGTGAAGCCTGGCTAACTGGCTAACACACTGGGGGATACCTGTCAGCCAGCAAAATTGATGGAGTAGTTCCTGTTCTTAGCTGTCTCCAATGAAGTTCATCAATCTTTGGTCTAATAGGAAAGCAAAAGGTCTAAAACTCATTAAAACTAAGAGGAAGCTTTGATGGGTGCTATAGAGCAAAAGATTTCAGCATCATTCACACTTTTTATGCCTATGGAGTGTTGAAAATAAATGCAAAGTGTGCTGAAAATAACAAGGAAGCCACCACCTCGTTGATGCACCTAGGGCCATCTTGCTGAACCCAAGGGACCAGGGAGACACCAATACACCAATTGTCTTTTGAGCTCAGGTTACTTACCTCCTTTCATTCATCACAAGTAAATTAACCCACACCATGTTATTCCCACAGTCCTTTGTATGGTACCAGGAAGCAGTGTGCACTGCCATTCTCGTAGACAGTCACCACATTCAGAAAGCCACGTGCAGAAAGTATTGACAGTTGGCACTGACCTATCAGCAGGGTAAGGGCACACATTGCAAGAATACCCCGGGGCTGAAGAAATTGCAAGTACTGGACGTCAAGAAGGCTCTGAGGAACCCTGTGGCCAACGTCCTCAACAGTTGTTTTTTACCACAATGCAGAAGACCTCTTTTCTGGATTATATTTTACAATGTCCCTCGATTACAAATAATGGCATAACGACATTGGCTGATAATTCAGTGGCTGCTGTAACACTTATGTGGTGATTAAACTAATGAAATAACAGAACAAGCTCACGTTTAGCAGTCTTTTGATAGTAAACACAAAATCATGCTAAGAATCCAGTATACTTTTATTATGAGTTTGTATTGATTTCTATTTCAAATAAACAGATCCTCAGCCCAGGATCTTTCCTGTCAGCTAGGTCATCTGGATTTCATTTGAAGGCAATGGAGGGCAGTTAAAAACCTGCAGAGGGAACATATAGAAGAAACTATCAGAAAATGTGTTTGGGGACTGTTCTCTGAACACAATTTAATGGAGAACAGTCAAGGATTGGGTAGAGTATCAGCTAGACTTCTCTCAGGACACGTAACAAGTCTGATGGCTCATAAACACAAATGTCTACAGGAGCCAGGCAGGTATCCTCATGGAGTGAACAGACAGATGGGAGTCAAGAGGGAGGAGTGGAATCAAGGAAGACTTCATGGGTTTTTAAGGAGGGGTGGCTGCAACTCAGCTGTAGCAGATGGTTACATGGAGGTAATGGTGGCCATGTTTGGGGGCTATTTTAGAGCAAGCCAGGAACCCAGATTTTCTACATGAAAATCTCCATTTGGAGAGGTTACCACCAACTCCAAAAATTAAACACAAAAAAATAACAACCCACTGAATGGGCCAATTGGATCAGCTCCTAAGCCAGACAGACCCACTATGACTGCAGTCTGTGGTTTTTACCTCATGTTATAAACACTTGAGTAGAGCCTTGCTGCCCATTGAAACTCTGAAGCATCACAGAAGGGCTGCATTATACCTAATTCATTTTACACCCTCATCACCCAGAAAAGTGCCTCACAAACAACGTGTATGGGAAAAACTCACTTAAAAACTGAAGGAAGTAAAGAATTCAAAAAAAAAAAAAAAAAAAAAGAGATGACAATACAGTGCTGTTAGCTCTGCCTTCAGTCTTGCCCAGGTCAACATTTGTGCTGTTAGCTCTGCCTCCAGTCTTGACCTGGCTAACATTTGTGTTCATATTTATTTAATGGCATCAGTAGTAACATGATCACATTTTCTGATAAGAATATAGAAAGATAGTGAAAAAAATTATGAGGATTAATTTTGTTGAAAGATGATATTTTACCAGTTCAAGAATCTAATTTTAATTTTTCTCACCTAGAAGCTGGGCCAGTGATTTAGCCTCTGACTCTTAGCACTCAGGCTTTCCCCACCTTTGCGCTTTGTTCCACACCAATTCCTTGGTCTAGAAAGCCCATCCTTTCCCTCTTAACTCGGCAAACCCCTGCTCATCTTTTCTTCCCCCCAAAATTAATACCGTTGAAAAAAAAAAAGAATAAAATAAAACTTTTTTTCAATAGTGCATACAAGGCCCAAGAGCTTGTTAGTGTATTTACTGAAGCCGAACATTTGGCATCAACAAACACACCACTTTAGATTATCTTAAACTCAGTTTCCAAACAGCATGCCATTTAGTTCATGCTGAAATACTGGACTTCTAAATGCCCCACGGGCAATGATGACCCATCTCCAAAATACATTTATCACAGACGGAACAGTGATGGCAGCGGTCTGGTTTGATAATTTGGCATGTGTCCTAAGAGCGCATTGCACCAGACATGGTCCCGGTGTAGATGGGAAGATCTTTGGTTGCTCGGCTAAGAACTTCCGGATGGGCTTCTCCTCTTGCCTCTCTCTCCAGCGATTCTTTCTCTGTATAGATTGTTTTGAAGGATTCATTGGTAACGTAAAGATAGTTTTCCAATACGACCACGCAAACGTTGCGAAAAGCAGATGATAAGCCATCAGGCAAACAACCTGTTCTACAATATTGCCCGTGGATGCTGTGCACAGCTGGATGGCGTAGGCGTCGTAGGACCAGCCCAGCCGGAGGCTGATGAGCACCAGGCGGATCCAGTGCAGCGCCCGCCCGCAAGGCCGCCTGACGCTGCCCGGCCCGAGAGCGTCATCCTCCAGGCGCATCCACCTGCCCCTCTCCGCCACCACCGCTGCTGCCCACGGGCCTGGCTCCGGGGCCGGCTGGCCGCGCCCGGCGTCCCCGGCGGGACGGGCTCCCGGGGCCACTGCCGCCGCGAAGGCGCTAACTCCCATCCCGGAGCCCCGAGCCGGCGCCGCGGACTCCCGGCTCCTCTGCCCAGCGGAGGCGGTGGCTGCGACAGGAGGGTGAGGAGGAGGCCCTCAAACAGATAACTTTTTATTGAAAGATAGTTGATTTACAAGTTGTGTTAGTTTCAAGTGTACAGCAAAGTGACTCGGTTATTTATATCTATATTTGTATTTATATTCTTTTCCATTATAGGTTTTTAAAGATACTGAATTTAATTCCCTGTGCCATACGATAGGCCCTCGTTGTTTATCTGTGTTATATACAGTAGTGTGTATCTGTTCATCCCAAACGCCTAATTTATCCCTCCCCTCAAACACCTGCTCATTTTCACGGCCCTGCTCAGATGGAGGCTCCTCTTGGAATCCTTCCTGCACCCATCAGGGAAAATAACTTCCTCCACCCTCTGAGGTCCCATAAAACCATGAGCATACAAGGGTTGCTACTTCCATCACACATTTAGGTTCCAGAAGTTACTTGGGGATCAAGACTACATTTCATGTGTCTTGATATATCCTGTGATTAACACAGTTTCAGGAACAGAGTGCACAGTCCATAAATGGCTGGTTTACAAAGATAAAATTCTCATTTTACATAATGAAATGCAAGCACTGGGAATGTCAATAACAGTTGTGTGTAGAAAATAGCACAGATGTGAATAAACGCAAGATTCAAGAAACCGAGGTTGGCGTCCCTTATGCAACCCCAGGTATTCATTCTTTTATAATTCTTTGATAGAGTTTACAGAAAGCCCTCTGAGTTTTTTCAGGTTGTTAGTTGGCATGGAGTGGAAGCAATAATCAGGTCCAGATTAAAAATAGAGAAAGTAAATTCAATGCAAGTGGAGCAAAGGAAAAAACTCAAGAAGAACTTAGCAAACTGCTTTAACGTTCTGCAGAATTTTGAACAGTAAGAAATTCAAAGACTCAAGTTTCCAGCATCAGGAGGCGATGAGATGGAGAATCTTTATGTGAAGAGGAACAGGGGACATTAGTAAAAACCTAGAGGAACCTGGGTTCCTCCTTTGCAAGCAGCCCTTCCTGGCTCTGTCTGTTGCAAGTATTAGGTCTCTCTATGTAACATGGCCCTTTGGTGGGCTGGAATATGATTAAAAAGAAGGGGTTTGGGGAGAGACTGAACTGGCCTGAAGAGTCTTAGGAGATTTTGATACCTGAGACCATAGTATTTCCAGAGCTTGGATAAAGGCATCTTACTGTGTTCAAAATGTAAATCTGGAACAAGAGTTGCATAAGAAAAAGAAGATAACACATTGCACTTCCCTCCTGATTTTAGCCCTTAACACAGAGCTTGGCACATCTAATGCAGTCATTAAAAATTCCATTAATTCAGAGATAAAAAATAATTTCCATATCATAAATAAATCTTTTCTCATTATACACCTTTCCCTCCTCTCTCTTTTTTCTCTCTCTCCATCCCTTTCTTCTCACATTTCTTCTTCACGGTCTAGGGAAACTTCAAAAACCACTGACAGAGGCTTCCAGAAAGTTCTCTCTTGAATCAGTTCCTATTACAGGGCAATATATTAGAAATGGTATTTCTAAAAGGCATGGAGAAGTTAATAATGAACCCAAGTTTCCTTCTTGAGATTCCTCTCCTGAGTCTGGACTGGAAACTGCTAAATTAGCAGTTAAACAGTGGAGACCTGGATCACTACATCTGAGATCACATCATCTATCCTCCTAGTGGCCCCAGTGGAAGGAAGAGAGCGTGCACTGAGACACAGACAGTTGTAGACCAGACACAGTCACTTCAGGGAACATTGAGTCCCGACTGCAGCCAAGCACAGAGGGAAGTACTGGGAAGAGGGAGGTAAAGTCAAGACGGCTCCCACTGCTGCAGGGGACTGAGCATGACTGAGAATCCTGTATGGGTCGTGTTTGAGGGAGTCGTTCCCCTAGTTACATACAGTCGCAGTGAAACCTGCATCTCTTTTCTCCTCTCCTATCCTGGAGCACAGACGTTGTGTGAATCCCTACACAGGCCCTTGGATGGTCAGCCCTGATGAAAGCGTGTGTCATCGGGTGATCTCCTTGGATAAATCGTGCGCTGGCACTCATTTCACAAAACACAATGTGTGCCTATAGTTTGGGTAGCGGCATTTCAGGCCATAAACTCAGCTATGTGACTAGTATTCTGAGGGCACGAGGCTGTAGGAATGATTTAGTCCAGCTCTTCTTCAATTAGAATCTGGACTGTGGAATCTTGGTTGATCCTCCTTGTATCCCTTTCTTCATCTGCAAAATAATGAAAACACACATTTACTCATATTACAGAGGAACGTGCTAACGAAGCATCTGAATGTGCTAACTAAAAACTGGCACTTGTTATCTGCCTCTGCTTGGATTAAATCACGAACTGCTGCAGTCACTGACCTCCAACAACCCCTGAAAGGAGTTCAGGGTGGAGATCACGAATGAGGCCTTCTGTGCTCCGGGAAAACTGGCTGAACAGGCCATCAGAGAGTTAGATATTTTCAGGAGAGGATTTTTTGACCCCAATTCTTGTGTCTCCTCATATCTAGAAAAGCATTAAAATCATTAATGGTGACAACTGCTCCTCGTGACTAGCAGCAGCCTCTGCCTAAGTGTGTACTTGACTGCACGTACCCCCCACCCTTCACTGAAATCATATATAATACTGAGTTTACCCCCTGCCTCTTTGGAGCAGTTTCTCAGAGCTTTCTGGGATGCTGTCTCCCGAGCTATAGTCCTCATTTTACCCCAAATAAAACTTAACCCACAACTCTCACGTTGTGTGATTTTATTTCAGTTGACAAGTGAAAAGTGTTTTTATAGAGATAATATCACTTAGCTCAGGTAACCACAAGTGCTGTTTGACAACCATATAGTATGTGGTCACTAAAAATGGTCCAAAGTAAACATACTCACTTACTCAGTATGATCTAAAAACATGCATTTCTCAGGCAGGGATAATGACAGGCGTCCTTAGGGATGCAAAGAGTGAGAACTACCAGAATGGAAGCCCCCTTCCATCTCTCACACCCCAGAGTACGTATTTTACTATGGAAACAACGTTAGTATCTAGAAGATGAGCCTGGTAATACAGATAGGTTATCCTGGATGACTGTCTCTGGTTTAGAGATGAAGAAACAGAGGCAAGAAGAAGGAAAGAATTTATCCTAAACATACTGTGCACCCCAGCTCCCTCTAAGAGGTGGCCCGGAATAAATGGGAATGCTTGGCTTTTAAGGGGGACACACCTGGTTCTGCCACTATGGTCCGTTAATTATGTGGGCCTCTGTTTGCTCATCTTAAAAATGAGCATATTAGTATCTACCGTGTGGGTCGTCATGAGGGTTAAATGAGTCAGTGTAAATATAGTGCTTGAAGTTGCTTGAAAATGAAAGCTTGCATTTTGCTCTAAACTTTTCTGTATGTGATTGGAAACTAAATTAGTTGCCCTTACTTGTATCTCAATTTATGTGACACATATAAACAGTATTAATTTTGCTCTCTCCGGTATTAAAAGATCAGAACTTTGAAACAATAATGCTGACTTCCCTATATGCAGAGACGTTACTGGGCTCTTAATACAAGGAAACATCCCCTTGGTCAGGTTGTTATGTTCTGAAAAATAATGTCTCCCAGACTTCCTTGGGGCCAGTGATGTCAGGTGCACCTGGAAGATTTGGTGTTGCCAACCCACATCTCCTCCCACCCCACACCGTGCAGGAGCTTCAGTGCTCAGGTGGTAGGAACATTGATAATGTATGCAAGTGAGCTTGTCAACAGCTGAATACACAGGGTTTGTTGTTGCTATTTTGTTCCAGGATATACATTCCAGCTCGTTTACAGCAGTAAAAGACTGGAACAAATTGTATGATTGTATCTATGATTAAATAGCCATAGAACAGAATATCATGCAGCCATTAATTAGAGTGAAGTATATCCTTTGCCAAAACATAGTCAGTAATGAAAAAAGAAGGTGCAGAGCGCTGTGTACTGGATACTATTATATGTGGGGTAAAATGGAGGAGATAGATACACACACACACACACACACACACACACACAAAACTTTATACATTTCAAAAGGCTTATATATGTGTATAGGCATATCTATTATGTATAGACTGGGGAAGGATAAAAGAAACTAAATACCTGTTGCTTTCAGAAAAGAAACTGGGACCTAAAAGACAAAGATTAGAAGAAGATATGCTTTTCACTGGCTACACATCCCTAATGTTTGAGTTTATATTTTTACCATATGTGTGCACTACCATAGACACAGAGAGAGACAGAGACAGGGGTGGGTAGAGATAGATAAATACCCTCCCAGAGAACCCTTGCTCTTACAGCAGAAAAGAGAAGCGCTCTGTTTATACTCTCTCACTCTTCCCCTGGTCTTCCTCCATCTCTGCTCTACTGTTGGGGGCTCATGGCACACAATGGATGCTCAATAGATGTGTCTGTAAACTATCCCAAGGCAGCAGGTAGAATGAGACCAAGCTTAGGGGTCAGTTTGCCATGGAAGAGTAAAAATTTTGCACTTTGGCAAAGGGTCTGTTTTAGATATTTAAATCCTGTGTATCTGTTTTTCTGTTGTTCTTCGGAGGGGCTCAAAAAGGCTTTTAAAAGATAAAGCAGGTCTCAAATATGCCACATTGATGAGGGATTTTGAGAGTAGGGGAATATATATGTGTGGGTGGGGAGGTCTATGTGAGAGCTCAGTATTTTCTGCTCAATTCTGCTGTAAACCTGAAACTGCTCTAAAAAAATAAAGTCTATTTAAAAAAAATAAATAAATAAAGATAAAGCAGGTCTCAGCCTTGCTAAGCAGAGCCAAGAGGGAACAGTCTGTTGTCCCCTTGGCTCGCGGGGAGCAAGCAGCACAGCGCCCTCTGCCGGCCCGGCGGCGGCCGCGCGGCGGCCAGGGAAGAGGGTGGAGGCACTAGGAGAAATGCTGCCAGCCAGGATCAGAGTTTTATGAGACCAGCTCGTGAACAAATTGGCTCCATGACTCACAGAGCATCATCTCAGGGCGGGATCAAGGCCTCCCGAAGTAGATGCTCCACCCCACTCCCACCCCACGCACTGCTCACCCTGTGAAGATTCCCCAGATGAAAGGGGGCCAAAGAAAAGCTGGAAAAAAAGGCAAATCTCAGCCTAGGATGTCGCAGGGACCCTGCCCTCATCTGGCAGGAAGGGCAATCACGCGTGGAGGAGACAGCATGGCCCTTCTCCCGTTGTGCACGCACGTCTCCTCACCCATCTCTATCACACGAGGCGCTCTGGGAGAGATGGCGCACTGGGGTCAGTGAGGGTTGCAGATTTGGGGAAGAAGTCTAATGGGGGAGACCACCACAGAAGGTGGTCCAATTAAGGTGCTGGGATCCCCAGACCGCCCACGGAGGACCTGGTGACCCGGGAACAGGAGTCCAGCCTTCCAGATGAAACTGCTGGTTCTGCACACAGGCCCCGCGGACATGTCAGGACCAGATCCTGGACCTGTAAGGACAATCAGAGAGCCGTGATCCCAGAGAGACCACACACTTGGTGATCTTGAGTTTTCAGAGACTGAGGTAAGAGTTGTCCATTCCGGCACCTTATAGGCATGGCTCTGTTTGTCATTTATCCTTCACGACCTCTGGCGAAGGAAGTTATTGATGGACTTGTAGACCCTGGAGACCATGTCCCTGCACTGCGTCATCACGTGATGGTACTGACTGGACCCACGCGGGATCCCAATAGCTGGGGTAGTCATGACCGCGCTGTAGGAGGTCTAGGCCTGGGAGAAAATGGTGTGATCTAGCAGCAGATGCTGGAGGAGGGTCCACGTCTTAACCGTGTTTTCTGTGAAACACAAAGTGAGGCTCAGTCTCTTCCCCTGAGGCACGGTGTCTTCCCTCCTCCGAGTCAAGAAATGCAGTACTTCAAGCTCTCTCCGCTCTCCCTCGGACTTTTCCGACACTCCCTCTTCTGCACCAGCTCAGACACTCACTTGGCTGCACCCTCTTCCACTTGACCCATCTCTTTCCTTTTCTTCTCTAAGGCTTCCCCTACCTTTATTCCCATCCCTCTGCCCTGGCCCAGCATGCTGCTAATTATAGTGCTTGTGCCTAGATTTGTTAAAGGAACTGAGCTGGACGGGGCTGTCACACAAGAAAAGGGCACATCCCACCTCCTTCTAGACCTGGTGCATAGATCCCATCTCATCCCAAAGGATCTGTGATCTTCACCTAGGTGCTCCTCAGTAACTGCCATAACTTACGATTTGTGAAAGACTTTAGGGATTACAGAGCTTCTTTTTTTTTTTTTAAATCTGATTCGCATCACAATCTGATGACTTACGGCAAGCATTTTTACAATCCCATTTTAAAAAGAGATAACAGACTTGCACAAAGTTTCTGTGGCCTGCCTAAAGTCAGACAGCTAATAAGTGAGAAACAGCCTAGAATAATGGTAAGCCCTTCAAATCCAATTTAAAAAAATAAGGAGGGAGGGTATAGTGCAGTGGTAGAGTGCATCCCTAGCATGCACAAGGTCCTGGGTTCAACTTCTAGCACCTCTGTTAGAAAATTAAAGTAAACCTAATTACTCCCCCCAAAAACACCCCTCAAGTTCAATAAAAATAAAGTTCCCCACTATTAGAAACCTGCCTCCTGCTGCAAACTAAGAAAGCATCACCATCCTCCTCTTCCTTCTGCACTCAGTTCTCCTTATTCATAACCACCTCACTCAGCCCCTAACCCACCACTCTTCCCCTTAGGACCACAGAGGGTCACCACAGCTATTGCTGCCCTTCCAGTGAGAATCCTTACCTTCACAGTCTTTATTTTTTATATTATTTTTCATCGAAGTGCAGTTGATTTACAATGTTAGTTTCAGGTGTACAGCAAAGCGATTGAGTTATACATATAATACATACATATGTTTTTCAGATTCTTTTCCATTATAGTTTATAACAAGAAATTATATATAGCTCCCTGTGCTATATAGTAGGTCCATGTTGTTTATCTATTTTATATATAGTAATGTGTAGCTGTTAATCCCAAACTCCTAACTTATCCCTCCCCTATCGTTTCTCTTTTGGTAACTATAGTTTGTTTTCTATGTCTATGAGTCTATTTCTGGTTTGTAAATAAAATTTATGATTTTTTTAGAGTCCACATATAAGTGATATCACATGACATTTGTCTTTTTCTGACTTACTTTGCTTAATATGATAATCTCTAAGTCCATCCATGTTGCTGCAAATGGCAGTATTTCATTCTTTTTTATGGCTGAGTAATATTCCATTATATATGTTTACATATATATGTATATCCATTTATCTGTCAATGGACATTTAGGTTGTGACCTTCAGAGTCTTTACAGTCTCCAGCTCATCTGTGTGGCCCCCTTCACTAGGCCCTGGGCTGTGGATCTCACGGAGTTAGAGTTGAGGATTCTGTGGCTGGAGAGGTGTTGAGTGTCTCTCCTCTCACAGTGTATTGTTATACTGCCCAGCTGGAGGGAGGGATTGGATGCCGTGGGGCAGAGTAATACCCAGTAAGTATGGGGTGCTGTCCTATCATATTCCAGGAATGAAAGTTGAGACTCTCAGTCCTGACACTCAAATAGGACCTCAAGCAATATGTGGGGAGACTACACAGCAGGAGCCCAGTGGTCCTTGGGGAAATTAGACCCATGCATGGCCTGGAGGGTGAAAAGAAGCAAATGGAAGATAGCTCCAACTCCTGGGCTCCCTAAATAACTATCTCCACATCCTAAGCCTGTATTTTGCCCCAGATCATACAGAGAAGGAGTCTGACTGTTCTGTTTTATCCGGAAGAGCAGTGGTGAGGAGGAAGAGAGTCTAACTAAAAAGTCTAAAACCTTTGGTCAAATGCGATCCAATCTGAGCAAAGGCAAGCCGGCCTCCACCCTGACTCTGCCCTTCCCAAGCCCTGCTCCCCTTAAGAAGCCCTGGGGCTCTCTAACTGGAAATTTCCCCAGGAAATCAAAGGGCCTGGGGAAAAGAATTTTCATAGATTCCCGCTGAAGAAGGGGCCCTCAGAGTCAGCTGGAAGGAAGGGAAGAGGGCCTGAGGTGCCCTTGCGAGGACGGACTGTAGGAAGAGCAGGAGCTGAGATCCGAGGAAAAGAACTGTTGCTGATTATGTGGGCAATCTCCACCCCCACCCCCACCGCCAATGTCCTCCCAGGTTCCATGAAGAATGAGAGCCAGAGCTTTGGTCTCAAGGCTTTTGTCACAGTCCATACTCTGACACAGTCCTGTAAATGCCACATCGACCATGTGCACTGCAGCCTGGGTCACCCTCTCGCAAAGGCAAGTCTCTGCTTTTCTATCGGTTGGTTCTTTTAGCCTGAAGGTTTAGCCCTGATTGGTTCCCGTCCTCCTGGATTCAGGGCTTCCCCTGTGATCCAGACCCCATTCTGATTTGTCATGGGCACTTAGACAAGAATCCTTTTTCCTCACCTGGAAAATTAAAGTAAAAGACACGTATTCACTTACGATGCATGGTCCACAGCACATGCTAAGTAAATCTTTATCAAATGAAATGGAACCACCCTCTAGGTGAAAGGAGAGTAGCTGAGTCCCCAGCCAGGCATCTCATCCATCTAGCCATTCACAACATGGCAGGGTGATGAGAGGGCTTCTCCTATGCGTCGGGCTCTCCTGGGTCTCCCAGATGCCTGCACTAGGTCTACATGGTTCACTACTAGAGAGTGCTTTCTCACACGTCTGAATGTTTTGGGGACCAATGTACTGCAACTGTGACTCCATTCAGCTCATTCTGGTTTTGGACAAGATGGAATATAAAAACAAACTATATGTTGACTCTTAATGTTGCAAAATTTTGCTTTCCCCAAAGTCTCTCTTTTAACTTTTCCTTTAGGTTATCATTTCCAAGCTCTCAGTCATGTCTGCTGACCTCTGGCTCTTCTAAACGGTCCTCCCACCTCACTCTCGGCAATGCTGGTGAGCAGGAGTAAGTCCATTCCTCTCTGGAGATGATTAGGATATGTTCCCATCACATCCTCCTGTACTGTGGCTTGACTCTCCCCTCTGCCAGGGCACCAGGGACCCCTTACATGGAAAAGGGAAAGGATTAGGTAGGTCCTGCCTGTCTGTGCCCTGTGGCTCCAGCTGCCAGTCTTTCCTACCCAAGAAGTTACCTCATTCGGGGCTCAGGGATCACTGACGTCCTGCATTGTGCTAAAGGGACCCAGGAGTGTAGCTCGTGCTTGCCAGTTGCTACTACAGGGGAATCTGTGGCCAAGATGGCATGATCTGTCTACGTCTATCCCAAGGAAGTGAAGGGAGGAATATGTACCTCTAGGCAGAAAAACAAAACCAAAAGCAAACAAACAAAAACAGAGTCAAGGGGAAAAAACTAAATGTGTGAGAACTTTTTCTAATGTCAGCATTGAGAATGGGGTTGAATAACTTCCTGAAATCCCCTCTAGGCCCATCTTCTAGCCATGCTGAACCATGAAGAGCCACCTCCAGGTCTTATTCTGACTCTGCCTGCAACATCCTTCCCCACTTGGTTTTCTAGGGTAATTATTTATCCTCCCAAATTCAGTGTGGTGTCATCTCCTGCAGGAAACCTTCCCTGTGCTTTGCCACACACTCCCCAGACCTGCAGCTGGGCCCCCATCTTCCCCATTCATCTTTCTATTATTATTATCTGATTATAGGTATGTTTTCCCCCAGCAGACTGTCCATTCCTGAAAGGCACGATATACAACATCAATCTCTGATGTCTCTGCCAAGAATGTTACCTGTCATATAGAAACAACCCTATCCATGTCTATAGAATAACAAAATTAGGATCAATGGTTCAAAGGACACAAACATCCTTTTGGCTCTTGATATATTGCAGACTGCCCTCCAAAAAGCTGGCACTTATTTACAATGCCATCTGCAACAGAATATAAGTTTCACCACAACCCTGCTATTTTATTTGTGTCCTAATATTTTAACATGTATTTCATTACTAGTGAGATTATGTTTATTTCACTAATCATAATCCTCTACTGTGAATTGTCTCTTTATATCTTAGTAATCATTTTCTGACAGCTTGCCATGGCTACGGCCAAATTTCCTTCTCCCCCTAAGCAAGGAGCCACAGGCCCAACCTTGCAGTGGAACGAAGGACTTGTTTCCTAAGTTATGTAGATCCATATCGATGCCCCAGGAGGTCAGCTTACAACCTAAGTTTGCTACAAGGTCCAAGACAGTTAAGATTCTCCACATTAGACTTTATTTTCTTGGCAGGAGCTACAGATAAGAAATATAGTCTGACAGTTTTCAGCAGATACCTAAGATTTCTGAAAAAGTGCAAGTCTATAAAAATGATCCACCCCTTCTATCCCTTGAAATTTGCCAAGTCTGGTCTCTAGAACTTCTCCCCTTAAACCTCTAGATGGAAAGGGAAAGCAGGGTAGGAGGCAAGTTGTATTGACGCAGCACAGCTCAAGGACATGCCCACACTGAAAATTTCTTAGCCTGCTTTGCAGTCAGTTGGTTAAGCTGTGATACACATTTGAAGGGCAAAGTCTTTTTCTCCAAAAAGTGTGGACTGAGATCCTATTCTATCCCTGTATCTCCCCAGTATGGGCCTTCCCAGTTTCCTCTGATAGACAATTATGTAAAGAAGTTTTTACCATGGTGACCATGACTTTTCACAGTGCCTATGAGACAGCATGAGGCAACATTTATAGATACTATCTCAAGCTGCACAGTTTGGCTTGGCACCACTCAGGCTTTGAAGCCTGCTCCAGTTCATTTCCAAATTTGCATGTACTGCCAGTCCCCCATTTTAGGCCAGAGCTATTCATCCCTTGATCTCTGAGGAAGCAGGGTTCTTTCAATTTGAACTCTGGCTCAAGTACAAACTACCCTCCTTATGTCCATACAAAGCCAACTTGAGTGTTCATCTGTATTTTGTTTGGAGAACATTTCTAAACTAGTCTTTTCTTGGCTAACAATTCTAAACTTTTCCTGCCCTGAAAACTGCCCCCCACCTTATCTGTTCTCTAAAGAAACGCTTCTTTGTTTAAAATTCACCAGCTCTAGGGCATCCAGAGAGCCAGCAATACATCTTTCAGGGACTTATCTGATTTCACTCAAAGAAATTGATCAGGTATTTACTAGGAATTTACTATGACTACATACCTGACTTTGCCTAAGTGCTGAAGATACATCCAGAACCACCCTTAGACCCAGGAAAGAGGCCCCTTCCCTGGGCCTCACATTTAAGAAAGCCCCACACATAACTAATGTAAACATATAAATAAATTTATTAAAGAATACAGAGGTGACTCTGTCACTTGGGATCCAGTGCAACCCATAATATATAAAACTTCTGCTTTAGGGACTGACATGGCTCTAATTCAAGGCAAACACCTTTCCACATCTTTTGCCCAAATCCTGAAAGGTGACTGTGTCTGAGTGACGAGACTGCTTATAGCTCGTGCCTCTGCCAGGAAAGGAGACAGACATTGCTTCCTAGTATGGGAAGGACTAGGTAGCAGAAGCATACAGGTTAAAAAAAAAAAAAGATGAACTTGTTAAATTCTTCCTCTCAGATAGCATGACTGCAATGCATTTTTATATTATGATGTGTCACAGTGCCAAGTACCTATTCTCTTTTTTCCCTTCATGTTCCAATGCTTAGTTCTGAAGGTACTCAAAAATTGGCACAATGTTCCCGATAGTTGTACATGACAGCTGAGGCATATTTTGCAATATTCAACAATGTTTTTAATCTTAAATTTGTATGTACATAGCTTTGGACAATGTGTGAACTTGATACCAGTTCTTTATAATTCTCTGTGTATCTAGATATTGCTTTAAGAAGTGGTAAAAATCACAATATAAATTAGAGCACTTTATATAATAAAATAATCCTTAATAGTTAATGTGATAATGTTAATTTAACATATGCAACCCCATTACAGTGTCAGAATGTGATATGTAAAATCAAAAATTCATTTCCAAATCTAAGTATTGCTTTAAGAACTGTTTTGACAATACCAGTTGCTATGGACTTGAGAACAAAATATTTTCAAATTAAATTAATTTAAAAAAATGAATTTTTTCCCCCAGGACTTGACAAGAACTGTTTTAAGGCACCGTAACACGGAGAGGGAGGGCTGCCAGGGATGTGTTCCTCCCCACACTTCATGGCCAGAACGTAATCCCTCTTCTCCTTGATAATGCATGTGACATTGTACTGTTGGTTGCCCACATGCTTCATGAAGACCTCCTCTCAGGGGGTGGTGGGCCCTCGGACCCCAATCAGCAGCATGTTGGAACCGGCTTTGCTGCAGTCTACCAGAAAGGAGCTCTTCTGGCTCATGAAGGCTTTTGAGAGCCCCGCCCCCTTGGAGGTTAATGATTCAAGAAAGATGGGCTAATTTGACATGCATTACTGTCCAAAGAACATAAATTATGTAAAAATCAAGACCATAACAACACAGTGATTATACTGAAATAAGGGCAAAGAAAAACTTTTTTTCAGCTGTGCCTTTAGAAAGTCGATCTGTCTGCCTTCCTTCCTTTAAGCAGATGTTTCACACACCATCAATCCTCTGCTGCTTTCAACTCAATAATCTTCCCAGGACTCTGAAAGAGGGAATTGGAAGCAACACCATTATGTGGGAAATTAGAGGGCTATTTCTGATACAGGGGATTTGTCTGGCTCTAGAAAGCAGACTTGAGGAGAAGCACATTAGACTCCGGGACTCTTCATATGTTTCTGGGTCACTGATGCTATCAGCATTTGAGGTCAATGAGCAGAGGCTGGGAGGTTTCAAGCCTAGGTGGGTCATCACTTTTTGCCTCCTCCCATTCCAGGAGCCTTTAGATTCCCCCGTTAGCCTCCTCTGCTTTCAAGGGAAGCCATCCTTCCCTTGACCATTTCCTTTTCCTTTCCCAAGATCCTTACCAACCAGGACGGGAACCACCTTTACTTTGAACCATATTGTATCAAGAGCTGGAAGAAAGCTAGAGAATGCTGCGTAGAGAGGGCATCAGGGTCCGGAAAAGGAACAATCTCGATCACTTTCCAAAGCTATGAAGCCCCAGCAGGGAGCCAGAGAGAGCTATAGGGAAATAGAAGATGAATGTGATTTCTGAATGAGCTTGAAGCGAGGAAGAATGGAATAAGAACAGGCAAGAAAGAGAAACACTGGACAAGGAAGGGCTGAGTTAGCTGGGCCGTGGTGACTAGAAGCTAGGATCCAGATTGACTTAGGAAGGGACCAGGGAGCTGGGGTAAGTTAGGAAGAACCATGCCATCCACAGGGGGCACTGCATCCCCACAGCTGGCCTGGACTGTGCAGGACCAACAAAGTAGAGGGGGTCAGTCAAAGACAGCAAAGCCCCTCTTCCTTGCTCCCGGCAGACAGCACCTCCCCCTCTGCCTAACTCCTGGGTTTTTTATTAATGCAGAGACATCCATAGGAGAGAGACACACACAGTCACCACCTATTTCACATACATACACATGCTCTTGAGACAGGAAGACAAGAGTACAGCCAGTTTGGAAAAGGACCAGGGAACAGTTGTGAGCAAAACAGGCCTTGGAAGCTAAAGAACGAAGGCCCTGTGGGCCTGAGTCCCAGAGGCAAAAACCAGGCTCCCAGGAATAAAAGATTACCTTTATCTTTGTTACACTAATGAGTAGACCTCATCACCACAAGACAAGAAGCTGAAATACAAATTTTAATCCTTCTGTTCTGGTGCTTTCTTGCAGAAAATTCTCACAGGCTCCCTTAAGCCCCTCACAGAAGCACTCCTTATTCCTAATAGCCACCATGGAGCCACCTGCTACAGATCAAAGATTCTGGAAATTATCAGTGATCACAAGACAAACCCTTCCTTTTGTTATAAAAGCAACTTGTTACCAAGTCCAAACTCATTCTGCTCACCCCACAACAGGCCAATAAATTGGGAGATGAGGTGTTGGGGCAAGGAATAATGACTTTATTCGGAAAGCCGGCAGACCGAGAAGACGGCAGACCAATGTCCTGGAGAACCATCCTCCCCAAGTCAGAATTCAGGCTCCTTTTAAACTAAAAAGGGGAGGGGTTATGCTTGGTTGTTACAAACTTCTTGGTATTGGAATTCTTTGTTCTTGCAGCCCTCCCCGTGGGTCAGGTCATGGTGTCCCCATAAACCTCCAATAAAACAAATGTTACTTTCTGTTCTGCAACTTTTTATCTTGATGTGAATGCAAAAGTATTAATACCCTTAAAGGTCAGAACCAGCAGGCCTAAGCCTGGGAAACAAAGCACAGGGTTAAAGGCAAAAGAACAGATCTAATATGATAGAGTCAGCTTTGTTCTTTTCTATTACAATAACTGTTTGAAATTTTGCTGTCAGTGGTGGTGGCCTTTCCTGATGAGCTCTTTCAAGTACGCATGATTACAAGGGTGGGGACGTGTTCTCCTTAAAGTTCTTGTTCTCTGTTTCAGTTTAGAGGGTTAACAACATACCTCAATGCTGGTGAAATAAAAATGCATGCTCTTCTAACCGAAAAACACTTACTTATCAACCCACACAAGGATATCTGAGCCAGCCTCCATGGTGCTGGTATTTTATAGACGAAACACTGAAAGTACAAGATGGAGCAAAAACAACCCCAGATTCACCATGTGCTTGCTTGACTTCACCTACTCACAAGTTCATTCTTCTGAAAGCTTTCTCAGTGTGAGCATAAAACAAAATGGATGACTGTCTCAGAATTTTCCTTTACCTTTTTTATAAAAACGTTCATTACTTTTATTTCTGTCAGATTTCAGAGATAACAGCACAGCTTGACTAAGTAAGTGGTGTCCCCATTATTTCTCTCCTATTGGTGAGGCTCTGCTCTAAGCCACTCACATTCCATCACCCAGGTTTCCTTTAAGTTGATGACAGGGAGCAGGGGATGGAAACTCAGTTCCCTGGAAGGAATCTGGCCAGCCCACGTTGTGGTCCTCAGTTGGTAGAAAGACTGAGTAATGAGAGGAGCCTGGTTCTAACTCTAAAGCACATGGGACAAATCAGAGGGATGCCAGTCGACTAATATTGGATACATATTGTGATTTGTTTGATTTGTTTAGGTATTTTTTTTAAGGATGCCTCATCCCTCACTGAAATGAATTATTCTGACAAAAGGTTTTCACCTCACCTTGTCAAATTATAAACATATTGTTATTTTTAAATCTCATAAACATGTTTATGTAAATCTTATTTTTAAACCTGTTTTGGGGAGGAATTTTTTCAAGTAGGAATTGTGTTTACATCTGAAATAAGCAGTATAAACATGTTGTTTTTGTGGAAGAATGATGAGAATCCAGGGCCAGGCTCCTGGCTGCCTGCAGTAACCCTCAATCCCTGGTATGAGTTTTAGCATCAAAAGCCTGGGCAGCCACACCAAGCTTCCAGCACCAATATCCCTACAGGTCTAATGGAAAGAGTTGAGTCAGGTATCCTGCAGACCATGATCACCAGTCTTTGAGGAAACTCCAGCCTTCTTGTGCAAAAATGAGGAAGAAAATCTCACAGGTGGGGATCACTGAGGGACTTCGGTCACTAGGCATCGGCAGCAACCTGGCAGAGACACTGTTTGTTTCTAAGTTGGTGTGTGTCTGCTCCTACTGTCCTACCCTATACATTCGCTTGCTCCCTGCTTAGCTGAGAGACATAAATGTAAATGTCCCATTAATCAAGTGTGTGTGTATGTGTCATACGTACTTTCCCTCGGGACTGCCTACACTTTGAAATCCTGAACCAGGCTTTACATTTAATCTTGAGTTTTCACTCAAAATAAGACACATATCCTTCCTTCTTGTAGTTCCCAGCCTGCTGAATCCTTGAAAGCCATCAGAGAGATGTACAGCAACCTATTCTTACCCAGCTTGGTCAATCTAGTGAGTCTTTATCACTGCAAGAGAATTTTCCTGGCCTCAGCCTCCCTCTCTGGGACAACTGCCACTCTAAGCCCAGGGTCATGTTTAAATTGCATTCCAGCAACACTGCAGTTGAACCAGAAGAAACGGTACCATGCCTACTTGCTGACATGGTGAATCTCTAACTTGGTCCCCAAGTCTATTAACAGGACCTCCATTAACCTGAAAGGGTCCAAAATCTCTACTTCAGAACATATATTTAAATTTTTTTATAACTCCCCCTTTCCACACTGTAGAAAGTACAGCTTACAAAGCTCAGTCAAATGCCAGAAGCTTAAACATCTAAACTTTAGAATGAGATGTTAATTCAGTTCATATCACTGAATTACAGGGAGGAAAATCAATCACAGGGAGAAAGAAAAGGAGAATGCATCTCACTTGATTACCAGGGAATTAACCTAAAATATACTGAGATTCCAAAAATGAACATAAAACATAAAACACAGAATCAATAATCAAAGATAGAAGAAATATTCTTTGGCAGGAGGTAGAGAGCTGGTTTTAGAAACAGGTAGAGCTCATGGAGTTCCAACATAAGCAGAAGCAACACAATGCCACTGCTTTTAAATAAAAAGAATGTCTAAAACATAGCGAAAGAAAGGCATTCTGAAAGTTCCTAAGTAGGAAAGGCAGACCACTAATAGAGGAATGGAGACAATAATAATCCATGGCATTCCCCTGAAAAAATAAAAACTACCATGTGGATACCAAAAAACAAAGGATACCTTATCAAGTTAACTTTTTATTCTTATGTGAAGACAACAGAGAGTCCTTCTTAGATTACTAACATTTATTTAACTGACATGTCTGAGTGCCTTTGATGTGACAGACACTGTTCTAAGTGCGGTGTGTATAGTGGTGAACAAAGCAGACAGCTGCCTGCATTTTAGAAATTTTGTCCCCACATACCTTGGAAACTTCTCAGACTAGCTCAGAGGGGTATATTTTAACTAAGAAGAGAAAACCCTTCTTTTGCAGTAGTTAAATACCCCCAGGGAGAGTCCATTTTGATCACCATTATAATCAGGGACAGTGCAAGAGAAAGAATGGCCTTGCCCTTGGCGACAAGGCTATGGCTTGAGGCCTCCCGTGTGGCCTGCATCAGGGAATTAGATGAGGACAAATTATTCATCAAATCTGGAGAAGACAGATGTCAAATATCGTAAGATGAAAAGGTAGTGCTGTCATCACCAGGTGGCTCTGCTGGCTTGATAAGTAAAATCAAAGTCACAGAGGGCTATAACCATGGAGAATTAGTTAAACCCTCACAATCTATTTAATCACAGTTCAGAAGAGCTCCCCTAATTTCTGTTGTAGGTGCCCAACAATATCACTTACCTCTGGAGGAAAGTAGGGGACTAATGGGAAGAGTTGATTGGTGTTTACTTCAGAACAAAAGAGAAAGTAAAGGTCACTCCGGGTCCAAAAAGGTAGATAGATAGATAGACAGACAGACAGACAGACAAGAAATGGGGGAGGGAGGAAAGGAAGAAAAAGGAGACCAACTGGCTTTCTAAAGGCACAGCTAAAGCAACAGCTTGGAGGCAACATTCTGAAAGGATTAGGCACCATCCTTCAGGATGCAGTGTATTTATTGAAACAGAAGCTTCTAAATAATACTGCGTCCCCAGTAGGAAAAATACACAGGTCTGGTAACCAACAAGTAGAAGCAAGAATGGCTTCACTTACCATCACTCCCACTGACCCATGAAAATTTCATGCTTTCATCTCTGTAAGTCTAGGCTCTGCAGGGTCAAAGGTCCAGGTCTCCAAAGAGGATGCACTCTTGCCAGGAGACATATTGAGGGTCCTGCTGAACCACAAGCTATAGCTGCTACCAAGACACTTTGGAGTTCCTGAGTCTAGGGACCAGCAGATGAGAAGAGAAGTTACCGTACTGTCAGGGCTAAGTGACCCTAATTAGCAGGAAGATGTGGGGCTGATTTGACACAATGGGAGAAGGGAGCAATTCACGTGGAACCCAAGTGATCTACTTGGATGCTCCCTGGCATTCCCATGCTCCACTGTAACTGTGATTGTACATGTGCAGCAACATCAGCCAGAGAAAGATATGACTATCAAGGATTTGGACCACTCAGGAATGAAGGTTTGGGTCATAACACCAAACAAGCCACTAAGACATGATATAGCTGAGGGTGAGGGAAAATCAGAATGGATAGTAAAGGAGGGGAAGGATAGGTGCCATCTCAACTGCAGTGACAGTGACTATAACTTTCCCCACTACCTCCTTCTTCAAAGTTTCTCTTCAGGAACAGAGTCCCATGCAAAGCTTGAAAGAATTGTCCCTTGAACCTATCTGGAGAAGTAGGTCTCCGTGGCTCTAGGACAGCTATGAAAATGCAATACTCAGATCTCCCGCTGTGGGGATCACAATTAACTTCTACACTCTGAATCTGCTACACTTCCCACGGGCTGCTCTCAGACAATGACAGAGTGCAGCAGTGATGCTAAGTCACGCCCATCTTTGCAGGATGCAAGGCTCCTCTGATGACCACCTTGAGCTCAAAGACTATCCATTAGCCTGGCTGAAACTTTTTTTAGAACTGTGTCCATCCAATCTGTTTTCCTTTCTTCCCTCTTTCACAGAGGTCAGACCTGCATCATAGTCTGGCAGCTTTTCTGGCCTCTTCTGGCTTCCTCTCCCTTTCCCCTTCACAGGCATTCTCCCAATAAATCTATAAATCCAATTCCACCTAATGTCTGCTTCTCTAAGAACCTAACAGAAGTGTCCATGAAACAGCTTAAAACTATAATCCATGATTTCAAAACAAGCTAAGAAAATAATTCAAGACATGAAAGAACAACATATATCAACATTAGAAAAAAAATCATTAAAAAAGATGACATATTCAGGAAAGTTACAAATAAAAGTAAAAGTTGTTTAAAAGATAAAGATTAATCTGCAAGACACACAAACCCAAATAAACACAGTAAGTAATGCCTTAAGAGAACAGAAGATTTAAAAAGAGACAACTTAACAAAAAGAAACAAAGAGTTTTTTTAAAAAAGGTACTATTTGGGATCTTTGGTCAAAGAATTTCTTTAATTTCCCAAAGTATTATTCCAGTTGCTTCACACCTTCATTATTGAGATTGTCTCTAGATCTAATAACTAGCTATTTCCCTTTTTTCACAAACTCAGTGAAGATCAGTTAGTCATTATCCACCTCCAAATTATCCAAAACTTCCTCAAAGAATCTTTTTTAAATTTTCCTTGACTTAATTGGGGCTGGGGTCGGGGGCGTAATATTTAACCACCTTAAGGCTCACTTTCCTCAGGTGCAAATGGGGTTAAAATAATCTACACCATAGAATAGTGGGAACTAAGTGAGATAGTATTATGTAAAAGTGTTTGTCACACTGGCACATAACGTTCTAATGTTGGCTATTTATCTAAGAGTATCAGTTTAATATGAAGAAACTAACATGTAAAAAAAATTAACTCTATTATTTTCTATTACCTATTATTCTGTTATCTCCGGTCACCTAAACCTGGTTTTTCTTATTTCATCTTTCCATTATTGCCTTCTCTCCTCTTCACATCGACGGTAGAAACCTCAAGACTTCACAGAGTTCTCCACAAAGAAAAACAAAGAACACAGGTACTTAACCCACACAGAAACTCCTTGCCTGCCTATGACGCGTTTTTGGAGGCTCCAGAAGAGGGCCCGCCCCCACCTCGTCCCGCCCTCGCGATTTCTGGACGCGCAGACAAACCCAAACGCATCGTTGAGACCACCTCGCTTCCGGCTGGTTACGGCGGAACTGAGGTGCATGAGTGCTCTCCAAGGCGATTTACATATCGATCGTTTATTGGCTACTAGCAAGCACTCGCTCTCCTCATTGGCTGATTCTGCTCCGCGCCGACGTTCCGGGAAGGATGTTCGCCGCGGCGATTGAGACTGAGGGTCACCGGTGCCTGCATTTCCGTTTCCGGCTCACCTCTGGCGCCATGGCGACGGCGAGAGGATTGGGATGTCTGCTGACATTAGGCAGATGGCGCCGCGGCCTTGGAGTAGCTCCCCAGTCCCGAGTGAGTGCTTACTTTCCCTGCTCTCATAGAAGTTGTGGATCTTGACGACAGCTCCGCTGCGAAGAGGAGCGCTCTCGGCAGCTCCTCCCTTAGCCAGCGCCCGCAACCATCTTTTCTGCCCGCTAATCAGCTTTTCTTTCTCGGCCTGCAGGCGTTCGTTGCTGTCGTGCCCGGCGTATCCCAGGTGGACAACAAATCCGATTTCCTGAAGAAAAGGTGCCATCGCCGACACCCCGGCATCCTGCAGCTGTCATGCGTGCGGCTGCCGCAAGCGTTGGCTGACGCCGCGCAGTTACTGTTGCTGGGTGAGTAACGGTGGGAAATGGAAGCTCGAGAGGAAGCGGAGACGAGGCCTGCGTACAAGTGATTCTACTTTTCATTTTTGGTCCATAGAGAGCTCGATGCCCATTACGGAGAAGCAGGTGCAAGCACTGACCAGTTATCTCTGGAGCCGGCATTTACCTGTAGAGCCAGAGGAGTTGCAAAGACGGGCTGTATATCTTGAGAAAAAATACCTGGAAAACGCAGGTAGAACTTAAGAATAATTAGAGACTAGGCCTCATTGAAAAAGCAGCGGGAAACGAAGAGCAAGAAATAATTTCACAGTCTGTTAAGTAGGTACTGCAGTTTCCTGTTTGCCTTTCTGGCCAGAGCAGTTATTACAATGATGCCTTCTAGGAGAAGATAGATTATTTCAGAGACTGCCCTTAGGGTTTGAGTAAAGGTCGGTGAGTGCTTCAGTACCCTGTGAAAATTTAAATCTTTGGGTTTTTTCCTCCAAGTCCACTGGATTAAGACCGTTTAAAGTTTTTGTTCAAGTGAAATAGAGTCCTTGTCCAGTACTAAAACCCTCTACAGGGAGAGGACAATAAGTATAATTTGTCAAGTTACTTTCATGGTTATGAGTTTCTTCATATTAAAGATATGCCTTTATTCATCTTCCCTGCATTTCCCGTAGTACCTGGTTCATAAGAGGTGCTCGGTAGATGAAATAGTACTGAGTTGAACACAGTCATGAGACTTGAGGCTTTTCAAGCCGTTTTTCTCTCTATAGGAACATGGGATACGACACATTGTTAAGTGTTGGGGAAGTGAAGAAATCCACAAAATACTGTCTTTATCCTATCATTTTAATCTTTTTTATACTTCCCTTTGATATAGAACAAAACCTGTGGGATAGGGTTGGTTGAGTTGAATAAACTGCTGTTGGAGGCAAAATACTGATACACTTTGGTGGTGGTGGTGGTGGTAGTCGTAATTCTTGCCTAAAAATTTTCTCTAGATTTTGCTTCTCTCTCAAGCTTTGAGGCTTTTCCCAGGTGGGAGTTGGGAGGGAATGGGCGGGCAGTATATTCAGATACTGGATCTAAGCCCTGTTCTTCCTAGGTCCTTACTTCCAGTCCTTGTTCTCGCCCCAGACTCATCTAAGATGGAGGAGAAACTTCACGAAGCAGTACTGCGTGCTTTGCGCAAAACCACCTATCATTGGCAAGAACTGAGGTAAGGGGGACTGGAATGGCTGACGCAGAAAGAAGAGTTTGACTTTAGAAGGGGAGTTGGGGAAGTGCAATTACACAACTTAGTGTTTGAGAAAGCGACCTGATTTGTAAGGCTTCCTAGGACTCTTCTGTGTTGAGGAGTGAGAGTGTTGAAGAGATCTTTCCAAAGATTTCATTTCCTAAAACTCTAGAGGGTAGCTATGGGGTAGAGGTTGTTTCCCAGTGACATGACTCTGATTTTTCTGGCAGCTACAATGAGGGACTGAGCCTGCTGTATATGGCAGCAAGACTGGATGGTGGCTTTGCAGCAGTCTCCAGGGCATTCCATGAGGTGAAATTTCCTCAGCTTCCAGCCTGAACCCTTTTACCATCAGTTCTCTTTTTCATAAAGTAATCTTCTGGGGTAGGGTTCTTGGGGCGTTGTGTGTTTGTGTGTGTGTGTGTGTGTGTGTGTGTGTGTGTGTGTTTTAAAGAGGCCCTATTTATCCTCTGAAGGGATTTTGTGACCCAGGAAGGGTTTAGAATAGCTGTTTTAAGAGCTTCCTATTCTATAAAGCATTTACATTGAATCTTAAAAGACGTCTATATCTCATCTGCTTTGTCGTGGTCCCCTAAGTCATATTTACCAAGACCCTAAATAAGTGTCTACTTACCCCACTGTGTGGTGTTGTCTATTTCTTCAGATCCAAGCTCGACTTCCAGAGTTCCAGCCAAAAACCTTGATGGACTTTGGCTCAGGTACTGGTTCTGTCACCTGGTGAGTATCTTTCTCCATCTCTGTCACCTAGCTCTAGAAAGCCATGTTACACCACTCCAATATCAAGAGAATGGAGAACCAGAGGGAGAATGGGAAAGTTAGGAACTGGAATAGTTCTTCCCTCAGATTAGACAAGGTGCAAGAAGGTATATGGATTAGGACGAGAGCTTAAAGAAGTGTCAAGTGAAAAAAAGATATTTAAAAGGATAAAAAAAGGAAAGGCATTTGGTCTAGGGCATGTGTTTTACATATCATCAAAAAATTTTTTGTGTACAAATAGTTTTTTGAGTCTCTTTTTTTTAAGGAGTTGTAAATGAAATAAGAATATAACATGGTTAATTTTTCTAGCTATCTTAACAGCACTCTTTCTCCAAGGGTTGGTTGGGGACAGAGGGGATCTCTTGTAGGAATGACTATCATGAAAACTGGTGTGTTGTGTTTTGTTTTGTTTTGTTTTGTTTTGCTTTTTGCCATCTTAGGGCTGCTCACAGTACTTGGGGCCAGAGCCTACGTGAATATATGTGCGTGGACAGCTCAGCTGCCATGTTGGAATTGGCAGAAAAGCTACTGAAAGGTGAGGACAAAGTATAAGGAAGGGCTTTTCCAAAGTTGAAGGAGTTAAAAAAGCAAAGGAGTACTAGAAAGGGTCTTGTATCGGGGAGTAGAGGAGAGGGCTGCAAGTGAAAGGTGAGTCTGACCTTTCAGTGCTGTGGTCAGGCAGCAGGTGCTGACAGCCGTGGTTGGACTGTGAATGGGCTGGGTAGAGATTAACAGGACAGACGACCCAGTATTCTCCCTGCCCTTTTTAATAGTTGCCTACCCTATTGCATCTCACCCTCAGCTGGTGTTTCTCTTTATTCTCAGGGCCATGTTTCTTATTGGGATGTCACTTGAGTTTATACCTATACACTCTCAAAGTTGCCACATCTCTGCTTTCCTCCACAGGTGGTTCAGAATCTGGGGTGCCTTCTGTTCCAGGTGTCTTCTTCAGACAGTTTCTACCTGTATCACCAAAGGCAAGTGGCAGTGTTTAAAGTATGGTAACTGTGGAGTATGCAGATGGAGAACTGTAGTCTCGGCTTTGCAACCTAGTGTTGAGTTTATAACCTAGTGTTGAGTGTTAGAAAATTTTAAAAAGCAGAAGAGATTTAGTGGGATAGACCTTTGTTGTACTCTTAGAAGAGGGCGATAATCAGGTCTGTCGTGTTCCTTGTCTTGTACACCAGGTGCAATTTGATGTGGTGGTGTCAGCCTTTTCTCTAAGTGAACTGCCCAGCAAGGCCGACCGCGCTGATGTAGTCCAAACCTTGTGGCGCAAGACAGGTCATTTCCTGGTGGGCAGAAACTTTTTTTCCTTTTTTTCCTTTTAAGATTTAAAGCAGCTTCACGGATTTTATGCCTTTCCTTCTCCCCATGGGAGCTTGTCTTCATTCTTGACCATTCTCCTTTGTCCCTCTTTTAGGGTCTCTGTCCCCATTTTATATATAATGCCCATTTCTCTTAGGACCCCTACTCCATCTGGGGATGTTCTTACAGAGCTATGACATTTATGTTTTCATGTAATTCAGGGCTTCCTCTTATTTTTCCCTTTTGTAATCAGATATTGGTGGAGAATGGAACGAAAGCTGGGCACTCCCTTCTCATGGACGCCAGGGACCTGGTCCTTAATGTAAGGTTCTTTCTCCTCCTTTCTCCCTACTCCTCACCCCCCACCTATTCTCACCAGTTGTTGGTACTCCCTTGAAAATTGAAGAGACTCTGTCGTACAATGGTAAGGGTGACTGTCAAGATGTTAGGCATATAAAGTCGTCATGATACAGAGTAGTGGTTGGCAAAGCTGGGCCCGTGGATCAAATCCAGGCTGCCGCCTGTTTTTGTACAAGCCATGCTTATTTGTGTGTCTGTGGCTGTTTTCACACTACAAACAGCAGATGAATAGTTGGGGTAAAAACAGATTTTGCCTACTCTGTGGGCCTTTAAATTTTTTTTTGCTGACCCCTGATTGCTGAGCCAAGAACCTTATCTCTTTGGGACAGTATGAGCCAGTGTATAATCATACATTGAATTGTCCTAGAGTAGGATTTTTTTGAGAGTGGAGGTTGCTGACAGGGGAGAGCACCATACTGTGTGCCAAGTTTCTGCTTTTCTCCTGCTGCATAGAGAAAGTTCTTTGTTTGGAGTATTAGAGAAGTAGCCAGCTTAACTCAAAGAACATGGTTAATAATTACGAGAATTGAATGTTAAAGAAGTCCTCGATTTACTGAGTGCAGAGATTGAGTTATGAGAATAAATCCCTTTTTTGTTTCTTTGATTTCAGGGAAAAGAGAAGTCACCTTTGGACCCTCGACCTGGTTTTGTCTTTGCCCCGGTGAGTATTACTTCTTCCTTTCCCAGCATGCAAAGATCTGAACTCAGCTGTGGCCAGGAAAAGTAAGAGGGTAAAGCTGAGCCACCCTACACTACTTGGTGTCCCTATCCCGTTTCTTTCTTAGTGAGTCCCTGGCTTTCCCTACCGCCTTCTCCGGTGCTCCCTTATCCCTAGCCCTTCTTGACTCCATCACTCTTTGTTTTTGGTTTTATGATCTGTGGTTCTTTTGTTTCACCTCTTTTCTTTTATTTGTGTTCACAGTGTCCCCATGAACTTCCCTGTCCCCAGATGACAGCCTCTAAGCCTCTGGCCTGTAGCTTTTCCCAGGCTTACCATCCCATCCCCTTCAGCTGGGTATGTACCTTGGGAGTACTGTGGCAGGGAGAAGATAACCTGGGAGAGCGCAGTGAAAAAGAATCAAAAGTGGGAGGAGTTGGGAGATTCAGAGAATTGCTTGGAGATTTTAGGGCCTGAATATGCCTGACTTACAGACTATGAAAAGGGCTTCAGGAATGAGGTTCACAGATTTTTTTCCCTCCAAACGTACCTTTTCCCTCCAAACTGACTCCATATCCTTATCTTAGAACAAGAAGCCAAAGGAGGAGAAGTTCTCGATGGTGATCCTTGCCCGAGGGTCTCCGGAGGAGGCTACCCGCTGGCCCCGTATCACCCAGCCTGTCCTTAAGCGGCCACGCCACGTGCATTGTCACCTGTGCTGCCCAGATGGACAGAGGCAGCATGCTGTGATCACGGCCCGCCGGCATGGCAGGTGAAGAGCGTGTGACCCAAGTTAGTGGGAGGTGGCAAGGACCTGCAGTCCACACTGACCCTTTCTTTTATGCAGGGATTTGTATCGCTGTGCCCGTGTCAGCTCCTGGGGAGATCTTTTACCTGTGATCACACCGTCTGAGCCTCCTCCATCCCCTGCTCAGGATCCCCCTGAGAGCTGACAAGGATGCATAACAAGTGTTTCCTTCTGTCGTGCCTGCCAAGGCTGAAGCTACCTGGCATCCAGGGTGGGAGTACTGGTACCCCCATATATCTGTGTTTGCTTGAGGTTTTAATGATAATAAAAAGTTTTCCGAGAATAGAAATGGATCTTGTGATTCTTAAAAGGTCTAGAGGTCCGTTGTCATGGCCTATCCTATAATATAATGAAGAGAATCCTTAGCTTTTCAGTGGTTATCTTCCCACACAAATCTCTAGCTCACCCTCTCCCTTGAGGAAACTGCTGCTTCCACCAGATTCCAGGACTTCACAGGGAGTCCTGGAGGTGAGGTGGGGTAGTGGGAAAACTGCCCCCAGCTCCTTGAGAACTGGCTCAACAGGTCTCAGGGTTGTTTTGCAGGCCACCTGAATAGGGGAATCAGCAGCCGCCTGGCCTCTGGTTTTCTCTCCCTCCTGCGCTTCCAACTTTGTCAGCTCCCTCATAGTTCACCTCATACGCTTCCCTCAAGACTGGGTTCTGCTCGGGCCTGAGTCGTCCATCGCCACCCCTGAATATCCAGGCAGGAGCCTTCAGTCTACTTGGTTCATTTCTCAGTTCTCCCCTAGTACTGTTTCAGAGCTAGAGCAACTTTCTTTGCCTTAAAACTCTCGGTCCCTCTCCTGCAATATATATCAGCGAGCAGGCCTAGTCAGAAGTTGTAACAGTATTGATGTAACACTAGAAATCTCAACTCCCTGTTAGACATTTCCACGCCTGGAGCTATTTTTCTGGGGTTACAGGAAAGGGGAGTCCACTCACCTACTAGTTCCCATGGAGTGGTGGCGGGTCCACTTGGCAGCCCCACCTCCTTACCCCAGGTGGCCCCAAATCCCCTCTGAAAGGGTGCAGTTCAGGTATCAGCATCGCCACCTGTAAGACTTGGGCTGGGGTGGAGAGGGCATGGAAGGCTTAGATCAAATGTCCTGAGTGAGGCAGGACTAGTTTGTCCCCGACACAAAACGGCTGGGAAGGAGCTACCACGGACTCCCATTTTTGAATCAGACCAGCCCCAGGCCTGAGCTGACTGTCCACAGTCCTTGGATTAGTCATAGCACTGAAGAGGAGGAGAAGACAGCACCAGGCTGAGCCTGGCAGGGAGTCTGGAGTTACTGGTTTCTAAAACCATGCAGGCGTCAGCCAGGGGAGGGGCCTCCATGTAGGGGAAGGGCCGGAAGCTGGGGCAGGGCCCCAGGCAGCTGTGCAAGGCTGCGCAAGAAGAGGCAACAGAGAAGAGAACAGAAAGGATCCCGATAGCCTTTCGAAACTCAGGAGAGTGGCCACTCCAGCTTTGACCACCTAAGACACCACTCCTGCTCCATTTGTTATTCTGAGCCCTCTGCTTACCCTGTACCCCAAGGATGGAGCCACTGCTAGGAGTGAAAATTGGCTGCCTGTTCGCCATGCTGGTTCTCACTCTGATCTGTGGCCTCATTCCCATCTGCTTCAAATGGTTCCAGACTGATGCAGCCACAGGTACAGCCCTGCCCCATCTTTGTCCCCAGAACCTAAGTCTGCCTTCAGCCCTGTCACCCTGTCCTGCTGTCTTGCTCTGATTTTCTCATCATCCCCGAGCTTGGGACATTGGGTGCTGCCTGTGGCTCTTTCCTCACCTTTGTCTATCTCTGCATTGCTGACTGGATCATAACTCCTGCTTTTTATTAGGTCGACACCACTGGATCCTCAGCCTCCTGGGCTGCACTTCTGCTGGCATTTTCCTGGGAGCGGGGTTCATGCACATGACGGCTGAAGCCTTGGAAGGAATTGAAGCAGAGATCCAGAAGTTGGTGACACAGGTGAGCACCCGAGTTGCTGAGCTGCAGGGCTGTGAAGCCAGAATGATGAACAGAACCAGAGGGGGGAAAGGGGTAAAAGCAAAGAAGCCCAAGACATGGAAGGACAACGAGGAAGATGACAGCTCTTGTGTCGTGTGGAATGATGGAAGCAGGTCAGGTTGGGCTATAAGGAAGGCAGTGAGGCTGACAGGACAGGACAGGAAGCTGAGCTGCTCTTTACCTTGTCTGATGTATGCATTTTTCTCCCTTAGAACAGGACAAAAAGTGAGGGAAATTCTTCTGACGATGCTGATTCAACTCATGTAAGTATCTCCCACCAGCCCCTACCTGGAGAGCAGGGAGAACCAGAGACTCCTTTCACACCTAGACCCTTTTGAGAGGAGCATGTGTGGAATTCCAGGAATCCCTTCTGCTCCTGACTTACGCATTGTGGAGGAAAAGAGGAGCCACCCAATCCTTTTGGGCTTATAAAACCCTAGAGAGAACTCTTGCTTAACTCTTCCTGTCTTTCTCTGGACCCTTGGACATGCTTCTGTCATTTCCCTGAATGTCTGGCCCTCTTGATTTTGTGTCCCTCAGTCTCTCTGGTATTCTGGTCATATGTCTATGTCTACTCTTGGCTTCATTCTCCTTTTTTAGGTTCTCTTACCACACTTCCCATCCTGTTCAGTCTCCCAGTCCCATGTCCATCCAGTGCAGTTCCTTCCCTTCCCTTCCCACCTTACAGCCCCTCTCTGTTCCTAGATCAAGTATCCCTATGGAGAGCTCATCATCTCCCTGGGCTTCTTCCTTGTCTTCCTTCTGGAGTCGCTGGCATTGCAGTGCTGTCCTGGGGCTGCTGGAGGATCAACAGTGCAGGAGCAGCAGTGGGGTGGAGCTCACGGCCTTGAACTCCACAGCCATGGACCTCTACCCTCACCGTCTCGGGGTCCCCTGCGAGCCTTCATCCTCTTGCTCTCACTCTCCTTTCACTCCGTGTTTGAAGGTCTAGCTGTGGGGCTGCAGTCCACAGTGGCAACCACCGTGCAGCTCTGTCTTGCTGTCCTGGCTCACAAGGGGCTTGTAGTGTTCAGTGTAGGACTGCGGCTGGTGCAGAGACACACTGGATCACGTTGGGCCATGCTCTCCATACTGTCCTTAGCTCTCATGTCCCCCCTGGGCCTAGCCCTAGGGCTGGCTGTGGCTGAAGGAGACTCTGAGGCGGGGCAAGGCTTGGCCCAGGCTGTGTTAGAAGGTGTGGCGGCTGGCACCTTCCTGTATGTCGCCTTCCTAGAAATTCTGCCCCAGGAGCTAGCAAGTCCTGAGGCCCCTCTGGCCAAGTGGGGCTGTGTAGCTGCTGGTTTTGCCTTCATGGCTGTTATTGCCTTGTGGGCCTGAGAGATTCCTGATTTTTCTGATGGACCTAAGATGACCTTATCCTCAGGAGACACCAACTAAATGACCTTAGCCCTTAGACACTTCTTCACTGAGACAAAGTGTCAATCACTAGGCATCATTTCCTTAAACTGGACCCCAGCTTTTCCCTCCATGAGGTCCGATTTCTCATGCAGGACTGAGAAAAGGATCTTTCGTTTGAGTGCCCATAAACTGGAGAATTGATATAAAGATCATCATTTTTGGTCTTTATACTTGACTCTTGGCCCATTTATGCTACTGTGTGTAATAAAATGTCCATTTTATCCTTCCCCTTTAGCCATGCTCCACTTCACTGCTAGGAGCTGCCTGGTGCAGGAGGTGGTGGAGTGGGAAGGCAGAAGGGTGAGTGTGCGGTGCCATCTTCTCTTCTGGAATTGGGCCGCTAGCCATTCTATCCATTGTGGGCCATGCCCCTTAAGACATGGGAGCATGGCTGAAATTTCAACAGCTCGCTACCACCTTATGCACAGGTGTTGAGAAACTGAGCCAGAGTTCCCGGCACTGAGAGAGAGGAAGTTTTAACAAGAGAAACTATGGGAATCTAGTTGTTTTCCCCCTACGCTAACCACACCCATCCCACGCCTACTACCTGTTATCGCCTCCCATCACTGTCCAGCGGACTCTTGAGATAAGGCTAAATGGAGACAATTTCTACCTGTTTTTCACACTGAACCCTGTATGGCCTCAGGGACACTGTTGCTCTTCTCTGAGGCTCTGTCTCCTTCCAGCTGCCTTATGCTAAGGGACTAAGAAGCAGTGTGTTTGGAGAGGGAGCAAGGCGCTGGATAAATGCCTGGGGTGATTATTCGGCTCTGCCACGACTTACTGGCTTTCCTACTACCTGACTCACCTGCCCCTGTGGCCCCAGCCCCTTCCTTCCAGACCATTCACCTTTCGGTTTGAGTAACTCCTACAACGTGTTGCTTCTCCTCGAAACTGCTAAGGACATAAGATTGTTCACTATGTCTGCGAGTCTGTTACTGTTTTGTAGATGAGTTCTTACGGTTCCTGGGGGGAGAGGGTGGGAAGGAATAAAATTTGGGAGTTTGAGATTTACAAATGTTAGCCACTATATATAAAAACAGGTTTTTTAAAAAATTTCTTCTGTATAGCACAGGGAACTATGTTCAATATCTTATAATAACCTTTAATGAAAAAATACGAAAATGAATATATGTGTGTATATGCATGACTGGGACATTGTGCTGTGCACCAGAAATTGACACATTGTAATTGACTATACTTCAATTAAAAAAAAAATTTTTTTTTTAACTGCTAAGAATAAGTACAGAAACTGATTCTCTGGAGTTGAGGAGCAGCAGGATGTCTGTGGCTCAGCCCCTGAGGTATGAGATGGAGGACTATTTGAGACTCAGTGGAGAAACTGGGAAGAGAAAGGGTGCCCTGTGAGCCCCACGGCTCACCAGTTTGCTCCTTCTCATGTTTTCGGTGCGGAAGCCCAAGTGGCCTTGACATGGACAAAGTCTCCTGAGTTTCATTCTTAGCTCGATCTGTCTCCTGTCCGTCCCATTCCCCTCCCCGTAAATTGCAATACTCAAACCTCCTCACAAAACCAGCTTACACACACGGGGGTCAGTGAGAAGACAAACTTCAGGCAAAACCGAATAAAATGGTCTGACACGGGGAAGAACTTCTTTGAAGCACCATCCTACTCTGTTTTCCCTTCAGTATTAAATGTTCTCACATGAGATACACTCATCTGTCGTAATAAGAGAGTTTCTACATTGAGCACCTGGTGCTGTACTGTTGCTTTCACATATATTATCTCACCTTCCCGATCCTGCCAGGTAGATATTATCCCTATGATGGGTCTAGGGAGGCCTATTTAGGCAAGTTAAAGAACTTGATCACAGAGCTAGCTGGGCTCCAAACCAAGCTGCTTCTGAGATTCTAAGAAAAGCTCAAGATGTAGATTGCTCCTCTCCTTCCTTACCTTCACCTCCCCATCTCATATGTGAGGGTCTTAGAAGGAAACAGAGAGCACATTGGGTAAGTGAGGCAAGTTTAGTAAAGGGAGTATGTAGAAAGGTGAGGGCAGGATTTGGACAGAGCGGCAGGGGTGGGGCAATCCTCTCGACTGAGTATAACAATGCCATTACCGAGGCTGAAGAGAGGAAGCGCTTACCAGAAACTCATCCAACACGAGCCATGGCCTCGGCAGAGGGATACAGCCAGCCTTCGGGGACTCAACCAGGAGGAAGCCAGAGGCATACCCTCACTCTCTTCTACTCTTTGACCTACTGCCAGTGTCTCTTGTTGGCCATACCCAAACAGAAGCCAAGGACAAAAATGTCTGTTGGTGCATTGCAGATAGCTCATTCTCATGAGACACAGCTCATGAACAGTCTGGAGGGTCAAACAGAAAACGTTCCACACACCATCGATCCTCTGCTGCTTTCAACTCAGTAATTTTGCCAGGACTCTGAAAGGGAATTGGAAGTGACACCATTATGTGGGAAATTAGAGGGCTATTTCTGGCACAGGGGATTTGTATGACTCCAGAAAGCAGACTTGAGGAGAAACACATTAGACTCCGGGACTCTACATATGTTTCTGGGTCACTGATGCTATCAGCATTTGAGGTCAATGAGCAGAGGCTGGGAGGTTTCAAGCCTGGGTGGGTCATCACTTTTTGCCTCCTCCCATTCCAGGAGCCTTTAGATTCCCCTTTAGCCTCCTTTGCATTCAGCCATCCTTCCCTCAACCATTTCCTTTTCCTTTTCCAAAATCCTTACCAACCAGGACCGGAACCACCTTTACTTTGAACCATATTGTATCAAGAGCTGGAAGAAAGCTAGAGAATGCTGCATAGAGAGGGCATCAGGGTCCGGAAAAGGAACAATCTCGATCACTTTCCAAAGCTATGAATCCCCAGCAGGGAGCCAGAGAGAGCTATAGGGAAACAGAAGATGAATGTGATTTCTGAATGAGCTTGAAGTGAGGAAGAATGGAATAAGAACAGGCAAGGAAGAGAAACACTGGACAAGGAAGGGCTGAGTTAGCTGGGCCGTGGTGACTAGAAACAGATTCAGGAGAGCACCTTGCTTCCAGGAGAGATAGGTTGTAACTGAAGAAAATTAGAATCATGAGAATTGAAAAATAAAAACAGAAGTGAAGATATGCAGGTTGGGAAAATGGATAAGAGGAGAAGCCAGTTGGAATAGTCACAAGAGAATTTACATGGAACAGTTTCCAAGTCTTCTCAATTCCTGTGCCCCTTCCCCACCCCTCATTCTCTACCCTACACGTGTATTTTTTATATATTTAAACAGAACAAAATGAAAGAATGAGACCTCCAACTGCCCTCCCACTTTGAGCCAGCTTTCTATTTTTGCATAATAAATGATTCTCTGAAGCAACCCTCTGGAGCTCCCAGCTTTTCCTTTGCTTACAGCCTGAGGGTTGGGTTTGGATATTGCAGGTATAAGATGGTAATTTGTGAAGAAAGGGAGATGGAGAACAGCATCAAAGAGGAACGAGAGTTCAGTGAATACCCCCGAGCCAGATGGGAGGCCAGTCAGAGACCATCACACATGAACAAGATACACCCAGGAACTAAAACGGAAGAATGCCAGGCTCATTCCCGTGGGATAATTCATGCCACTGCGCCCTTCCCCTGAAGGACAGTTTTCCAGTGTCTTGCCTCCCTCACCCTACAAAATGGTCCCTTGCTCCTGGCTCTGGGGGATAGAGTACAAAAAACGGCTGCAAGGCATGAAGGTGGCTGGTACGTGTGTCAATCCCCAGACGCCCTCACATCCCGCCCGTCCCCCCCTCCTCCCCTCGCCGACCTGAGGGAGGAGCTGATGGCCACCAGCAAAGGTGAAGCGAAAGGGATGCAGACAGCAGTTACACCCCTGTCCCCCTGCCCGGGTCCGCAGGGATGCTTAAAGACTCCAGTTGTCAATTCTTTCCTTTTGATTTCAGCTTTGTTCTGAGTTACGCTCTTAAGATTTGTTAAGTATCAGAAACAGAAAACATTCCCCTTTTTACTGTACATTTATCCAATTGGGAAATTCTGATGTTGGTGAGAAGAGAGGGTATAAGCGGCTTCCATTGCCCTGGGCACTGTGTGCCCTGACTACATGCCTGGCCTCTAGTCAGAATTGACTCTCACTTTCCAGTTAGTCCTAAAACCTGTCTAGAAAGGTGGCATCTCCCACTCCAGCCCTCTCCCTGACCACTAGTGGAGCACTCTCTAAAGCTCAGTGTCTACCCTCCTGCCACAGGTTCACTGTTTTGTGTGTTCCTTCAGAGAATCACCCTTTAATATCTCTTTATGAGTTCCAGAATTTTCAAGCTGACGCCACAAGGCTCTCATCACTGTGTTCTTCTGGTTTTAATCTCCTTACCATTGCACCCTTGCTTAGCTATCTTGGGCTTCTGTCCCTAAAGTCAGGGAAACATTCCTTGAGAACGAGAGGAAGAGAAAAAACAGAGTCCTAGGTCTGAAACCGAGACAAAAAGGAGGTAGTTTGTGGTTCACCTTCTATAAAGTCACCCACCCTCTCATCTGAGCCTCTGATCCAGAGCATGGGCAGGAGCCACAGACCACGGCTGACCATGGTATCAAGCCCTTCCTACATAGCTACATACCTAGCCCATCTCTAGGATCATAAACAACGGGAGATTTAGGAAGAGACCTCGGAGCTGGAGAAAATTAGGAAGAACCATGCCAACCACAAGAGGGCACTGCATCCCCATGGGCTGGCCTGGAACGTGCAGGATCAACAACGAAGAGAGGTCAGACAAGGACAGCAAAACCCCTCTCCCTTGCTCCCGGCAGACAGCATCTCCCCCTCAACCTCGCCCCTGGGTTTCTTATAGATGCAGAGACATCCATCGGAGAGACACACAATCCCCGCTCATTTCACACATCACCTCTGTGGCAGACACATACACGTGCTCTCATATATGTACACACAAATGTAATTTACTCCCTCCTCTGAAGATGACCCTGCTAACAGTGTATCTGTGTAGGTAAATGTACTGAGAGGACCTGCCTTCCCTTCCTTAACACCCAACAGCAGCTGTTGCCAGTCAAGTCTGAGTTCTTTGCCTTTTTCTCGTGTTTTGTTTATCTACGAGTTAGCTGGTCCAATGATTCCAATTATGGTGTTTCTTTTCTTTACTGTGGCACTTAAGCACTCTTTGCTGCCTGCCCTGCGTGTGGTTACCCAACACTCTCGCCATCAATAGCTGCCTCTGTAACCCTGCTGGTCACCTAATACCGCCCCCTTCTGATCCTAGCCTATGGCATTTCAAATAGATTCAGTCCTGTGAGAGAGTGAGGAAACACTCAAGATTTAAGAACATATTTCAGAGGGGAGGGTAGAGCTCAAGTGGCAGTGCTCATGCTCAGCATGCACAAGGTCCTGGGTTCAATTTCCCAGTACCTCCTTTAGAAATAAGTAAACCTGATGACCTTTCCCCCCAAAAAAATTTTTTTTAAAAGGACATATTCCTTGCCCCACTTCCATGTCAGTGTGTCAGCATCAGACACCAAGCTGCATTAGTCCTCGGCCCCGTTCCACTGAGGAGAGTATGAATGCCTGTGCCTGTGGGGTTTCTATAAAGTAGGCTGGCCAGTGACCTTGTAATAATCCATCTGCAGTCGTCTTGCCATTAATGCTGTCAGGTGTCTTCTTGTTTTTCCTTCTTGTTCCCCAAGAGCCCAAGAATCAGCCTGCAATAGCCACAGAATATCTGAAGTCCTCTTGATGATTATTGCTCATACCTGAAGAGCTGCTCTGAGAACCACAAATATAGTCTAGTTAACTCCCTGAGCTCTGGGATTCCAGGGGGAGGAGAAATCGAGAGAAAATCCTTTTTGCTGTGACTCTCCTGAAGGAGTATTCACATTGGGAGCAACTACGAGCAACACAACCCCTCTAGTAACTGCACGAGGCCTACTCTCCTGACTGTAACGAGCCACCCGAAGTGGAACTTAGGTGACCTTCGGAGGATCCTGCTGGAAAATGAGTCACGAGATGCCCTTAGATACTTCAGTGGGCTTTCTGCATTTCCTTGAGGTCTTGATGTTGGTGACATCTCTGAAATCCTACAGCATTTTTCAATCGTCCATCCCACTGATAAGGAAGTCTAAGATCTGAGCAACTCCTCCTGCCCAAACTTGAAAATACTAGCCACATCGAGGACAATACCATTCCGTTGGAATAGGGACCAGCGACTATGTCACCACACTTCGTGAAGCGTCTGTGCTCCATGAGCCCTCTAGCATGGTTTTTGTCACTTTGAGAAGAGAATGTGAGAGCTGGGCAGGGAGAGGGGAGGAAAGGGGGGTATGAGGCAGACATACTCTGACAAAGAAGAATTACGGTGCTCAGATTCCTCTACAGTTTATTGTTACAGCAGTTGTGGGAGACAGGAGGGCACCCTGCACACAGCACACACTGTGGTCAGAGCCCCGAGGCAGCCCCTCCCACACCTACGCCGAGCCCCAAGCAGCCCTGCCCAGCGTGGCTCCCTCCCCCTCCCCACTCTAGACACACAGTACAAGACAGCTACTGAAGTTAGTGCAGCCAGTGGCCCCAGGCCCCCTCCTACTGCCCAGCTCCAACCCCTCCCGCCTGCTGGTTCACTGCCTACCTCCTCCCATTCCAACTTCCGTTTCCACACTGAATGTTTCAGTCACATCCTGAGGACCACTAACCCACCAGCAAGCCTCCCCGTCACACATTCGTTTAGGCCCAGACCCTTCAGATGGCTGAAGGATTCATGAGAAGCCATATCAGCTTTGGTGAGTGGAGCCCCAGACCCAAGCCCCTTACTCTTGCAATACGAGATGTGAAGGGAGAGTCTGGTGGGGGCCCCGCAGACGACAACAACCTCCTATATCCCTTAGCTACAGACACCTGGATTAGGGAGAGGGGATACATGCCTTCTCCATCTTAACACCAAAATGAGACAGAGGGATAATTTATGGGTCTGGGTCCCTAAGAGATATTAGGACCTCTCTCCCAGGAGCTGAGGGGAATCACAGGTTAGAGGTCAAGGTTAAGGTAGCAATCAAAGATCAAGGTCGTCTCCCCACATGATCTGCCCATCTTCCCTTGGTCACTCTGGCCCAGTGCTCTCTGCACCTCCCAGGTTAGTGCTGGGGGAGGTGAGGGCTGGGTCCCACACCAGGGCAACAAGGGTCATTCAACAGGAGACCTCCATGGTGTGCCCCGGGGGCCCTGAAGGGAGAGTCCCAGACTCGCTGCTCTGGGACAGCGTGCGAGAACGGGACCGGTTGCCATCAACGGATGCTGCACTGGTCAGGGAGGCTGTGCGAGACCGGGACAGGCGAGTCATACAGGATGAGGCCACTGTGGAGACAGCAGAATAAGCAGGCAGTCAGAGAGGAGCGGGAAGAGAGCACAGCCACTCAGAGTGGGGCACTTAGGTGGAGAGGAGTGTTACATGGGGCCAGGTCCATGAGCTTGTTTTGGTAGATGGTGGTTAAGTCTGGGAATTAGCCTAAAAGGGTTCCTCCCCCTCAGTGCCCATCCCTCTTCCTGTGCAGCAACCTCTTGTCCTCATGACAGCCTCTGACCCCCATACTCACTGTAGCCCATGCCCTGCAGGAAGTACTTGAAGGCCTCCGTCAGCTTGCCTGGCTGCGGGAGTAAAATGAGCAGAGAGAGAGAGCGAAGGGTGGTTAGAAGCTGAGCTGGAGCCCCAGGCCGTGGCAGGTTAGAGACGGGGTGTGTGGTGAAGGGTCTCATTCAGCGCCACTAAAAGCCCATCCCACGGATGGCAGGGACACTCACCTGAGTCAGCTGGGGCTGACCTCCGGAGTCAGCCATCTGTTCAGGAGAGAGCCATCCAGAAAAAGTGATACGCACGTAAATACAATGAGCCATGCCAAGAGGCAGACAAGGATCTCTCTTCCCCAGGTTCCCCTCTCCAGGCCTTCAGGGTGGTTTTGATTTTCTGACTCCACCCACCCACCTGTTCCCACGCAGGACCCTGGAAGCCTACAAGCTCAATCTAGAGAGGATCTATGGCTCGGGACAAGGGGCCAGGAGTCAGGCCGCGTAGGGAGTAGGGTTACTGACCTTGAGGAAGGAAGTCTGAGTGGGGTCCAGTTTTGAGTTACATTCCACCTGGAGTAAGTAGGAGGCTAAATGAATGAGGTCACACTCCCTGGGGCCCCTCCCATCCAAGGGACCAGGGACCCAGACCCCAGATCCTTTCTCGTCAGCAACCTACCCATTTCCTTTTTACCAGAAATCAACCTCTCATATCCCAAAGTTGCTCTCCCTGACCCAAACAGACCTTGCCTCTTGGCAAGATACACCTCTGACTGCCACCCTAGGACTCCAACCCTCCCTCACCCACCCCAAAATCCCCTACTGACCACTGCATCTTCATGGGGTGCTTGGTCTCCTACCACCAGCATCACAGGGCACCTAGAGGCATAGTGTCGGCGAGCAGGCAGTGAGCCCCTGGCACTCCCTCCCCCGCCTCTTCCCAGAGGAGCAGCTGGAAAACATTGGCTCCAAAGAGGAAACAGCCTTCTGAACCCTGCCAACCCCACCAAGAAGGTTCAAAGGGGGGAGACCTAGAGGGTGGTGACTTGCTAAATAGGACAGGGTGGGAGATGACAAGAAAATTCCCTGGGAAAAGGATGTAAGCACCTAGGAAAGGCCCAGGGAGAGAGGCCAAGCTTTATCCCTAAGTCTTACTTGAGGGTGATGTCGCCTCCACGCTCAAAGTTCAGGTCTCGGCGGCTAAAGAGGGTTTAAAAGAAGAGTAGGAATTTCAGGCAAGCAGTGCTATCCATCCAGATAGAAGCTCTCTTCCCCCATGAGAAAGCTACCTTCCTCCCCCAAATTACAGTCAAATAGTGATGATTACAAGTGGGAACCGAAGGAGAAGGCGGCCGACAGGCCTCAAGCATGAGCCCTATGGTCATTTGTGCCCGAGGTCCCTGGTCACAGGGCAGTGAAGGAGACAGAAGAGCACGAGGACATGAGATCGTCTTACTTCCGAGAATCCAAAATCTAAGGAAGTAACAGGAGAGAGGGGGCCGGCTCCTCACGATTCTCCCCCCAGCGTCTGTCCCGCAGCTGCCCCAGCTGCACACCAAATCCCACCCACTCACTTGTTGTAGCTGTTCCAATACAGTTCGATGTTGTCCAGGTTGGGGGCATGTGCGATGATATTTCTATACTTTTGTATTAACTCGGAATTTCCAGACAGCTCTTCCTGAAGGAAAGAAAAGGGAGAAAAATTAGGGCTGGGAAGAGAAGTCAACAGTTACTAGATGCATATGTGTGACTGAAACGTTATGCTGTATACCAGAAATTGACACACTGTAATTGACTATACTTCAATTAAAAAAATAAAAGTTACTGGATGTGAAGAGGCAAGCCTTCTCCCCCCCCCCCCCCCCCCCCAGATCCCGTCCCAGGTAAGGAGGTCACCTCAGGCATTCCAGTCCCTGCCGGTCCCCTCCACGTCTTCCATTGTCCACAACCACTTACCTGGCTGAAAAGATGTCCAAGGATCATCTCCGAAATGGAAGAGGTGAGGCCTGTTAGCTATGAGGAAAGGGCAGGTGAGAAGGCTCAGGACACTATGAGGAGAAGAGACCCAGGCAAAGTGACACGGCTTCTTCCCTGCTCCATCCCCTGCCTTGAAGCTCGCAGGCCAATCAGTTATGCTCGGAGAGCCTAAATGGACCCATACAAGGGCAAGCCAGCCCTAAATCTCAGCACACAGACCCCTCCAAACCTTGTGAGCCGCCCAGTCCATCCAGCCCTTGGCATTGGGATCGATGTTGATGAGGACAAGACCCTCAACAGTATCCGGGTGGGTAAGCTGAGGGGCAGCGGACAGAAGGGAAATCAGAGGCAGGCACGGACTTATCCCCTCCCCACCAAGCTCACCCATTCCAGGCTCCCCACCCTCGTACCCACCAAGCCAAGCACACCCCCTAGCAAATAATACTCTCCTAATCAGTCTGCCTGGGCCTTGGACCCACCTCTCCCTGTCTGGGGTTTTTTTATGTCTTACAGCATATCGCGACAGGACGTAGGCCCCAGCTCCAACACCAACTCCAATTATTGTGGAGAAACTGTGAAAGGGAAACGTAGGTCTGATAGGCCCCAATGTCCCAAACTGTGGCTCTCCAAACTCCTCTCCCTCCTTCCTAAGGCCACAGTCACAGAGGACAGAAAGGGACCTTCCTTAAATGGGTGGGAGGGAAGAAGCACTGCTGAAAAGGAAGGTGCTGAGGAACTGAAAATGACCCTGGTGGCCAGTGTAGGTCCCTGAAGCCTTTCCCCAGCCCCCTCTGGGAGACCGAGCATCCTGAACAGAAACACCCATCTGCCTGCCAACCAGACAGTTTCCTCTATAGCTCTTTGTCCATCCTCCACTTTCAGAAGCCAGTTCAACTTGCTCTGTTTTAGTTCCTGGTTCCTCTAGAGGAACTAGGAAGAAGGGAACTTGAAAGAGGACGTGGAAAAAAAAAAAAAAAAAGATACAACTTCAGTGAACAACAGGAAGAATGCGGGGGAAGAGAGCCAAAGAAGTGAACCAGAGCTGCCCAGGGCCCCGGTGCCCAGGAAAAGCCAAGCCAAGCCAGGGATGGAGCCCAGGCGCCATCTGCACTAGACGTGCCCTGAGGAGGACTCGCTCAGCTTTCTCTTCCTTCTCCCACTCCTCTTACACACAGGGCACCCGTGCAGCAGGTGTGTGTCTGGAGGAGTCAGAGGGAGTGGGAGGGAAAGACAGGTCTGTCTGGTTCTGCAGGACTACATTGCCGCCTCCGCTTCTTCTCTAAGCTTCCTTCCAGGTCCCTTCTCAGCCTAAGGCAGGGCCCCCCTGCACACAGCTTCCTTTTCCTCTCTCTTCTATCCCTGAGGGCTACTCTGCTGACTCAAGTCAGTTTTCCAAACCCACCCCACTTCTTCTCAACAATCAGAGGAGGGAGGAGGAGGGAGAACTGGCCCAGGAGCCAGGGAGGACACAGGAGTTCTAAGGGCCACCTTGTGCTGGAAAGAGAACTCTGGCTTGGAGGGGTCCCCAGGCCTCTCACTTTAGGTACTGCAGGATGCAAGGGATCATGTCCGCAAGCTGGTCCAGAGATGGGTACTGATACCTGGGGAAGAAAGGAATGTTAAGGAAGATACCAACCTGGCCCCATGGCCCCCACCTCAGTGTCTGCCTCCTCCTTTCCCAGAATCACCACTTGCCCTCCCTCTCCTCCTCCCCTGCTGTGATCTTCCCCACACCTGCCCTGTGCCTCACAGTCTGATGAGGAGGGAAGGAGCTAATCCTCACCCCAGAGGGAACACGGGAGCACCCTCTTCCATTCCAGGGGCGTCCACATGAACCCGCACGAAGTTCTGAATGATTTCCTGCATATCCCCAAATTGAAACAGCGGCTGGAAGCAGGATTTATCTAAAGAGAACCCCCATCACCCCAACAGTAGAATCAGACAGGGAAAACATCCCCAAGTCTGAACCCACCCTCTTTCTTCCATGCCACAGTCAGACTAGGAGAGAACTTCTTGACTTTGCCACATGGCTCCCTTCCTGCCCATTCTGACCCTTCCCCTCACCCTGGGCTTTGACCCTTCCCCCCCAGAAGAAATGGGAGGGCAAGTGAAGGTCCTTACAGTTGAGCCCCACATCATGGTAGGTGAGTATCGCTGGGCGTTTGGGTTTAGGGGTGCCATAGACAGTAAAAGTGACAGAGCCATACGGTGTCTCCACAGAGTGAGTCTGCAGGAAAATAGGTCACCATTAGGTGGGAGTTCGTCTGAGACAAAAAGAGGCAGGAGACTCCACAAAAGTCAGGGAGTTGGGGGGGGCGGGGCCAAGAGAGGAGACGGGGACACAGCATTAGAAATAGCATCGGCAAGAATTTAGTTTAGGAAAATGTGACACTCGAAGATGATTTGGGGGGTGGAAAAGAATAACAAGAGATTGGAGAGCATCAAGGAACTCTGGGAAGGGAGGAGAAAAGAAGGAAAAGGAAGAGATGGGGACCAGAAAGGACTAGAATACAAGGAGAGAAGCAGAGAGAAGAGCCAACTAGGAGCCTTCTCCTTCCTGGGGCAAGGAGAGCCCCTCCTCCTACCTGGGGCTGCCCCCAAGCTGTTACCTGTCCCTGGTCTAGGAGGACTCGGGCAGCTAATTCAGCCTCCTGGAGAGAGACACACACAGACAGATACATACAGAAACACACAGCCATGTAGAGTCAGATGGAGAGACAGACAGGGATAAAGAGAGGTAGGTAAAGAGACCACAGCGACCAAAGACAGAAAGAGATTGACAAAAAGAGACATGGAGAGGATGGAGGTTAGCAGAGTGACCAGACAAAAGCCTGTGCTCTCAATCATGGTGTATGGGGAGAAAAACATGGGTAGACGTGGAGAAAGCAGGAGTACAGGTTAGAAGGAGATCATGAATTTGGGAAGGTAAGAAGTGATGGGGATGCTTGGAGGCCTGGGAGTCAGAGGGTATCTGATAACCTTGGCCACCTCGGGTGTCTGCCCTGGCAACAGCGGCTTCTCCTCCGTGATCTGCACTTCCTGCAGCTCCGCCATGGTGGCCTGGCAGGGTGAGGAAACACGGGGACTGGGGAGGATGCCTCCACACCCCCACATCTCCCAGAACACCTGGCTTCCTCTCTCAGCACCAGACAATGCCGGATGCAGAGGGCCCCAGGGGCTGAAGCCTACTCCAAAACACAGAGAGAGCCTTTCCTGCCCCCAGCTCCAGGCCCAGGCCAATGGGGGGATGGCTTGTGGAAGAGAAATCAGGACACCACTTCCCTTCAGACTGGCCATCCCCAAACCCCCTTCACACCCACACCTCCAAACTCCTCTCCCCTATCCTCACTGGAAATAGTAGGGTGGGGCAGCAGTGTGGCTCAGGTTTCCCAGGCTATCTTTAGGGGCCACCCCATACTCCCAGTTAGCTAGGGGGTGAAACTTGTGGCTCAGTGACTGAATACTCCAAAGATACTAAGGGATGGGTACTGAGAGTTCACCATTAACTGTGACCTTCAGCTAAAGCCCCAAGGTCAGCAGCTCAAAGGGAAAGGGGCTAAAAAAAAGGACTTGAGTAACAGGACCAAGGGGGGAAGGGGGGAAACAAGATAAGAGGGACAAGGGACATCTGTGTCCAATTGACCAAGTGCTTCCCTTCCTCCCAAGACTCTTCCTCCAGACTGTGAATAAATTAGTATATATTCAACCTAAGCAGAGCCAAAGAGGGGCCAAGCACCTGTGCAGACCTGCAGCCTTGGGGGGGTGGGGTCACTTACTGGGCTCCTATTGGCTGGATGCAGTGGGGTTAGGGGTCAGGGTTCTCACTCCTCCTGGCTCTGGGGTCTGAGAAAACAAAGCAATGAGGTGAATGACATGGGAGACAGACCCTGGGTCGTTTAGGGACAGAAAGCCTAAGCCAAAACCTGGACTATCTGGGTCACCAATCCTTGCCGGGTCACTAACCCTCCCCATTATGTACCCCCGAGTCCAGTCAACAAGTCTTCTCTAGGCATCAGTCAGAATCAATACAAGCTGGAGGGGCCTGCGGCGCAACACAAAGAACAGGTACCAGTCCAGGCTGGGGCGGTGGGGGGGGGGGGGGGAGAAGGAAGTGCTGATGTGGAGGAAGGAGCGTGGCTTGTATCAGAACCTCCGGATTCTAGTCCCAGCTCTGCCGTTACCAGCGTGACCTTGGCTCAGTCTGTCACTTCTCTTGCCTTCAGTTTATTTGCAAACGAAGTGGGGACTAGAGGATCCCCAAGATTTTTTACAGCTTTCGAGTAAGATGGGGGTGTCAGAACACGATTGTTTTTCTCCACCATTTAAATTTTTTTTCTTTCTCAAGCCTGGTGCCTTTGCTTCTCTCCTCCACCCAGTCTCGGTGTGGGTCCCCGCGAGTGGAGAAGGAGGGTGAGGGGCGGTCCCACAATCTCCTCCCAGCCTCCCCCGACGACCCGCAAGGGTCAAGTGCCAGCTGGGAAGGGATGGGTAGGACAGATGGGACTGGCTGGGCCCAGCCCCCGGTATCTGAACCTACGAGTCCCTTCGCTGCGCGTCCGCGTGAGGGCTGACACGCTCGCGCGGCGGGCGCCGAGCGCCCTGGACCCTGGACACCACCTCACGCACGCCCCAAACACGCCCTGCAGCCCGCGGAGCCTCCGCCTTTGTGCGCAGCAGCCCAGCGCCCCGCCTTGCGGGCCCCTTCCCGCAAGCCGTCGACTCCGAGCGCTGGGGATCAAACCGCCCCCCGGCCCGGCTGGCGCCATCCAGGGTCCTAGTCCCTCGCCCGCCCTTCCCCCTACCTGCTGCCGCGGCGGCCTCTTCCACCTTCACTTGCCTTTGACTCTCCGGCCCGCCCCGGCCCGGGCTCCCCACAGGCCCGCCCCCGGCCCGCCCCAGCCCGCCCACGGCCCGCCAGCTCCCAGCGGACCCGCCCCGGACCCCCTGTAAACACGCCCCCCTTCACCCCGCCCAGGCTGCCTGCGGCTCTGGGAGGGGCTGTGCTGGGGGCCGGAGGGGCACTCTAAAGAAAGCCAACTGCTGGGTGCTTCCAGGTTCTGCCCTCGCTCCCCACAACATTCCCCCTCCCCCGCAACGGGGCGGCTGTGGGGCGTGCGGGGATCCCTTAGTCCTGCGGGGGATCCCCACGCCCGTTCTCAACCCCGCCCCCACCCGTGACCTGGCTCTGCCTGTCGCGCTTTGGCCCCTTCCTTCGCCTCCAGACACAGTGGTGGGAACGGGTAGAAGGGAGATGAATCCCGGGTGCTGGCACCCCACGAATTCGACTCCGCCCAGACAGAAACAGAGAACTAGGTTAAGGAAAGATCACTGCTGAGGAGGCAGGGGTCTCTCCCGCCGGGAGGGGAAGGTGTGCCTGCACGAACTTGGTGGGGGGGGACGTCGAGGGCGCAGGAAGTTCCAACTCCGGGGTGCTCAGGGTCCTGGTACCTCCTCTCTCTGCTGTGTCCCGACGCCTGTGCTCCGGCTGCTCCCTGAGAAGTTGGAAAACAAGGCGGGGAGGGGGGTGGGGAATGCAGGGGGCCGCTATAAATAGAGGAAGATCGCGGGAGGGGGGGAGTGGATGGCCAACGAGGACTCCCGGGTCAAGGCCCCAAGGGGGGGCGGAGGAGGAGCCAGGGACCCCCAGGAGTTCTGACTCTTGGGTAAACAGGCGCAGGGGTGGAGTTAACTTTGTGGAGGTGGAGTAGGGGCTTGGGGAGGACGCAGTGTCCCGGGCTGGGACCCAAGAGACCCTGTGGCTTCAGTGCTAACCCCTTCTAGTCTGGCCCAGAGAAGGAGGGTGAGACCAGCTCGGCCGGGCTGAATCGCATTGCCCAGGCGATGGTTTCTCAGGGACTGCTGCGTCTCCCTCAGGGCCCGGGTGGGTTTGATACCCTAGACTCCTCACTCACCCTGTCCTCCCTCCACCTAGTTGCACCCTCCCTGTGCCCCTAAGAGGAAAGCCACCTGGAATGGGATAGTTATGTGGCTAAGGGGATTTGCAGTTGTCTTAGACAAAAGGAAACCAGAGTGAATTCCTCTCTACCTGCACCCCTTCCAGCTCCCCTCCCCCCAGGGTCCCCGCCCCATCCATCCTCCTTCGGCCTGGTTCCTGAGTTGCCATTTGGGGGCTGGGCGCCAGGCCAGTTGGGAACAATGGCCAATGGAACTGGAGCTGCCAATTGCAACACCAGCTCAGACTGCCCCCCCAAGACCCCCAAATTGCCTTCCCCCTCCTGCCTGGGAACCACCACCCACCACCCCCCTAACCACCCACATCCCCTCTCATCCAAGGAACATCAATGCCCCTTTCATCCCCACTTGGCAGGGTCTATTGGAAAGGAGGAGCCAAGAGGGAGGAGGTGACCGGGAGTAGAGCTGGTCAGGATCAAATCCAGCTTTCAACAACCCCAAATCTAAAGGACTCCCCTACATCCCCCAATTTGGAGCATCTAAGTTTTCCTCTGTTCCCTTCCCCCACTCCCTTCATAACTATTTACCCCGAAGCTGGGCACCCTGGCTCCTCGCCTAGTCCCCTTTCCCCTCTGGATGCCAGTTTAACACTCTCCAGGACAAGGAAAAGCCTGCTGGAATTAGGAACCTAGGTAGAGATGCATAGGACAGGAGAGAGATCTCCCCAGCCTTACTGGAACTGGGGAAGAAAGAGAGCCTAGTGTGAGAACGTCTGCCTGCAGCCTCCTCTGATGTGTCTAAAGTAGTCTTACTTGGAGTGGGGGAGGGAAGGACCTGGAGGTTCCAGCATCTAAATTCGTCTCTGGGTCAGGATGACTCAGGGGGAACCTGATAAGGGGCCTACTCAGGGGTGTGAGGCAGCCAGGAGGTGGGAAATTTCCACTGGGATCTGTTTGCTTCCTAGGACTAGGGGTCTCAGCCTGCCACAGTCAGTAATGCGGCTGCTTCTGCTCTAAGATGGGGTTCCTCCTCCCCTGTCAGGGCAGGTCTCAGTCGGGCCCAGGTGTCAGTGCCCCAACAAGAATAATCTAACTCTCTAACTTCCTTCTCTGGGCCAGAAGCAGCTTCAAACTATGCCTTCCAGTAAGCAATGGCTTTAAGTACCTGCTCTGTGCAAACCTCTGTATAGATGGAGTTCAAAGAAGTGTGAAACCTAGTCCTACCCTCTCCAGAAGCTTAGGATGGAGTAGTTAAGAGAAGATGCAAAGACAGAAAAAGTGAAGAAGAATAATGTGTATAGAAGATTAATTGTTTAGACAATAGTCCTATAGCAATAGTTTCCCACTCTTCTCAAGTGGGAGATCAGACGTCCATTTCCATATGATGGTTTTAGTATCTCCTGATGGGGACAAACCATGAGTTCAGCCATACTTTCAAATAAGTGTGTACAGTTTTCTGATAATCACATCTGTGTATACAGTAATGCCTACAAGTGCAAAGCTTCTTATTCACTCAGTCTATGGCCAATCGTCTGTGTGTATATAGCTGTCCAGAGGCCGTTGCAATCATTCAGAAACCCTCGCCCCAGGAGGCTGCAGCCCACAGGCTAGGAACCGTTATCTTAGTATAATTCAGAGAAGGAAATGGGTTTTGTTTCTAGGATAAACCACCCTACAAGGAATAAAACAATGGAGTATTTGAGTGGGAAGAAGGGGCGTTCTATCCAGGCAGAGAGAGATCATGAGGGAAGGTTTGGGGAAAGAAATACACAAGTTACTTTGAAGAACTGAATAGTAGCTATTATGTGCAAGGTAATTCCCATATATTATCCTCTAGTATTATAAAGTAAGTTTTATTGTCCTCACTGTGCACATGAGGAAATTGAAGCTCAGAGATGTTTAGTGACTTGCCCAAGGCCACACAGCTAGTAAATGACATTATCTAGGACTTAAATCCCCACCCAAATTTATTCCACTCCAAGGTTATTCTCTTTCTGCTAGGCTCCAGTTCGCCTCTGAAGCGTAGAGTGATTAGGCCATTCTGGCCACAGATGAAAAGTAATATTGATTCAAAATGGGTGGTGTTTGGTAAGGTAGATTGGAGCCAAATGTAAAGGTCCTTGAATGACAGGCAAAACGTTTTGGCACTAAAGATCCATGAGTGTTTTTGAGTGGGAACGTTGAATAAAAAATCGTTTCGTGAGAATTAATCTGATGGGAGGGTAAATAGATATGGGTTATCAGGTAGGGAGTGTGAAGAATTTGACTTAGGTCATTTAGAAGCCAGGGTAATCAACCAGGTGTGAGATGATAGGGACCTGAATAAGTGAGTGAGTAACAGGAATGGAAAGAAAGGAATGGATTTATAAGACAGGAGAAAAACATTTATAGGAATTAGTGACCGTTTAGCTAGGAAGAGGAGGGAAGTCACCGACCTAGTTGCTCTGTTTTAGGGCCCCTGAAGTTCATCCATCCATATGTTTTCTGACCAGGGAAAGGGCCAAAGAGAAACCCTTGAGGAACATCCTTGGCCTGAACAGAAACTTCACCAGAAGATTTTCAGAGTCTGAGGCTCACCCTCCCCCTGATCAGCCCAGATCTATGACCCTCCAAGGCCTGTGCTCTTTCCATGTTGGACCCAACATTGGAAGCCATTTAGAGTTCCTATTGAGCTTGGTCTGCCAAGGCCAGTGAGATCCTCCATGTTGGTCATTAACCCAGGCCTGGAGACTAGAAAAAGGGGCAATGTTGGACTGATGTCAACCTGTTTTCATTAACTCCTTCCCTGAGCTCTTTGCAGCTTTTGTTGAGCGACTGAGCATAAGGCAATTTTATGACCCCGAGGACTGGGTCAAGTAGGGCAGACTCCATAAGGGAAGCTTGATCAGCTGGAGCGATCAGGAGGCTGGCAGCACACTCAATGCAGCATGCGAGGTAGGGACCAAAGAACCCCTCCCCCAAAGATTAGGGACTGACAGTGATGTCACATAAACACTGCTGAGGTCATAGAATCTTCCTCTCCTCCCCTGTCTCCCCACTGCCACCCAGTCTCCCAAGCCAGCTGGCTCCCACTTATCTGCACACACTTACATACAAAGGCTGGGAAGGGTCAGACACCATCCAGGCACTCTCAGGTACACAAAAGAGGTAGGGAAGTGGTTGGTGGTGGTGATTATTCAGTAGGTAGGATCCACACTAGTATCCTTTGTGCTGGAAACAGTAAGTAGGATGGGAGTCAGAGGGAAGTCAGAGAGGGATAGGGAGAAGGGGGGTTGTTCCTGTTGCTGATTCTGATTTTATTTTAACCCCCATCCTTTTTACTCTTCAGTCCTCCCTTCCCCTCCTCCCTCACCCCCAAGTCTCCCCCCCTACTGTCCTCCCCAACCCCCGACTGACCATGGCATCAGAAGCAGAAGGAACCTTCCAGCGGTTTGCCGTCTTTGGAGAATCGTCAAGCAGTGGCACTGAAATGAACAACAAGAACTTCTCCAAGCTGTGCAAAGACTGTGGCATCATGGACGGCAAGACGGTCACCTCCACTGATGTGGACATCGTGTTCAGCAAAGTCAAGTAAGGGACCAAAGACGGGACTAGGGGTGTGGAGTAGAACAAACAAGGTAGTGGGACTTGGAAGGGTTTATGTGGGAGAGCATTGGTGACAGGTCTCCTGAGCACCTGCTGGGTGCCCAGCACTGTGCGATACCCTGTTCTTAAGACACTCAGAGTCAAGAAGCCCTTTCTGAGTAAGGGGAGGGTTAGACCTTAGAAGGTGATGAGTTCATGTTCCAGAATTCCTGGATTTCTGTCTGACTGACCAGGGCCAAGAATGCCCGAACCATCACATTCCAGCAGTTCCAGGAGGCAATGAAGGAACTGGGCCAGAAGCGGTTCAAGGGAAAGAGCCCGGATGAAGCCCTGGAGAACATTTATAGACTCATGGAGGGCAAGGACCCAGCTACCACCGGTGTTACTGTGAGTAACATTCTTCATTCCTCACCCTGGAACCTAGTTCCCTGAGTCCCTGCTGCTTCTCTCTTGCCGATGTCCCTCACCCTTGCCAACAGTGCCACTGTAGGAAGACAGGGCAGAGAGCTTCTGAGCACTGTTGGTATTGAAACAGACTTTAGAGATCATCTAGTCATTTCAGAGGTGAGGAAAGCGTGAGAGGAAGTGACTAACCCAAGGTCCACAGCTCTTTTCATAGTAAAACTTAGACTCATTTTGAAGTGTCCAGTATCTGAGTCAGGCAACTGGAGCCTGGTGGTTTTGGGGGGACACTGAGTGCAGAGGACTTGGCACCTGATCCCCTCTCCTCTTCCTGCTCTTATATGAGGTCTAATATCTGACTTCCTGCCTCTCATCCACCCTCTGTTCTTTATTTGTCCCCTCTCTACTAAAAGCTCTTTCTACTCCAGGTTTTCAATAGGGCCTTCCCAGTAGGACAGACTTCGCATTTTAGGTCGGCCGTTGAAGTCCTCCAGCTACAGCCTAGTCAAAACAGCCCCTCTGGAAGTAGAAAGACACACACACACACACACACACACACACACCCGACTCGTTCCCATACAGCAGACTCCTCCTCCTCCTCCTCAAGGGGATGGTTCTCATCATAGCTGCTGCCACAACTGCATCTGGGCCCTAAGCAAGCGGCACGATGCCAAGGGCTGTACAAGGGCTGGGAGAACTAGTGGAATCAAAGGCCCTCCTTAGAGAAGGGGCGTGGTCATGGGGGGAAAGGGAGAAGGATCAGACTTACCCTCTGGCTTGCAGAAAGCAACGACAGTGGGAGGGGTGAGCCGGCTGACCGACACCAGCAAGTACACAGGCACCCACAAGGAGCGCTTTGACGAGAGCGGCAAGGGCAAGGGCATCGCGGGCCGGGAAGACGTGACTGACAGCTCAGGCTATGTGAGTGGCTACAAGGGTGCTGGCACCTATGATAAGAAGGGCAGCCGCTAGGGAGTAGCCTCGTGTGGGCCTGGCAGCCTTGGCCCTGCATCTTTAACACCAGGGAGCTTGGGGAGCAATAAACATCTGTGTGTGCAGCAGCCCGTGAGTTCTGTCTTCCACCAGGGGGAGGGACGGTGGGGCCCTTGGGGTAGAAACAGAGAGAGGAGCCGAGAAACCCGAGGGAAGGGGTTCCCAGCACTACGCTTTACTCTACTGGCCCCGTGCCTTCCCGCCATTAGGAAGCATCCCCCTCAACAACTGCTTCTAAGAACATGGCTAAGGAGTACATTCAGAGATAAGAGATCAACCCTATATGGAGGTAAAAGTATTTGCTACTTACGTTCACACGTTACCAGTATCCATCTCCCCCTACCTCCCCAAGGGGAGGAGCAATTGCTGATTTGACATAGCAGGACGCAGATACTAGCAACTCGACCCTCCCCTGTCCCTCCACCTTCCTCATCTGTTGCAATCCATGTTTTGTTGGGGAAGAAATAGAAGCCAGAGATGGTGGACCAAGGATCTATTAGGAGATTGTCCTACAGCTGACGGAGAGAGATAACCCATTTTCAACACCCATCTGGAACTGAGTTTTACCCACCCCACCCCCATCGTGGTAGACATGGAACAGAAGATCCTACGGCCTGCGAAGGATGGCCCAGGAAATGGCCAGAGGTGGGTCACCTCCAGGACTCTGAGAGTAGGAGTTCTGGTGCATTGAGGAACAAGGAATGACATCAGAACTGATTCAGATGTGGGTTTTTTTTTTTATCTTTTTATTTTGAAATGACTATAGATCCCCAGGAAGATGCTAAAAGTACAGAGAGGCCCCATGTACCCTTCACCCCATGTCATCCCATGGTTATATTTTACGTAATTCAGATATGGTTTTAAAACCTTCTGTGACTACAGCTAGACCCACTTCACCCACGCCTTGTCAGAGGCAGATCCTGGAGTCTGGGGGAATGTGAGGAGGAGCTTTGGGAAGGAAAGGGATGCAGGAAGATAACGTGAAGCTCCAGTGAGCCAAGGTGAGAAGGATGGAAGGAAAAGAATACAAGGCGATGAAAGAGGTTGGGAGTGTTGGGGAGAGACTGCACTCTCCAGAGCAGAAGAGATGTATTCCGCAAAGACGAAATCAATGATTCCATCGAGAGGAGCAGACTGAGAACAGAGGGGGCCCCTGGAGAAATGAAGCTAATATGAGTATAAGACACTCAGGGAGGCTCCTATAGCTAGAGGTACCCACCACGTGGGTGAGTGCGTGGAGGGACTCATTAGGGAAATGGGGAGGATTGAGAAGGGAAGGCTGGTAGGGATGGGGATTTGAGACCCGGAACTGGTGCCTGTTGCCATGGTGTGAGCCGAGGCTCTGGGCCTCCATCCAGGATTCAGGATCTGGCCCAGTAGATGGACAGTCACTGCCAACTGGACACAGTCAGCTTCTTGGGTGGGTAAAACTGTCTGTGGGAGAGGGAGGATGGGGGTAGGGATGGGTGGGGGTGGGGAGGTAAACAAGTTAGAAAAAGCCTAGAAGACAATACAACTTTGCATGGTGACCAAAGCTCTGGACATTTTTCCTACGTCCCTTGGTCTCCTGGGAGGGGCCCTGCCTACCTTTGAAGCCAGAGAGGAAGCCTGGTACCAGGGATCAGAGCTTTGGGAGTGGGGACAGGCTGGTCTGCAGTGGTGGTAGCGGGTGGTTCAGACCAAAAGCCTCCCTTGCCTAGTAGAGGCCAATGATATCCATCGGCTCAGCATCGTACTGCTGGGAGCAGAGCAGATAGAGCCTCTGGTTGGTCAGAGTGCCGTTGTAGTGGCAGCTGGTGGGCGTGTCTCCCTTGTTTAGTTTGCAGATGGTGAGGGGGAAGGAGTCTTGGGTGAGAGTGCAGTATTCATTGTAATTCTCACAGAAGCTCTCGCTGTACTTGCAGAGCTTCCCGATGGCTTTCCAAGGGGCATGTAGCACATAGTGGACCTTTGGGCAGTGCCAGGTCTGTTGCCTGCCCCGCACGTAGGCCATCAGACCGTTACAGTAGCCGCGGAAGCCTTTTGCGTAGTTAGCCCTGGGATAGTCGATGTGTAAGGTGCGGAAGTTCTCAATGGCCACCTGGAGCTCGATGTTTTCAACCCAAGTTGGTGCTAGAACAAGCTGGAGGAACAGGAGTTGGGTCACAGGAAGTGCCATTCCTCCTGCTGGTAGAATGAAGGTGGTTGGAGGCAGAGGTGGGCCTACAGTGTGCCCCCAGCCTTCCCCGTGTGCCTTCCCCTCTACCCACAAACTGGACTGTCCCAGAGGTCATCTGGCCCAAGTCCTCATGCTTCAAAGAGGGGGGACACTGGCCCAACTGGTCAGCCACCTTTAGCCATTCCCCTCCTCTCCCTTGGTCTACCTTAGGGCCTCAGCCTCACCCAGTCCGTGAGCTGTAACACTTACAGAACAAGAGGTCCAACTGGTCCTTGGCTGAGACTCTTCCCAGTTATCCCTGGCCCGGTTAATCCTTCTGGTAAAAATGCAGAGGGCCCAGAGGGACAGGCTCACCCACAGCTGTCTGACGGCCGCCGGGAAGGACAGGCGCTGGAAGGCAGCAGGGCCGTGGTACGGATTCTTCTTGCCTCAGACCAAGGACAGCCCAGAGGTGAGAGGAGGCTGGAAAGGTGTCTGGATAAAGACGAGTCTCCAAGGAGGGAGTGTCCCCTGGGTTTGAGGAGCCCCTGTGCTGAGGGGGTTGGAGGAGTGGGAAGAAAGAGACATTGCTTTCTTGTCTCCTCCTCTGTGATGTCATCAGAACACTTAGTTCCAACCTCCTTGCCAGAAGTCCCCAAGTTCTTGGGCTTCCTTTGATGTCGTCTCTGGTTCATAGGCCCCACGTCTGCAGAAACGTGAGAAGGAAAGCATTGTCATGTTTCTGAGAAACAAAGCAATGCTTATTCCTGACCCTCAGAGAACAGAGGGTCTGCCCCTCTCTCATCCAACTCATGGAAATTTAAGGGGGCCGTGGACACAAGGGCTTCCCGCCTGAGTGCTGGGCTGAGCATCAAAGACCTCCTTGTGGACCCCTCACTGTCCCCATCATCAACTTGACTCCAATCGTGATCACACTGACACTCTTACCTGTAATCTCAGGCCCTCTCAGGATCACAGCACTCCTGGAAATGTATGGAAATGTATGTAGGCTGACCCGGAAGCCTCAGACTTGTCAGGTGGGATTAGACAGACAGCATAGCCAGGACTTGAGGCGGTGCGGGCCGCCTGAGCCCAGCAGGTCAGATTCACGCTGGAGTTTATCACGCTGGGGAAAGGGCCAGGCTCCTAACTCTTTTCCGTCAACACCTGCCCTTTCATCAGAACCAGAGAGCTAGCTCCCTAGGGCCTGCCAGCCACATTCCTTGATTTCCACAGGCCTCTGGGCCTTGTCTTCCTGCAGGTGTTGTCCCGGTTGTGAGCTTAGGACAGCCTACTCCCCTCTGTCCCTGGAGAGCAGGACACGGGAGTCAGAACGGAGAACCCTGAGTGTTCCAAGGCAGGGCGTAGTTCAGGAGGGGTGGGGGTGCGCAGAGAGACATATGGTTGTTCCTCCTTCACGGCCCCCTTCAACTTGCTCTTTCTGCCAGCACCAACTGGAGTCCAAAACCGTGCCCATCCTCCCCCAACTTGCTTTTCCTCCTGTGTTGTCTGTTTCCTCGGTTACCTATGCAAGAAATCTCAGCCTGAGCCCCGACCCCTCCCTCTCCCTAACCCCACCTGTTGGGAGGCAGGACTGCATGGTGGTTAAGAGCAAAGCTTTTGAGTAAAACAGACCAGGAATTGATTCCCAGCTCTGCTGTTTCCAGGCTGGGCACCACCAGTCTAAGTTTACTAGGCCAGGACGAGCTTCGATTGCCTCATCTGTTAATGAGGATACTGTTCTGTGTCTCGTGGTAGTATTAAGGTTCATTAAGATGCATCTCAGGAGCGCTTAGCCCACAGCCTGGCACATACTGAGTACTCGACATGATCATGAGCCCACCAGTATGCAGCCCTACCAATATTTTTTTTAAAATATGTATGGACTCCCTAGATGTCTTATGGAGTTTAATTATCAACCACTCACATACATTTTTAGTAGGAAATGTTAAGCCATTTTTAGTTTTTTTGCACATATGTTGCACATCTGGCTGATGATGCAAAGATTCTCAGCATTACACAGTTAAGTTGGGCTGCACCCATCCCTTTAATTTTTTGTTTTTAATGGAGGTACTGGGGATTGAACCCAGGACTTGTACATGCTAAGTGTTCGCTCTACCACTGAACTGTACCCACCCCCTAGCCCTGCCAATCTTAACTAAAACTTTTCCCGAACCTGTCTCTTCCATTTCTATTTCTTCCCCTGCTCAGGCTCTCCCCTCTCCTGGACACCCACACACCCTGCAACTCCAGAAGGGCTCTACACCTCAGAGGACAGAAGACATCCATGACCTGGCCCCCAGCATGTCTCCAACTGCATCTCCATCCCTGCCTGCTTCCCCCTTGGTGCCCCTCCCTCCCCCCACCTCTAGCTCTTCTTGTCTCCTCCACTCTGAATGCTGCTCTTCCCCTCCTGCTCTCCCCTCATCAGTCCCACTGAGCTACCCCATCGGAGGATCAGCCCAGAGGTCCTGTTTAAGAAGCCTCTGTTTGGAGGACCTCCCCAGGGAAGTGTACCCAGCCAAGCAGGTGAGGATGAAGCCGCAGGCAGGTGGCTCATCTATATCCTCAGGCTGGTCTTTAAGCCAGCGCCCACTGGGAGCCCGTGCAAGGTGGTGCGTGAGCCTGGCTGACTCTCGTCTTTGTTCTGAGGAAGCTATCACTCTGTGGTCCCAGCCTCAGAGTGTGCCACCTCTTCCCTATTTGCTCAAAGCGCAGCTTCCCTGAGAAGAGGAAGGGGCTTTTCATGCTTCTTGGCCTTCCTATTCCTTGCTTCACTACCCACCCACCACCACTCACCTCCCCACACGCTATTAAGGAAATGGACCAGCACGTTGCAGAGGAGAGTTTAGGGCTTGATATCAAATAACCTACTGAGCTTTTGTTTCATCTTCTATAAAAGGGGACTGATGCCTGCCTTACCTTATGAGGCTGCAAGAATAAAATCAGATGGTCAGTATGGAAGTGCCTTTTAACCACTAAACGATATAAAAGTGGAAAAGTGGGCATGGTCTTCCAGGTCCTGTACCAACTCACTTTATTCCCTTCAACTCACTTAACATCTGCAGAGTCTCTTATATCCCCCTAATGAGCCAAGTGACCTCCCCGTATCTCCGCTCTGCCAATCTAGAGACCCTCTCACACCTGACTTATATTCATCTTCACGAAGCTTTCTGTTATTCGTCATGCCCCGTGTCGATTACTTTAAAGTTATTTTAAAATTTCTAAATACTACCTGAAAATCACTATAACAAATGTCAGGGGAAATAGAAAGGTAAATGAGCCAGTTACAGTCCATATTAAATTTACAGTTCAGTAGGAATGACAGGGTATGAACATATGTTACAAAGGCACAAACATGGGGCCAGGCACAGTGCTGAGTGTGTGACGGGCCTTTGGGCTCCAAAACCTGCAATCCTAGTGGTCTGGTCTTGGAAAATCCTATCCCAGAGGAGCTGAGCCACAGGATTGCTTCCTCCATCCTAACATCCTTGTCATGGTTTCACCTGCTCCCTGAGCCTGAGATTTGTGGAATTGTTACCCCATTACACTGGACTTTCCACATACAAGAATCACCCTAGAGATGAAGACACGAGGTTTTAGAGAGGGACAGTGGCTTACTTGAGTCATAGGTCTAATTCAGTGGTTCTCAACAGGAAGCAATTTGATCACCTCTGGAGGCTTTTTTTGGTTGTCACAACTGGGAGGTGCTACTGGCATCTAGTGGGTAGAGGCCAGGAAATGCTGCTAGACATCCTACATCGCAGAGGACAGCTCCCAAAACAAAGTTATCCAGACCAAGATGTAGATTGTGTGAGGTTGACAAGTCCTGGTCTAATGAGAGAATCAGAGTTCCTAACAAGAGTTGGCTTAGTTATACTTTATATATTGAAGAGCACTGATAAATATCCAGTATTTAGAAATAATTTTATTAGACTTTGCTTGTGATGATGCTGGGTCTTTTACCAGCAAAAGATTACTGGTAGACCACCATTAAAACATCTTTGTAACATTTTTCCTGTAAAAGTGACTCTCTGCAGGTAGCCATCTATACATTCTCTCCCTCTTCCCCTCCCCAACGGTAAGAATCTCTAGAACCACTGGCTAGAGTGACAAGTGCAGGGGTAAATCCCTATGATTAAGGGGACCCCCAAGGTTTTGCCCCAAGTGAGCTCACCACAGTCTCGGTGGCATCACTTTTGCCCTGTCCAACCCAAACTGTTCAAACAGCATACTGTGTCATGGACAGTACTTAGGCTGTCCTTGAACCCAAAGGATTGCTTCAGCCATTTCAAACTTCTTGTCATAGGTTCACATCTACCCCAAGGCTGAAGTTCAGGAGCTGCATTGTCAGTTCCTCAGCTGGGAATGGGGTTATTCAAGTGATACCATCTGCGACCAGGCTTATTCAAGAGTAAATGCCTTCTAACCCAGAAGTTGAATCGTTTAGGGTCACTGATATGCAAAGCACTATGCTATATTCTATGGGGTATGCAGAAGACATATAACAGGTGGTCCTTGTCTTCTGGGAATTGACAGTCTAAATTGGAGGAAAACAATAAATACATGTGAAGAAATAACCAATGATTCAAGGCAGAAAATTATACATTCTGAAGACGGTAAGTGTTGTAGGAATTTAGAGGTGAGAGAGATCCCTCTGAATTGGGCCAGAGAAAGTTTTCTGGTGGGGAGAGGGTCATCCTGGGACTTTAGGATGGGTCTCAGGAAACACAGTTGAGTGGAGATAAAGAGGGTTATGAAAGGTATGTTTGAGTAAAGAGAAAAAAACCAGCCTGGCTGGGGTTGAAGCAATCAGTGGGAGAAGAGTCAAAGTTGGAAAGACAGGTTTGCCAGATGGTGACAGACCTTGAATAGCAGGCTAAGGAATTTATATTTTGTTCTGTAGACAAATGGGGAGCTGGCAGTGGCTTGTGAGACTGAGTGACCTGGTGAGGCATCTCAACCCCAGACCAGGTCCCCCGCTTCTACATCCTGGCCTGTCTAAGAGGCATTGGTCTGGGAGCCAAGGATTCCAACCTTCTGTCAGTGCTGCCTCCTCTAGACCCACAGCTGTTCCAGGAAAGGTCATGAGAATTCAAAGACCCAAAGCGAGTTCCACATCTGATCCCAACTTGCTGTTTGTTCCACCTTCCTCATCTACAAAAATGAGCTGGTTACCTTTATTTATCCTGGGAGCAAGAAAATGAGGATAACAGAACTTGGACCTGCTCCTGCTTGGAGGGAAACTCTCACGGGCTTTCCATCCGCATCCAGAGAGGCTGTGTGGAACTCCGGAAGAGAGGGAGGCTGGGCTCTGAAGGGTGGGCACCGATCCAGGCTGGCCCTCCTCTCTCCCAGCCCCCCTCACCCCCTCCCAACACGGGCTGGAGGAGGCAGCAGCTGTTGTCCTGTGGGGAAGACCGGCAGAGGTCCACCTGGCACTGTCGAAGCTTTCACAACACCCACCCCAGTGACTTTAAACACACACACACACACACACACACACACAGCAGCGGCCTGGGGAGAGGCGAGGCGAGGCCAAGAGCAGTAACTATGATGGCAGAAGGAGAAGGAGGCTGGGGGAACCTGCCTCATATCCCTGGATAGAGGCTGCCCCGTGAGGGGCTTTCTTCTCTCCCACCATTTTGTCTTCTGCTCTGCCTTCTCCAATTCTTCTGTTCTCCCTTCTCCCAGACTCCCTGACCGTCCTTGGCCTGATGCCTGATTTCTTCTGTTCTCCCTAACTGTGTTCCCCTTCCTCCACTTTTCCTCTTGCCCTATGAATCTAAGGAGAAATGCAAAATTGTCCTACCGAGTGAAAAGTGAAGCAGATCTTGGAAGCTAGGTAGTTTCGACGAACAAACAAATAAAATTGCCTGCCTTATTCAAATAACGAGGGCGAAGTAAGGGTTTCAGCTTGAGTTGTGCAAATGGTCAGTTCAGCTTTTCAGTGCAAACCTGAACCTTTACTCCTTTTTCCCTTTGACCGGAGACAGCCCAGCCGTGTTGATTTTACTTTCACAGAGCACTAAGGCAGCTTTCTGGAGAGCCCAGCAGAATGAAGTTGGGGAGCAAACTGGGATCATTATAAAGACAGGAAAACACAGGAGCAGAGGGCAGTGCCAGTCGTGGTTTGGAAACATCTCACTCTAGAATAATGAGAAGTGAGGAGGAGACCTGGCTAGGAATTCAAATGAGCTCTTGGCCTCCCACCCGCTCCTCTAACCCCAGCCTGCGGTCCAGGGCTGGACTGTGCTGATCCTCATTCTGCCCACAGAATGCTTTAAACCACAGATTTTATCTCCAAACATTTGCATTTCTACAGCAGCAGAGGCATAATTCTCTATCCAGAAGTTCAAACTACAAAGATTCAGGCACCTGAACAAACTCATGAATGCTGTTCCCACCGCCAAGGCCTCACTGAGGGGGAACCAGGGGAGCCGGTGGCCGGTGTGAACTCGCTCCCGGTTCTCTGTTGCCACCTAGTGGTGTTTCTCACTCCAACACCACTTTTTCTTCCTGACCCACAGCTATGCACTCTGTCTACTAAAATAATGTCTCCTGATCTCAGAACAAACTCCCTATCCTCCTGACTCAAAATCCCGACTTCTGGACCAGAACACAAAGCTTATGACCCAGATGGTCTGTGTGGCCTCTTAGCAGTCACATCCACACAACAGCCAGGGGATCTTTAAGTAGACGGGCCCTTTACTCCTCTGCTTAGAGCCCTCCCAGGGCTCCCCAGTGTGTGCACAAAACTCACAGTCCTAGTGGGGTCTAAGGCTTTCCATGACGTGGCCTCTGGTCCCTCTCTGACCCCATCATTCACCTGCTCCAGCCACACCAGACTCCTTACTGTTCCTCCAACACCCCAGACATCCACCTGCTTTTGGGCCTTTGCAGTGCTGCCCTCTCTACTCAGAGCATTCTTCCCCAGACAAGCATCAGTTCCCTGTCTCACCTTCAGGTCTTTGTCCCAGAGTCACCTACTTCAGTGACCCTATTTAAAAATCACTGCCTACTAATTTCCATCGTGTTTTTTTTTCCCTTAGCAATTATCACCCTGAGCAAAGTATGTATTTTTTACTGTCTTTCTCTCAATGGAATGTAAGGATTCCAAAGGTGGGGATTTTGTCTCTTTTATTCACTGATATATCCCAAGCATCTTGGAGCATAGTAGATGCTCAAGAAATATTTGTTGACTATGTGAATGAGCCTGAACCCAATAGTCTGAGATCACCTACTACTAACAGGCGAATCCTGGGAGCAAAAACACTGTTCATCTCAGTTTTCTAGGAGTTCTTCCCATCCACAGATAGTGATGCTTCTCTTTCTCAGCATCTCAGTTCTTCTGAGTCTCATGCCAGGCTCACTGGTGCCCCGGAAGCAGCACTGACCACACAGCTGTAACTGCCACAGGAAACAGGGAAGACAAAGTAGAGAAAGGTCTCAGCTGGAGGTGGAGCAGCACCCCCACCACCAGCGTTTTCACATTTAGACAATGTTTTTAAGTGTTGCAAGTTTTAATCGAGTCGCACGGGAAAGAGTGAAGGATGAGAGGTGTTGGGTGCCATTTCCAGGTAAAGCCAGGTGACCTTGGAACTGGAGGGACCCAGAGGGATGAATCATTGCAGAAGAGCTGAGCTGGGCTGGTGCTGGGAATCGTGACCGTGATGACTGGTCCACTTCCCTATCTCCTCCACCTCCTCCAAAAGATAAGCAGTGAGTCCTTTGTGACAAGAAGCCATACAAAGCAAGTTTCTAGGCTGTTCCATCTGTTTCTCAGGTCAGAAAAAAGCAATCCTTACCATCACAGTGAGAGGTTCTTCCCAGAATCAGAACCGGAAGTGTATAAAGGAGATGACAAATGACAACTGTCCCAGAAATTCATTTTGAGCTGACACCTGGATCAGGTGCTTTATTAGCAATTGAAACCATGTGGCTGGGGGCCAAATCTAGTCTTTTAGTGTGAGGATTCACGCTTCCTCATTGCTAAACATGTTCAGGCAGGTGTCCTAGCTCCATAGGTATCCACTTATTGGGGACATGTAAGTGGAGAGGCATGAACCTCATTCATTTCCTGACCCGGGGCTGCTCCCCAGCCCACATCTTAAACAGAAGCACCACAGGTCAGGCCAGTTCTTACGGAGTTAGGCAGTGAGAAGAGACTGCTGGAGATCTGAGGCCCAGTGGTGGGCAGGTGTGTCCCTCTGAGCAGGAGCTGCAGCAAAAGGACTCAGTGAGGAGGTGAGGCCTGAGACAGGATGTGGGTGAGGAGAAAGGACCAAGAATGGATGGGTTCTGGCCAGATAAGAGTAGACACTCAGGCGAATGACAAGATGGGCAAAGGAGGGACCCAATGTGGAGGGGAGAGAGGAGAGTGGTGCTGGGGGATGGAGGCACAATATAGGGATGTGGAGGAGATGGGGATGCGGTCATGGAGGGGACGAGACACAGAGAAAGAGATGGAGATATAGGGACCTGGGGATGCTAAGGGATGGGACTTGAGGGAGAAGAGATAGAACAAGGAGTGGGAGGCAAGAGGGACAGAACGAAGGAGGAGAGGGATACAAGGTGAAGGGGATGGAGCCATAGGGTTAGGGAGTGGGGTCATAGTGGCTGTGGGCACCCAGAGGGGAAGGGAGGGATAAGACACAGGGTGAGGGAGGAAGGAGACAGTGGCAGAGGGAGATGGTGATTAGCTAGAAGGAGCAGGTATAGGAAGGCTCATTTCCCACCTCCTGTTCTCTGTCCCCAGCAACCCCAGCCCTCCATTCTGACAGTTCCCCCTAAGAGAGATGGCACTGGCCAGAGCAGGATTCAACCCTCTGCTTCTGCTCCTGCTGCTGGGGCTCTGGGTGGTGGAGGACCCAGTCAGCGCCAAGCCCAGTCACATGACCTCGGCTCAGTGGTTTGAAGCTCAGCACGTGCAGCCCAGGCCTAAGAGATGCAGCGCTGCCATGGGCAACATCAACAAGTACTCCAGACGCTGCAAAGGCTTCAACACCTTCCTGCATGAATCCTTCTCCAGCGTGGCTGCCACCTGTCAGACCCCCATCACAGCCTGCAAGAATGGCCATAAAAACTGCCACCAGAGCCAGAAACCTGCAACCCTGACTACGTGTAAGCTCACCTCTGGCCGGTACCCAAACTGCAGGTACAAAGAGAAGCAACTGGTGGCTCCTTACATCGTGGCCTGTGACCCTCCCCAGAAAGGGGATTCTGGACACTTGAAGCTGGTTCCCGTGCACTTGGACAAAGTCCTTTAGGTTTCTAGCCTTCCTCGTGCTTGGGCTGTGCCTGAATTCCCTCTCCAGGCCTCTGGACCACTCCTCCTTTTCCCAGAAGGTTCTATTCTGACATCTCTTGGGGCCCTTCCTAGCTCAGGCTCCTCTGAGAGGATGGGGGTTGGGGGTAGGGGTGTTGAGGTTGAAACTTTAGTAGGCTCGGCTCCAGAAGGGATGGTCTTTCCCAGGAGCTTATCCCCAAGAGAGGGGCTGAGCAAGCTTAGGGGTGCAGGTTCCTAGATCTGTGCCTCATACATCTCTCCCCTGCCCCATCTTCTCGTGGCAGTGTGACAAGAGGAGGAAAGAAATGGAAAAGGAGTGCATGGGATTTATGGAAAGAGCTCTTTTTGTCCCTAAATGAGGCCTCTTCCCCAGCTCTGACCCAGTAGTGAGGTGGCCTGTGTGCAGAGAGACGGCCGGAAGGAAAGATGACAAAGAAGCACCACCTTGTATTTACATAGCATTTCATGCTTTTCATGCTGGATCCACGTGAGTCCCTCGTGAGACGGACTTGACAGGGATTACTTGCCTTCTTCAGGGATGAGGAAGTTGAGATTTCAGAAAGCTTAATTAATTCAAGAGCTTGTCAAGTTAGTTAGTAGCAGAACTTGGACTTGAAACTAGGTCTCCTTACTCTAAATACAGTGCGCTTTCTCCTTTACCACTGGCCGAAAAATGAGAGCCTTCTGCAGGGACAAGAGGGGAACTAGGTAAGAGTTCACACATGAAGAAATGTACAGAGAGCTCTGAAGAGGTGGCTGCAGTAAAGGTCATTACCTCTCTAGCCAAGAGACTGTTTCTGAGGTGCTCCAGGGGTCTTGGCGCGCTCTTTCTCTCTGCCTCTCTGCGCCCCTCCTTCTCTAGCCCACTGCTCTTCTGTCCTGGGCCCTGGGCCTGCCTCTGGCTTGATCGCCTAGGTCTGAAAGCAGAGTGTCAGGGGAGTGTCCCAGCTTCATCCCTCTGCTCCAGGATCACATTTCTCTTGACCTCAAGGGACTTCCGTGGCCCGGTGCCTGCTTGTCACAAACAGGCTGATGGGAGCTGCCAGAGCTTCCTTCCTGCCGATAATGATCTCTCTTGCTTCGGTGCTTCCCTGGCTCTCTGCTCTGGCAGTCCGCCCCAGGCCTGAGGGGTTGAGATGTGGAAATGCCATCTACCTATCTCCCTGGGCTGCAGACACCATTTCTCCTTCACTGGCGAGCAGAACTGGAGAAGCTTCGGCTTTACATTGGCTCAGTCTTGGTAGCCTCCCACCCTCAGCCCCCGCCTGGCATTGCCTGCAGCCCTGACCGTCACCATCTCCTTCTCTCTTCCTGAACCTCAGTCCCGGACAAACTGCACTCCGCCCCACGCCCACACCCCGCCCCCCTACCTCAGCGCCCAGATACTACCTTGTTAGACTTTCCCTTCCCAGCCGGGGAGCCTACTCTCTACCGGTCCCTCCCCTATACCCCAGTGCTCTTTTATTCCTTCCCAGGGTCAGAGTAATCTTTGGAGCCAGATAAAATTGGGTGTAAATCTTGACTCGGTCCTTCATGGCTACATGACCTGGAAAAAACTACTGAACCTCTTTGCAACTATGTTTCCATTTATGGGAGTAATATCACCTACCCAACAGGATTACAGGAAGATTTAGAAATGACATTTATGAAGCCTTAGTCAGCCCGAGGCACTGGTAGGCATTCAATAATGATAGCTAGTAGTAGCAATGGCAATAATAGTAGCAATACCCCTGTCAGGTCATATCCGTCTTTGGCAAACACGAAGACAAAGGCAAATGCCCCACTCAATTCTCCTGGAGGGCTTTCTTCTGCTAGAGCAATGTTTATGAGGAGGCTAGAGTATAAATCTGTAGGCAGAGTCCTGATAGGTGGGCTGGGTGGTTGGAGATGATGAGGAGAGAAGGTAGGGGAGGGATGATGAAAAGGAAGGACTGCAGAACATTGAACAGTTTTATTCTTGATCTGGATATGTTTACTTTGTGAAAACCCTTTGAGCTGTACACTTAAGATGTGTGTACTTTACTGTATGCCAATTACACCTCAATTTAAAAATCCTCCTAAAAACTATAGTTCTTAAGGATTATTTTATTTAACATAATAAATGCTAATATATCAATTCACAAAGATTTTAATACAATGAAATCATAGAATCACAATATAATCTAATTAATATGGTTCTGCCTTGTTCTATTTGTTAAAATAAACAGTATTTGCAGTATTTATTAAATTGTTATAAATACTTTTAGCTCAAAAATTATATAAGGCTCTTCCTAAAGTTGTCTAGCTAGTACATACTTTCTGTTAATATAACTGTCAACTAATTTACCTATTTTTGAACTGTGAAAATGTAAAATTATTTTGTATATAATAAAAGCTTTCACAACCATTATTACAGCATTTTTCTTAAAATAATAAATATGCTGATATTAGAATATGATGATATTTCTGACTGATATCCACTGACTGATAGAATTCCACCATTTTTTAAAGTTCATAAGGAAAATTTCACTTCCATGTACATTCAGAGTGCTCACCAATGTTTGAATGTGATTATTCAGATATCAACGGTGAACCCAAATGACCTGCCTTGTTTTTATACCGATGCTTTCTTTAACTGATTAGATTTGACAGTCACCCATTCCTTCACATGATCTTGATCACAGCCAAGTTCAGGGAAAATCCAGAAATTATGTTGACATAAGTCTTTGGCTATTCAGCCTTTCAAAGGCCGAAGCTGAGGTCCAAAATGAATAATGGGTTTGGGCCAACTAGCAAGGCTGGCTGAACCTTGATACCTTCCTACTGGACAGCTGACAAGGGAGAAAGGGAGACTTAGTTACGAGATTTCTGTTGCTGGGGGTAGGGGCTTGGAGAGGCGAGGAGGGAGTCCTGGGGAGTATTGCCCAGCCTCATGTAGATAGCTCTAAATAAATTGTTTCAGCCTGGATCTAAGGAGCACAGATGGAGGCCAGCAAAAAAGTAACCAAAGAACTGGAGCTACTGTGAGCTCGCTTTCCTAGGAGCGAGACTATCTGAGGTGGAATAGGTAGGAGACTTTTCTACATCTTCCCCAAAGTCTTCTCTCTGAAGAAAATGACCCACAGACACTATGAAGACAGCCAGTTGAGTCAATGTGAAGAGAAGGGTCTTGATCTCAAGGGCAGGGCGTATGAAGAAGAAATGCCCCTGAAACTAGGACTCTTTCCCTCACATTGATCCAGATGGCCCTCTATGTAGTTTCTGTGGCTCTAGGGGATGACCTTAGAGCTACAGCAACAGAAAACATACTGATAGCAGCCACATCCAGGGAGCCGTCTCTTTGAGAAGAGCCCTGGCCCATTTTATCACATTGTTTCTATGCTCCTGCACAACTGGGCTTCCAAAAGGGCTTTGAAGACTTCAGATCCTCATTTTAAAGTCCTCCTCCTACCCCTATTCCACCATGGAGGGATAGAAAGAGCAGTCACAGCTCTTTCCAGGATGTTTTCCTGTGCAGGACTCCAAAGCCAGTAAGTAAGCTTGGGAGCATCCAAGAAGCCATGAGGGCTTTACGAGAAAACATTGCTAATGAGGCCCTGTAGGAAGTCCACAGTTCACAAGAGGGGAGGTAAGCAAAGATGTCTTCTGATAATGGAAATATACACCCTGATGGAAAGTCCTCTTGACTTAGACTGGAATTTCCTCATCTATACAAAAGTAACTTAACTCATAGAGTATTCTGTAGATTAAATGTGACACCATACACAAAGCACGTAGTACAGTGGCTGGCATGTTGGAAGAGCCTGAAAGATGTTATCATTTACATTTATTACTATGGTGTGAAACACTGAGTGGCCAAACATGTGATGGATGGAGCAGGCCTGACTTCTGCGACAGAAGAACAAAGGACTTAAACAAAAGAGGCCAAAACCCTCCTCAGCCTCTCCTTGCCAAAAAAAGTTCTTAGCCAAGAGTAGATAAGCTAAGGTTCAAGGTCAGGCAAAAAAGACACGCGTTCCTTTCTCTTGGTGAGGTAATTTGGAACAGGATAGGGTGGGAGTCAATGCTTTCAGTTAGGGGGAAAGAAAAGGCTTTTGAGTGTTTCTGTTAAGACCACTTAAGGGTTTTTTTCTCATCTCTACCCTCCATAAATCCAAAGATATGCAAAGAAGGCAGAAAATCTAGGGCCACTAACTTGTGGTGGCTCCTTACCTGCTCCTCTCCAAAGGGTTCAACTATCACAGCAGTTGATAGAGAGAGGGCTCTAGTGACATTTCCAACTTCCCTTCCCAAGTCATTTAAACTAGCCCTTAGGTAAGCTTACTGTCCCCTCACCTCCATTATGGAAGACCTCTTACACTCTTCCCACCCTCTGATTCAGCTCCATTTCCTAGTTTGTCTTCCTCTACACAGAACTACCACCAGTGGTGGTCCACGGCTTTCCAATGGATTGGTTACAGAGGGAAAACATCACAGTTGTCACTTTCTATGGTTTTTTGGCCATGGCACTTAGCACAAGGTGGAACTTCACACCCATAGCGTTAAGATATTCATAAAATCATGTTACAAGAGATTGTATCCAGTGACCTCAGAGATCATCTCATCCTGCCCTCCCCATTTTGCAAATGAGAACAATAAGACCCAGGGGACCCAAGATCACATGACTAGTTTAAGTAAGAATTCAGGTTTCTTGAACCCGTCCAGTGATGGTTCTGAAGTGGCGTTTGAGCTAATGGTCCCAAATGAATCTCAGACATCTTCCAAGGTCAAACTTCCTACACGTGGACTGGTACATCGATCTGCAGATGGGCAGATTCCTGGGTTGAGACAAAAACATGTTCATCCAAAAGATTGTTCAGTGCCCATGATCCCAACATGTTTACTTTTCTGCCACTCACCCATGGACCACATCCCCTTCACCTGAATGCTCACATTGTATCAATGAAATGAAAAAAAAAAAAAGCACCCAATGATGGTAATCTAGTTCAGCATGTCCCATGCCATTGGCTATTGGAGACATAAATAAGGGCTTGCAGCAAGAATAAATATCTCCACTTCCCATCTGCTACTTAGGGCCAGAGTGAAAAGATTGCGGAGATCCATTTGATGGACCTCCAGATGGGCCTGAAACATCCAAAATATTTTATCTTTGGTAAGGTCATAACTAGCAAATGGAGCTGAATTAGAGGGTAGGAAAAGTGTAAGAGGTCTTCCATGATGGAGGTGAGGGGACAGTAAGCTTACCTAAGGACTTGCTTAAATGACTCAGGAGGGAAAGTTAGAAATGTCAAAGAATGGTCATCGTTCTTTACCCTCAAAGTTGGCACATCCAGGTCTGGGTTTTCATGGTCAACTGGAGCCCACAGAGCAATGTCTGTCAGAATTTTCCCCGAAGTGCTAGTAATGGCAGAATAGAATTAATTAAAACACCCAAAGTTCATGTCCAGCAAGCATGAGCTTTCCTTGAAGCCCCTTTCTTTCACTTAACTAATATTTATACAGGGAGCCAGGTGCCTAGATGTTTTATATATTATCTTAAATTTTCATTTGTGATAATAATGGATCGATGTTAATTTTATGGGTTTTATGGCTGTGCTGTGGTTCTGAAGGCAAGAGTATTTATAATTAGGAAATACTCATTTTTGTATAAAGGGTGTAATGGAGCATCATTTCTGTAACTTAGTCTCAAACAGTTCAGAAATGTTAATAATTAGGGAAGCTGGGTGAAGCATACAAGGGAGCTCTGTGTACCACTTCTGAAACACATATAAATTTGAAATTATTTCAAAGCAAAAACATTTAAAATTATTTTTTTAAGTAATTGATTTGAATTTTTCAGTATACTCCATCATAGTTTTATTCTATGTAAAAACAATGCTTTAAATTACTTCCTTCCCGCTCCAAAAAGTTCTGGTGAAATTAGGAAAGAAGGCATTCATCTGATGGCTTTGTGTACTCTTTGTGCACGTCTGTATTCAACCTAGGGGAAGAGCACACTGGCCTTAATGAGGTTTTCCTTAACTTGCTCTTTATGGGCTGAGTCTCTGACCAGTATTTCTCTTTTAAGAATTGGATGAGGAAAATGAGATAGTCACAGAGTCAGGGCAGCAGGAAGGTTCTTCACGTGGTAAAAAAAAAAAAAAAAAAAAAAAAGAGAAAACAGACACAGAGCACTTGGAACAGTGACTGGAACCAGAAATCCTCCCATAAATGTTAGCGTTGATTGTTTTTATCATTGTTGTCATCATCCCTGGGAGGTCCGCGTGCTGCGCATGGGCTTGTAGTAAGTCAAAGGCCACAAAACACATGTGGGGGGAGCCACATGCCTCAGCTCTGGTTAGGCTGAAGACCACATCCTCTCCTTCTTGAGGACAGGTCTTAGAGTCAGGAACAAAGGGAGGCAGTCCACCCACTGGGGCAAGATCATCATGGCACTGGGCTCCCTGAGAAGGTAGCCAAGAGCCACACAGTAAGGCAAAATGGACCTGGAAAGAGGCAGGTTCCCAGAGCCACAGGAACAGAAGGAGGCTTCCCAGAAGGAGCGCAGCAGCTCCGTGATAGAGCCCTGAGGCTCAGGGTTTAGAAACCAGGATCCAGGGTATCTCACAGCCAGGGGCCTTCAGAGCCAAGGACCCTTCTTGGAGGAGAATCCCTCCTGGAGAGAGTCCCTGTGGGAGCTTCTGGCAAGGCTCCTGCCTCCATCTGAGACCCACCCAACTCCCCTGGCCTGGCTGTTGACTCATTGCCGAGACCTCGGGTCCCAGCCAGCAGCGCAAGGAGGATGCTTAGAGAAGGAGCGGCAAGGTAGCCCTGCCGTCCTGCAGAGATGCTCGCCCTCTCCTTTCCCTCTGGGCTCTTCCAGCCTGAGCGTATCTCCAGCCACTTCCTGGGCTTTCGTTCTGTTTGCATTTTTCTCTTTTTTCCCTCCTCTCCCTCCCAGGGATGTTATATATACTCACAAAGTAATTGGGGAGCTGAATATTCACAATCTCAGTCTCCTTTTTGAATGAGCATTGCAATAGCTTTTCGCAGCCTGAGCTAGTCAAACGCCAGGGTGGCAGGGCATCCATCCATCGTTATAGGACTTACTGCTGCTTCGCGTCACCTGTCGGCCACAGGTGGTCCTCCATGGATGTGTGAGCTGTTTGGCAGAAAGTTGGCTGAAAATCTTCTAAGCTGTGCCCAGAGAAACAGAATACTATCAGCGGCCATCTGCCTTCTGAAGCTAATGTTACACCTTCATTCAGCTGTATCTCAGTGAATTTTACTTCAGGGCATCTGCACCCCAGCCTGTCTCAGCCTGGGCACCTAGGAAAAGCAGTGTCAGCAACAGCTCTTCTCACACACTGTTAGAAGTACCTTATCAGAGGAGCGGAGCTTCTGGCTCCTTACTCACAGCTGAACCTGCCCTCCTGCACCACCTCTAGGAACCCATCCCACCAGTGCCCTCTACTGAGGGGCCAGGAAACAGCTCTGGACAATCTCGTCATACAGGACCCAAGCAGAGGAGCAGAAAATGTACAGCCCATTTCCCCTTTGCCACTCCTGGTCATTTGTAGCGGCCCTACCCCCTCCTAAATCAGCCCCACTCTTCCAGAACCCCCTTCTTCCTGAAGAGGCTGCCTCTGACCTCCAGGGGCTATTTGCAAGGTGAAGCCTAACAAGTACACTGGTAGAGGCACTTGGAGTTCAAAAGCTACCTCAGACCAGCAACCAAGATGGATTTTTCCGGACCCCTGACGCACACCTCCTAGCGCACTGTGAAAAAACTGGTCTTACGGGATCATTGCTTATTCTCTATTCCCCCTCTTCTGAGCTACCTTCAGGGTCTTCCTGCAGGGCCTCTCCTCACATTCCAGTCTGGCTACTGGCACTTTGATGTTTCCTCTTGTGTTGGAGTGTTAGAACCTGGGTAGGGGAGCTTTTCAGAAATTATTCAGCTGAAATTCTTTGAGTTACAAAGGCTGAGGAGACTCAGAGGCCCAGAGGGATGATTCAGCTCAACACACGGATACTGAGTGTCCCTACGAGTGATCCCATCCACATGTCCGGCACTACGGAGATACAGAAACATGAAAGGACCTGATTCCTGTCCCATGAGTTCACCATTTAGTTGGGAAGACAGGATATACATGTGAGAGTCAAATCACAAAACAAGGTAGTACATGATTGAGCACCCAAATGGGCAGTACCAGGACTTAATGCCGAAGGAGGTTACGTTCAGGTGGGATTCACTCGAGGCAGACTTGTACAGGAAGGTTTGTGCATGTGGTCACGATCAAGCCCATAGGACCAAACTGAGCTCTGAAGGATGGATAATATTTGAGGGAGCGCCCTCAGGGGAGAGAAAAAAAAAAAACAGAAGTAAAGTTGAAGAGGGCAAAACATGTCCAGGAGACGAAAAGAAGACCAATGTGTTAGAATAGAATTTGGCCACAAGATCAGCCCGTGAAGCAACTCTTAGTACACAGGAAAGCAGTGTGGCAGGGACGGATAACACAACTTTGGAGCCAGACCTACCTCCACTACTGGGCCTGCTACTTAGTACATCTGTGACCTTAACCTCTCCAAGCCTCAGTTTCCTTTTCTATAAAATGGGGATAATAACATGGACCACATAATATTGTTTTACATAAAAAAATTATATATGAAGCATGAGGCCTTGGCACACAGTAAACACTTTTAATTTATTTTTTTATTTTTAATTGAAGTATAATCGATTTATAATGTGTTAATTTCTGGTGTACAGCATAGTGACTCATTTATACATATATATTCTTTTTCATATTCTTTATCATTATAGTTCATTACAAGGTATTGAATATAGTCCCCTGTGCTATACAGTAGGACCTTGCTGTTTATCTATTTTACATATAGTAATTAGTATCTACAGATCCCAAACTCCCAATTTATCCCTTGCCACCCCCTTAATAAATACTTTTTAAATGATAGTCCTGAACAAAGTACCTAACAGGGCACATAGTACATGTTCACTAAATGGTGGTTAGTGGTATCCCTTCCCTCCTCTTGCTGTGGTCCAGCCCTGTGCTGACCTGACCCTGAAGTGATGCGGTGTGCATTATCCCGGCTGCCTTTAGGAACGCAGTAAGTGATACACTCAAGGCAACTGGCCCTAGAGTGTTGAGGGCTATGTTTAATACCTCCATAACACACTGGGCATTTTAGCATTACATCACACCATACTGAATATATAAAAATATATATTCCTCATTCAACATCATTCTTGCAGAAATGTATCTGAAATGATTTTTTAAAGTTTTGCTTCTGAAACTATTTGACCACAAGTAATTTGGGATTGGCACTGCTCCTTCCGCAATCGTGGTATTGAGAATTCCTGTAAAAGGAGCGAAATCTAACCTAAAGTTGTTTGACAATGCAATAAACTTCTTATGGGTGCCAAATTCCAAAATAAAGGAAATCAACTTTATGTTACCGTGGTAGCAGGTAAGCAAATATTTTAAATTTGATTTTGCAGTTGGCTTTTCCTATATTGGAGCCAATATATTTTTTCCAAGTCTCAGATATTGTGGGCCCTTGAAAACCTCCCAGATCCTAGGCGCTGGGCCTCTGGTGCTTAATGGATAAAACGGCCCTGAGACCGTGGCAGTGGGGAAGACTTGTGAAGAATAACTAGGATCAAATATACAATCAAAGGAACACCTTCCCCAGGCCTTCCTGAGTGGGGCTGGCCAGCTGCAGTAGGTCAGCACCTACTTGAGGGGAAACTTGTTTGCAACTTAATTCGATTCAGAGCTTGCAAAATTTGTGGTCAGTCACCTTGGGCGGTATTAAATGTTAATATCAACCCTTGGCTCCCGCTGCCGTCCCCACCCTCTCACACAAAAGCCCAGGGGTTTGGGTCTGCAAACCTTTGGGAAAGGCTTCTTTGAGCACCTGCCAAAGAGAAATGACTTCCTGGATAAATATATATATGTATACAGACACATATATATGTATATATATAGGGCCCAAGTCCACTGCTTGCTGGATAATGGTCTCCTGGGTTCAAAAATCAATGTTTTATTAGCATTGTGGGGAGAAGTGTAGGAAAGGATCCCCACTATGAAAGGGGCGAGCTCTGTTGATGAACCAGGCTCCACCTTGGAGGCAGAGGGACAAACATCTTAGAAGTTTCCCATCTGGCAATGCAGATCATAGGAGCGAAGTGACTTTTGCCACTTTGAGGAGCCTTTTATCTCAAAGGCACTGAAGTCACACAGATCCCAGAGGCCGAGATGCTGAGTAGGGTTCAACACACCAGCACAGATCTGAGAGGCTGTGGCCAGGGCAAGATCCCCCACTTCAGTCATTTGCTTCCTCCCTTGATAATTGTGGCAATATCCACTTACTGCCAGTATTATAATACACTAAATATACATCTCTGCTTTTAATTCAAACAGTTCTTTGAAAATGAAACTGTGCAACAACATATTTCAAGGAATACTAGTGTCACTGAACAGAAGTAAAAATAAATATACTGAATGTCATCCAATTTTTAAAAATTTGAGCTCTGAGAAGGACTGTTTTTCCAGCTTCAGTGGGAAACTGGATCACAGAGCAGAGAGGAATTAGCCTGACTCCTCAACCTTAATATTGACTTTCAGGAATGCCTGAGCTAGCCTGGGAGAGCAAGGGATGGGCCTTTGGCCTATCTGTCTTCCAAGATTAGTTTCCCTTCGTGGTCTGACTTCTCAGAGTTTCAGACAAGAAACATGGGAGGGTGGAAAGAATAGGGGCTTGGGAAGCCAAGAAGCATTGATTAAAATCCTGTGTTTGATACTCTCTGTGTGATGATGGGCAATTTCCTTAACTTTTCTGAGTCTCAGTTTGCTCGTATATACATATATATAAAAGTAATCATACTCGCCTCATAAAACTCTTACGAGGGAAAAACAATTTAAGTATTTATTAGGGGCATAAAAATGTACATTATCTGCTGAGAACAATCAAATGCCAGTAGTGTTCTTAAATATCTGAAACTGCAGGAGCCCTGCAATAATTGATTTAGGGTATGAAATTCTTAGAAGGGCTGGCGGGCATCCCCCCATAGTGAACAACTCATCTACCTCCCACACCCCCTGTGCCATTGTGCCCCTCGGGAGAGATGGCACCGGCCAGAGCAGGATTCTGCCCCCTGCTTCTGCTCCTGCTGCTGGGGCTCTGGGTGGCCAAGGTCCTGGTCAGTGCCAAGCCCAGCCACGTGATGTCAGCTCAGTGGTTTGAAACTCAGCATGTGCAGCCCAGGTCTCAGGGACACAGCGCTCCGATCGGCAAAATCAACAAGCACCCCAGACGCTGCAAAGGCTTCAACACCTGCCTGCATGAATCCTTCTCCAGTGTGGCCGCCACCTGTCAGACCCCCATCACAGCCTGCAAGTGAAAACTGCCACCAGAGCCAGAAGCCTGTATCCCTGACCACATGGGAGCTCACCTCGGGGAGGCACCCAGACTGCAGGTACAAAGAGAAGCAACTGACCAGGATATACTGTACAGCACAGGGAATATAGTGAGTACTTTATAATAACTATAAATGGGGTATAACCTTGAAAAGTTGTGAATCACTGTGTTGTACACCTGACACGTAGTATCGTAAATCAACTATACCTCAATTTAAAAAAAAAAAGAAAAAATTATATGGTATTTTTCTTTCTCTTTCTGGCTTATTTCACTTAGAATGATGGTCTCCAGGTCCATCCATGTTACAGCAAATGGAATTATTTTATTCTTTTTCATGGCTGAGATCAGAAATTGACTCAACTTTGTAAATTGACTATACTTCAATAAAAAAGAAAAGAAAAAATTTTAAATTGAAAAAAAAAGAGAGAGAAGCAACTGGATGCATTCTTCATCGTGGGCTGTGACCCATCCCTACCCCAGCAACAGAAGGACAACCTGGGGTACCAGCTGGTCCCATATTCTTGGATAATGTTGTCTAAGGCCAGGTGGTCCCCTCAGCCCAACGCTGCAGCTGCGTTTCCTGCCTTGAGTTCTTTACTAATCCTTACCCTCTCTGCAAATACCACTTCTCTCCCACGCAGCCAACTTCACACACTCTTAATTCCTTAGGGGGCTTTGTGGATGTTCCAAATGATGAGGGAAGAGAGCCCTTCAATACTGCTTTCATTGCTTCCTGAGTGTGGGTACCGTATGGCCCTTCAGGCACTAAGGATCTTGGCACAGGTGGATCCAGGTTTTGTGGGGCTCATGGCATGTGTAATTTTGGAGGCCATCTTAAAGAAGAAGAATGCAAAACTACAAACACAAACTGAGGTCAGGGCCTTGGAAGGGCAGTGGTTGGACAGTTCAGAGGGATCCCTGGGGAGATTATCCAAAAAGGAGAACGGGGGAATCTGTGATAGTTTCCCTGTGTTAGGCAAAGGAATGTGTCTGATTTTGCTGCAATAAAAGACCCTGTTTTTCCTGATTGAGTGTGTGTAATTGTGAGTGTGTGTAACTGTCCGGGGGAAAGCGTGGAGGTTTGGAAACCCTTTCTTATCTCTGTGAACCATCCACATTACAGGCCCAACAGGCAGAAGGGAAGGCAGCCCCCGAGCAGGCTCTGGCTTGGAAGAGCGGCCTGGGCTCTGCCTTCTGTCACCCTGAGAACTGCCTGGTCGTTCCATGTCACATGAAAAGAAGGAAGGAGGGGAAGAGCAGGCTTAGCCCCGGGGATGCCAGTCAGACCTGAGGCTAGACCCCCTTGTTTGTGCTCGAGACCTGACCTCATGCCTCACTGGTACAACCCACAGCAGGAACCTCAGAATTCTGAAGTGAAATTTCAGAATCAGGACCTTCTAAGAATCTTGATCTGGTCCTAATTAGTCCTTCTCCAACTAACTGGTGAAGGAGTAGTTTTATGTGCAATCTGCCGTAGACCAGAACTTTCATAAAATGCAGTAAACTGAATTACTAGAAAACATGAAATGGAACATACAAACAATAGAAAGCACAAAGCCAGATTTTTTATTATTAGATTCAATTAACATAAAATCAGTGTATCATGGGAGGTGGAGGGGATAAATTCAGAGGTTTGGATTTGCAGACACTAAGTACTACATGTGAAAAAGATAAACAGCAAGGTCCTAGCACAGGAAATTAGACTCAACACCTTGCAATGTCCTGTAAAAATAAATATATTTATTTATTATATAACTGAGTCACTACTCTATACACCAGGAACTAACACAACATTGTAAACTGACTATATACTTCAATTTTAAAAAAAAAGAAGAAAAATCAGTTTTACTAAATTGGCATAAGAGCTTCTCAATGCGTCCCCTCAATTTCTATACTTACCCTGATAGATACAAAGAGAAAAATATACATGTATTATACACATGCACATATATAAAAACCAACATAAAACATTCATACCCACACACACATACATATACAGGGACACATACTGACACACATGCACATGTGTACATAACACACATACACAGGTACACAAACTCAACAGTAAAGCAATCACTCTCCTTCCCCCTTCCAACTCTGCCTCCCCCATACACCTTCCTTTCCATATTTATTTATTTAAAATAAATTTCTAATGGAGGTTCTGGAGATTGAATCCAGGACCTTGTGCATGCTAAATAATGAGCTCTACCACTGAGCTACACCGTTCCCCGCCCTTCCCATATTTAGAAAGAGATTTTCCTACACAGAATAAGGCTCAGAATAAGGAGAGGATGACTGGTGAAATGTGAAGTAGCAGGGAAAGCAGAGAATCCACAAATTCCAACTCCAGCCCCCTTTCCTTCTTTCTAGAAAGAGATCTAAGCAGAGATCCCTCTCACCTACCACACCCATACTATCCTACCCCAAATACAGCCTCCCCACATTAACCAGGCGGCCCGCCTACCACACTCTGCCCATCGCTATCACAAACTTGCCCACCCTGTGTTTCTGACCAAAGAAGACATACTGGAAATGAGAGGGAAACAACAATCTTCTACCCTTCTGGCTTTGCCCCAGGGTCGTGGGCAGGCTCCACTTCCTCCGTCTGCACCTTAAATGATAGTGTTTCTCAGGGTCCTATTCTTAGCTCACACTGCACTCTCCTGAGTGAACTGATACAGTTCCATGGCTTCAACTGCCACTTACCTGCTCCCAAAAGCATATCTCCAGCCCCAGGTCTTCCAAGTTCCCAGAGCACATATCCATCTGCCTGCTGTTACCAGTCCCGTCGGTGACCTGCAGACATCTTGACAAAAACACTCAGAACTCAGCTCAGACCTGCCTGGCTGCCAAACTTGCCTCTCCCCTGCCATCTCTCAGTCTTAGGGGAAACTTCAGAGCCAATCAGTCATTCAAGGTCCTAATCTAAGAGACACCTGTGTCTATGCATTCTTTTTGGTTTGCCTGCTTCTTCAGTAATTCCCCAGCTATCCTAGGTACTGGCTTAAGAAAGCACAGAAGTTCTCGGTTTTCTTTTTTCCAAATATTACTGGGTTCCTTACATGGGTCCAACACACGTTATGGTTTTGAAGGGGGCTGTGATTTGAAGCTAAGTAAATACACCGAAGTGGTTACACTCAAACATTTTACTGTCTAGACTAGGAAGCAAGAAAAAATAAAATCCTTAAAACACTATTGAACAATAACAGAAGAGTATAACGAATCGAATGGATTCCATAACATTTTTCTCCCACCTCCCCCAGGGTTTCATTCATCCTAACCTAAAATTTGTTCTCTGTTAAATGTTAATATTCCTGATACATATCTCTGATATAACATTAGGTCTGTAACTACAGTCAGGCAACACCAAGAGAAATTAAACCACTCAATATCTGTAAAAATTGGAGCTCCAGAAACCGGTAAGATTGTGGAAAGAATTCACAATAGAACGGAACCTTAAATAGACTGATAACATCCAAACAAATGGTGTAGCAAAATGGGTAGGAGTTTCCGACTTCCGTGTGTAGGTTGAAGAATTAGATGGGATGTAACTTGAATCTAGGGGCCATGGACTATAAAACTGACCCATTCAGTGAGTAATGACGCAGCATCCATAAAACAGGGCCCAGTGGGGCAGTTGGGAAGTCTTGGGACAAAATCTCTGCTGGTTATGCTCTTTAAGCTTCTGAGAACGTATTTCCAAAAAGTCACTTGGGAAGGGACTCCTCAGATATTTAGGACAGCCTGATTATCTCCTAATTGGGTAAGTTTGCTTTAGTATCCAGAAAATGTTAAATTAAGGATAAAAATAAGTGAATCAAATACATAGCATTAATATGTTTGTATAAGGAATTTGTGCATATTTGGTGTTTTAGGTATTTGCAGTGTTTAAGAGAATTTAATCTGTTACAGTAACAAATTGGCCTTGAAATCCTAATTTAAAACGCGCAATTAGTTTAGACGTGTGGTTTGAAATCAAATTTTTCTTTAAAATCAGTTTTGGAATGTTTAAGAAAATTTAGGAATTGGATTACCATATTCAGAAATTGTTAGATTACTAAGAGGTGTTTTTTAGATATTCAGGAATGTGTTGTTGGTGAGCTCAGATGACCGAATTTCTTTGTAAGGTATATGGAATGTGCTAAACTTATAAAGTATATTTTTAAATGTTTAAAGGAGACGTATAAACTCCATTTATAAATGGTACCAAATAGTCAACAAATACAATCATTTAAAGTGATTATTAAAATATACTTGTTTGTAAGTTAAGCATAAAAGCTTAAGGAAGAACTGAGCGTCTGATTTACATCTTTAACACAGAGAACATAAATTTTAAAAAGCCAAGGTAGCTCTCTGAATATTCTTTTCTGGGCACAAAAAGGACTTTTAAAAAGTTCACATTGGCACTGCCAGGCCAGTCCTTTTTCTGCACTGTTTTCATGGACAGAATGCACAGTAGCTTGGGTGACTGTATTTCCTGATGTTGCCATGTCTGCTGGTTTTACTGCACCCTCAGAAGGGAGAGTGGCCTCTCATGATGCAATAGCCAAGGCTCAGGCTCAAGGATCAGGCTGGCAGTGGTGGCACTGGAACCCAACCCAGAACTGTATCTCTCCTCGGCGCCCTCCTTCCTCTGCATTCTGGAGAAACTGAGAAAGGGGAGCCAGGCTTCCCTGAGGCCAGTGCTGCGGTGGTGGAGGAATTCGGCAAAAAAAAAAAAAAAACAAAAACCCAAAGAAGAAGTAAAACTCAGAGTCTATAATTATCTCCATCCTCAATAGGGACTTTTCCTCCTTAGCCAAACTTGGAGTTTTGAGATTATATATTTCCAAGTAAGGTGGCTCTTAAAAAACAAAAACAAAAACAACAGATTGTTAAGCAACTGGTTCCTTCAATAAATCAGGCTGCTTGCCTGGAAATATGTGTGTGTGTGTGTGTGTGTGTGTGCGCACGCGCACGCATGCACATGTGTGTGTGTAAACACACCTGTGTTCATGGCTGGGAGGTGAAGTTATGTTAGTGGAATTTGGAGTGCTATATTCCATCAATTACAGATTCTTTGGTGATCTAAACTCCTCATTTGCAGTACAAACACCTTTTGGCAGAATAAAAAACAAGATATTGTAACAATTACTTGGAATAAATTACTTAGGTACTGGGTTTGGCTTGGGAGCATTTGGAAAGCGTTTAGAAAGTTTTACAACAAAGGTCGTAAGAATAGGTGGAATGTGGGCAGAGACAGGGAAGTAGTCAATGAGGACAGAAAATAAGGTGTCAGGAAACCGGAGACAAATTTGTACCCACCTGCTCAGCAGTTGTGAATTGGGGGATTGGGGGTAGGGATGGAGGTATGACTTCATGCTGCTGTAATTCCCAGACTGCCTGCTCCTGGCGACCCTACTGGGAGGCTGCCAATGAGAGCTCCAGCTGCCACTAGACACACCTGGCACATTTAGATCTTAATAAATATTAGTTGGACAAAATTTGTTTTCAGAGCAAAGGAATTGGGCTAGGAAAATATACAGAGCACAACTCTGGAAAGCTTATAAAATCATTTATTTTAAAAACCTCTCATTATGCTTTAAAATTTCCAGAGAGAGGGAATTTACTACCTATGGAGTCAGCCTGTGCCATTTTCCAGCAGCTCTAAATAACAAAAATTCCCCTATATAGAACCTAATCTGTATCTCTGTCACCGCAGCAATTCACTGACACCCTATTGCTTTGAGCCATTCAGAATAAATCGAATTCCTCTTTGCACTCAACTTTTAAACCAACTTCAGAGCATTCATGACCCTGGCCCTCCAAAACTGCCTCGTCAGAAAATAACAAGAGCTATAGAATGGCTCCTACTGTTTGATCCAGTAATTCTGCTTGGTAAAATATGCTAAGTGGAAATAATTCTAAATGAGGAGTAAATTTGTGCCAAACTGTTTATACTTTTCTTTGTGTCACAAAAAAACCTTAGAAATTATGCCAATTCCCCCCAAATTGAGAGTGTCTAAACAAATGATAGGGCAACTACTTATAGTGCTTTAATTAAAGCATCAAAGTATCCCTTTAACTGAAGACAAATACACAAAAATTATATTGATGCATAGAAATGTGTGTGGGCGACGCTACATGAAGAGAAGAGAACATAAAACTGTATTTTCAAATGGATTACAACTATATAAAGGAGGATCTGGTTTTGTACATCAATAAAGTCCATAAGTGAATTTGGAGCCTTTCCAGAACTCCCTCTCCAGACTAAAGCTTCTTCCAGACTCCTCTAGCCCAGTGAAGCCACATCTGACCCAGAAGACATTCCACACTTTTTTTATTAAAGTATAATTGACATAAAACATTAGTTTCAGATGTACAACATGACAATTCAATATTTGTATATATTGTAAAATGATCACCATAATAAGTCTAGTTAACATCCATCACCATACATACCAACAGAATTTTTTTCTTATGATGAGAACTTTTAAGATCTACTCTGTTAGCAATTTTCAAATAAGCAGTACAGCATTAATTATAATCACCATGCTGTACATTACATCCTCATGACTTATTTATTTTGTACCTGGAAGTTCGTTCTTTTGATCCCCTTCACCCATTTCACCCACCCCTGCTCCCACTAGCAATGAGCAATCTGGTATCTCTATCTATGAAGGTTTTTTTTTCAGGTTCCACATGTAAGTAAAATCATACAGTATTCGTCTTTCTCTGTTTGACTTATTTTACTTAGCATAATGCCCTCAAGTTTCATCCACGCTATTGCAAATGACAAGATTTCATTCTTTTTCATAGCTGAATAATATTCCATCATATATACATACCACATTTTCTTTATCCATTCATCGTCAGTGGTAACTTGGGCTATTTCCATATCTTGGCTATTGTAAATAATGCTGCAGTGAACATGGAGGTGCAGATATATTTTTGAGTTAGTGCTTTTGGTTTCTTTGGACAAATGCCCAGAAGTAGAATTGCTGGATCATATGATATTTCTAAAAATAGAAAAAAAGTTCTATTTTTAACTTTTTGAGGAACAGCCATACTGTTTTCCATAGTGGATGCACCCCACGTTTGCTTTTAATTCTGTTCTATGTATTTTCCACTTGCAAATATTAACCAACAAAGAACTTGTGAGGGCTATGTCCAGGAAGAAAAATAAAAAGCTAAGCATTGGACTCCAAGCCTTGGCCTCGGCCTCTCTACTCTCCCTTGATTTTTACCTCTCACTTGTTCCTACCACCATTCCTGTCACATAGGGATTTCTGCTCCCCATATTCTGGGTCATACACTATCTAGGATACAACAGTGGCAAAAGAGACAAGGTCCTTGACTTCATGAAGCTTATTTTCAAATGATATATGGTGGCAGAGGTGGGCCTGTTATGAGAGACAGGAAATAAACAAATGAATATATAATCAAATAGAGATAAAGGCTGTGAAGAAAAGAAAACAAACAAACAAACAAAATAACATTATTGGGAAAGACAACAGGTGAGAGGTCACTTTAGGTCATGGAAGACACTGGAGAATGCAACACTTTAGTTAGGACCCAAAGGATGACAGCCAGCTCCTAGAATTGTGAAACGAAGGCTCTAGGTAGAAGGGAGAGTAAGAAGGCTCTGAATCAGGAATAAGCAAGGCCTGTGTGAAGAATTGTAAGAAGGCCACTGTGGCTGGAGGGTCACTAGTGGCTTCCCGCAACAGGGGAATGCTAAGAGATGAGGCTGGAGAGATGGGGAAAAGGAGTCATGGTGCAAATCGGAGGCCATTAGAAAGGGTTGACGTGATCTGATTGGATTTTTTAGAGGATCACTCTGGCAAGGGTGCAGTGAATGGCTTCCCAGGCAGCAGAAGCAAAGCGTGTAGACCAGTATGGAAACTAATGCACTAACATGGGCAAGCTGGTGCTGATGTGGGCTCTGGTGACACCTAGTTCAGAGCAGACAAGTTGTAAATATTTAAAGGAATATTACCAATAAAATAAAACCAAAACTAAGGGGAAATTAAACAAAAAATAGAATTAACTGGTTTGGCCCCCAATTTCTTTTGGAAAGCACAAGTAACAAGAACACGTTCTCTCAAGTCTGTCCCTTCCTGTCCCCAAAATTCCCCTTTGTGGTCCTTCACTAATTCCTCCTTTCCTTGAGGCATGGAGCTCAAGCAGAGCCCTGGTCACAGCTGCTCTCCTAGTGGACAAAGAGTGAGCAGCCTAAAGCCCCAGTCCTATGCAGAACTGGCCATTACATCTCTCGGTGCATATAGGCCAGGTAATAAACATTACAGACACAAATATTTCTTTCACCTTTTTTCATGTTTGCATAACATTACTTCCCCATAAGATCCATATTAGAAATTTCTTGGGGATTATTTTAACTATTACTTATTTTAGGACGAGCCTGGACTGTATAACCAGGCCCTGTAACTTAGTGGTGGAGAATGAAGGCTCTGGTGTCAGACTGCTTGGGTTCAAATCCTGACTTCTCCACTTCCTGAGTAGCTTACAGCAAGTTTTTACATTTCAATACACCATAATTTCACCTGTAAAATGGGAGTTTGATAAGCTCCAAAGAATCTGAAATTGGTGAGATAAAGTGAGAACTGTTTGTAAATGCAGGGGAGGGTTTTTAAGACTGGTCAACTCCCTGTCTCTAATTCCTCCATTATAATCTTTTCACTTCACATCTCCCCAAAACATATACATCAACACACACTTCCTTGTATAGACACACACTTTCTTGTACAGACACACACATGCACCACATGCATATACCCACTTTTAGGTAAGAGCCTGGATTCTTGGAGATAGTGGTATTTAAACACTATAAGCATATCTGTCACCTTACTTAATAAAATAAACCTTTCTAATTTAGCACAGATTTAAACTACAAGAAAGGAATAACTGGCTCCCAGACTTTGCATCCAAAATCCCTCACCCCATAGGCTCAAAAACTTTCAGTGACTTCCTTTTTCCCATGGGGTGAAAAACTGATCCACTCCTTTTTTTCCCAGGAGTTTACTAGCTCCTAATAGCCAGCTTAATTTACACTTCCTAATTGGGGGAAACATGTATTCTACAAACCGTTCCCCAAACAATGAGTATAAAGAATGCAAGACCTGGTAAAGGAAGGTTCAGACTCTCTGTCAACACTGGGAATGGGTAAGCTGGGTTTGAACCAAGTGAATAAAGTTCATAATATACCCCAAAGAAAGTTTCCTAAATTCTGGTAACCCACCACTGGGCAGCATTTTCAGAGTGGACACCAGGGGGTAGCAAAATCTCACTCTCCTAGTTCTCAGCACTAATTATAAGGAAGCTGGAGAGTCTGGATGACCCATTGATGGAAAAGAGTTCCAGCTCCTCGCCTGTAACTCTGCTGCGAAGACTATCCCTGAGGTTTGCTGCCCTGGATTTTTTTTTTTTTTTTTTTTTTTTGATGCCATGGAGCAGAGAGATGTCTTGCCTCCAAGAAGGATGAACATTTTCTTTTTCCTCTCTTCCAGACTGCAGGAGTGGAGAAAGGGCTGAGATCAGAGTTCTGAGGAGGTGAGAGAAGAGCTCATCACCTAGGTGACGCCTCCCCCCCCTCGGTCCCGCGCTGTTCTGAAGACTGCGAAGAGGCTCTGGCCTCCTGGCCTCGTCGCAGCTGCGTCCACTGGCAGGACGTTTTCCAAACGTCACCCCCCAGCTGCAGTGGCATACGCCTTCACGTCCCTCTCTGGGGTCTATTTGGCTTTCCGATCTTCTCAAATGCTCACCTTTTGGAAGCCTCCCCTTCCCATGCCTCCCACTCCCACTTTCCAGTGCCTGCTCAAAGTTGGAGGGGGGCGCGGCATCTCTTTGCTATGCCTAAGCCTCCCCTACCCCTCCTGGGGGACCCTCGACAGGGCTTCATTTCCCATCCAGAAGCGGTGGAGGATGGATGAGGCTAGAACTTTCTTAACTAGCCCACCCCTTTTGTCTACTGCTTCAGATAGCCATCCCCACCGCCACGAGCCCTAGCGGCCCTGGGAGACTCTATTGCCACCCCACAAGAAGGAAGAGTCTGGCTTCCAGTATCCGACCGTGGGGTTGAATGGGAGTCTGGTGCCTTCCCTCCGCTAGCTAGGGGAGAGATAGGGGATGCGGAGGGGAAGGGGCAGAGAGGAAAGAACTCAGAAAACGTCAGCCGAAGTGCCTGCCCCTACAGGAGGATCCTGATCCCGGGACCCTGCGCACATTCAGCCTCGACGTCCACCCCCTACCCAAGCCTTCACCGCTCCCTAATTCCCCCACGCCCCCGCCCTCCCCTGGCCGCACAGAGGAGCCCATTGTCGGAGCCCGAAGGCTCGGAGCCGGAGGAGATGGGAGGGGAACGAGGAGGGCGGGCAAGCCCCCTGGAGAGTGGGAGGAATCCCCCGATTTCCCTGCCCTCTGCTCCACCGGAGGCGGGCAGGGGCCTGGGAGGGTCTCTTCTGAACTCCAGGTGCTGCCGAAGTCTGGCAACCAAGGGGAAAAGAGGTTCCCAGGCGAGTTAAAGTTGGGAGGCTTCCGGCCACCAAACGACTCCAGTCTTAGGCTGGGGACGCCAGGGAATTCATACACGCCCCAGCCTCTGGACTGTCCCTTGCTAAGACTAAACTGATCCCGTAGGGAGCGAGGAGGTGGCGGGAAAAGAGGGGCATCCTAGGCGGCACGGGCCTCCAAGGGTCAGGGACGGCTACCCGCTGGAGGGCAGGCGGGAGGAGGAAGGTGATTGCGGGAGAGCGGGGCAGATCCGCTGGGGGCGTCCGGGGAGCTGCCAGAGGCTCGGCGCGGTTAGAGGGAGTCCCGGCAGGGGGTCCGGCGCGGAGCGAGAGGCGGGCACTGAAGGGCGGGGCGGGGAGGGGCGGCCGTCTCGACCCTCCCTGGCGGGGCCCCGCGGCCTGGGAGCCCGAGCGGACCGAGCCGCCACCGCGGCCGGAGCTGTCCCCTGGCCAGACCCAGCGAGACACGAGCGGCGGGAGGGAGGCGGCAGCGCGCCCGGCCCCGCCCGCCCGCCCGAGCGTCGGACGCGGCCCCGCGCCGAGCCATGGTGAGTCCCGCGTCGCAACCCGGTGTCCCCTCCGTCTTCCCGCAGCCCGCTCCGGATCGCCAGCCCCCTGCTTGGTGCCTCTTGCTCCTGCTTGGAACTCTAGAGAGCTCCTGGGACTCTCCTCCCTCCCATCCCCCCTCCTTTTCTTTGATCTGTCTGTCTGTATGCCCCACTGTCTGGCTTTGTCCCCACTGGGTATTAACCTCACTTCTTCTTTCTTTCTCCTCTTCTCCGCCCCCTCCCCCATCCTCCCTTTGGTTCCCCCACCCCACCCTCCAATCCACACACCTCCCCTCGCCCTCCTCTGTCCTGACCTGTGCCTTCCTTTGCAGGATCTTCCCTCCCCCTCTCGGTCCCAGTTCCTTACCCGCGGGAGACCCCTGCGGGTTTGTGCTGCAGCGGCCCTGGAAGGGGCCCGGCCTTGGGTTATGAGAACTGACCTGCCTGGAACCACCATTTTCCATCCCATTCCCCAGCCCGGTGAGCCGGGCCCACCCATCCGGCCCTGGGGGACCGGCCACAGCTGTGGCTGGGCAGGGGCCAGGGACCTGGCCAAAAAGGGAAATTCCCGCGGGGAAAGAGAGGCTGCCTCAGAGTAGTGGACAGTGGGGAGGGGGCTCACAGTTGCCAGGCGGCTTGACGTTGCCAGAGCAGACCAGAGATGCGGTGAGGGGAGAAGTGCTCACGCTGCAGGGAACAGAAGAACTGTCTCAAAGCATTTCTGCTGCAGAAGGGAGGGAACATTGGCGGGAGCTCCCTGCAGCGGGTTGGGGACCCTGGCAGCAGCAACTCAGGGCACAGGAAGCGCGAGGGCACTGTTAAAGAAGGGAAGCCCGTACCAACAGGAGTGGACACTATCCTGTGAACTTTCACTCCAAAAGTACTATCTGAAGAATCACTGCAGCAGTGGGCACTGCCAAGGAGAGCGCCCACTGCGGGACGGATGGGGGAGGCAAGGCCAAGGGGGCGCTCACAGCAGGGAGTGGAGGAGGGGGAGAGGCCCGGCCAGGGGGCGCTCACCGCAGGGAGTGGAGGAGGGGGAGGGGCACTACCGGGGCTGCTCCAATACAGAAGGAAGGGCACCCCCTGGCAGGGACGCTGGAACAAGAAGAAAGAGGAACTGGGCCAGGGAGAGCTGACTCAGTCTCTCTGGTCTTTTTGGTCCCGGCCGGCGGGAGGCCCGGTCTCCGAGCTCCAGCCCGCCGCCTCCCACCCCAGACCACTCCTCCCCTCCTGCCGCTGCCGTTTCCTGTGGCTGAGACTCTCGCTCAGCCATGAGCTCACCGCCCCTAATGGGTTGCAGCTGCCTTGCCGCTCCAGCTCTAGCTCCCCCTTCCAGGCCTCCGAGCGGCGGCCCACTCTGCCCCCCCCCACCCCGCCCAGCTCCACCCTCCCCCGACCTACGCTCCCGGCGCTAGTCGGGTCCCCGGAACACTGGGGGGGTCTGTCTGCTCGCCCACACACCTTGGGGCCGGGTCTCTGTGCTGACGCACTGAATGTCTGTCTCTGGAGTGGCTGCCTAGCTTCTCAGACGGTCGGGACAGGCGGGCAACTCTGGCTGGAAGGACTCAAAAGTAAAATATGCAGTTTTGTCCTCAGGGCAAAGGCGGTGCGGGGGTGGAATGGAGGGGAGGCAATTGGGAGTAGAGAACTAGATAAACACTTCAGTGACCATCCCTTTGCCCAGTTACAACAGAGAAATCTGATAAAAGAAATTTCAAAGCCACCTTGAAAGAGAAATAAGTTTGCAAAGGAATAGCCCGAAGGGTAGTTTTTTCCGGGGAGATGGAGAAAGATATCCGACTGATTCACTTCGGGAGGCGGGTCTGGAGGAAGCAAGGCTGAGGCTTCTGAGACAGTGGCTCCTGGTAGAGGTTGGTGGGGAGGCCCTACAGGAATCAGAAAAGATTTCAGCTCCAGTACATACCAGCAAGGCCTCCTCCTCCCTTCCCTACAAGTTCCTTTTGTGACTTTTTCCTCTTTCAGCTGTCCCCACCCAGGTCTTTGTAACCCAATTCCACATGCTCTGAAAATGGGTGATTGCTTTCTAACCACTGTGGGAGAGGGAATGGGGCTAGAAAGACTCGAGACAGAGAGCCCTTTAGTCCTCCTTCTTCCCACCCGGTGACCATCTCCAGCATATGACTGTTCATGGGTGGTGGCACTTCCATTTTAAATGGGGGTCTCTGGATGGTAGGTCCTGGGCAGAGGGACTTGTAGGACGGCTGTGTAAAAGAGCTCCCTCCAGAGCTCTCAGCCATCAGTAACTTCCCTGATGGTCCAGGGAACATATCTCTTTCTCAGGAGAACCTATGCAGTCACCCTTTTTCACAGGAATCAGGTTTGCCCTGATCAGAGACATTCCTGAAAAAAGTCTCCCCACATCTCCAAAGCCAAGGTCTCAGAGCTCTCAGAGGGAGTACACTGCAAGGCCTGTGCACTCCAACTGGCCCAGCCCCACTCCCATCTCCTGCTCCTTCAACCAGCGTTTACTGACTGCCGTCTCTCTGCACACACTTTGTGCATGATGGGGCCCCTGGGGAACACAGCCGGCCTCCAAGGAGCCATCCTTGGGTGAGCTCTAGTGATCTGCAGCCTGGTCCTGTCTCTCCCAGGAGCCTGAGCCAGTGGAGGACTGTGTGCAGAGTACCCTGGCCGCCCTGTACCCACCCTTCGAGGCAACAGCTCCCACACTGTTGGGCCAGGTGTTCCAGGTGGTGGAGAGGACATACCGGGAGGATGCACTGAGATACACACTGGACTTCTTGGTGCCCGCGAAGCACCTGCTTGCCAAGGTCCAGCAGGAAGCCTGTGTGAGTGAACGCATCCCTGTTCTATCTCTTCTAAGATCCACTGCCTCACCCCAGAGACCAGCCAGACTGACTAATTTCCCCCCATGCAGAGACGCCGCCCCCCTGATACCAATCCCTGCAGAAGCAATGACGGCTCAGATACTAACACACAGACACTCATCTTCCCCAAATATTGACCCCTAAGAAACATCAACACCCAAAGACCCTGACCCTCCAGACCCAATTCCAGACATTTTCCCCCCTCATATCAATTTTTCAAGAGCTAACTCCCCCAAATATGACTCAACAGAGTTACTTCTACAGATAAAAGACCTCTTAAGAATCTCTGACTCCTCCAAGACAATGGCATCTGCTGACCGTGTCTTTATAATGGCTCAGTTCTTACCCTCCCACTCATGGAACTAGCTTCTGAGAGAAGCTTCCTACCACCAGAAAACTGATCAGTTCCCATCCTTTCCTCTGTCACAGGAATACCCCAAGATAGCCCCTCCTGCTCCCCAGGGGTTATAATCCCCAAGGCATAAGGCCACTCCTGCCTAAGGTAGTCCCATTCTGACTGCCGCCTTCTGCTGGTTTCATCAGCAGAGGCCTGAGCACAGCCTGCCACCTCTCTCCCCAGGCCCAGTACAGCGGTTTCCTCTTCTTCCACGAGGGCTGGCCCCTCTGCCTGCACGAGCAGGTGGTGGTGCAGCTGGCAGCCCTACCCTGGCAGCTGCTGCGCCCGGGAGACTTCTACCTGCAAGTGGTGCCCTCGGCAGCCCAAGCGCCCCGCCTGGCACTCAAGTGCCTGGCCCCAGGGGGTGGGCGCGTGCAGGAACTGCCTGTGCCCAATGAGGCCTGTGCCTACCTGTTCACACCTGAGTGGCTACAAGGCATCAACAAGGACCGGCCAACAGGTCGCCTCAGCACCTGCCTACTGTCTGCACCCTCTGGGATCCAGCGGCTGCCCTGGGCCGAGCTCATCTGCCCTCGGTTTGTGCACAAAGGAGGCCTCATGGTTGGACATCGGCCAAGCACGCTACCCCCAGAGCTGCCCTCCGGACCCCCAGGGCTCCCCAGCCCCCCGCTCCCTGAGGAGGCCCTAGGCACCCGGAGTCCCGGGGATGGGCACAATGCCCCTGCTGAAGGACCTGAGGGCGAGTATGTGGAGCTGCTGGAGGTGACACTGCCTGCAATGGGGAGCCCCACGGATGCTGAGGGCTCCTCGGGCCTCTCCAGGACCCGGACGGTACCCACACGCAAGGGTGCTGGAGGGAAGGGCCGGCACCGGAGACACCGGGCATGGATGCACCAGAAGGGTCTGGGGCCTCGGGACCAAGATGGAGCACGCCCACCTGGTGAGGGGAGCAGCACTGGAGCCTCCCCTGGGTCTCCCTCGGGAGCTGAGGCTCTCCTAGAGGCAGCAGCCCTGGAAGTATCTGAGCCCCCAGCAGAGGTTCTGGGGGAAGCCTCTGAGTCTTGCCTCCTGAGGCCAGGGGAGGTTGGAGGAGGAGCAGGCCAGGGGGCCGACGGGCTGCCGGGCACTCCTCGGAGAACAGGCAAAGGAAACCGGAGAAAGAAGCGAGCTGCTGGCAGAGGGGCTCTTAACCGAGGAGGGGACAGTGCCCCATTAAGCCCTGGGGACAAGGAGGAGACCAGCCACCAGGAAGCCCTTGGTAATCTGCCCCCACCGAATGAACACGAGCTTTCAGGGTGCAGCCCAGATAAAGAGGAGTGTGAAGGCCCTGGGAAGCCAGAGTCGGAGCCGAAAGTGGAGCTCAAACACGCAGATGAAAAAGAGCCTCAGCCCCCAGAAGGCTGTGGGCCTGTGGAAGAGAGGGCCAGAGAAAGAGTGCAGGAGGGGCCGAACCTGGTGTGTGTGGCAGGTGAGATGACAAAGCAAGGGCCAGGGTAGGTGGGGCCTAGGGAAGGGGGCTGGAGGAAGAGCAGGGGTGATGCTGGGCATGGAACAGCCAGAAGTGGCCTAACTTCAGGCTCATAGCTCTGCCTGTGTCTGCAGGACCCACCGTTCCAGAAGAGTTCCTCTCTGACCCCCCAGCACCATCCCTAGAGACAATGCAGGAAGTAAAAGGGGACAGCATCCCAGAAGACGCCCTTCCGGTCTGTATCTCTGATGACCCTGATGTAGCTTGGGACCTGATGGCATCTGGATTCCTAGTCCTGACTGGTCAGTGGGCAGCAGTGGCTGCAGTTAAAGGGGTGGAGGAGAGAGAAGCCTCCAGGGTGGGCTGCAGAGGGTGGCAGGGTGGATGGGAGGTAGCCAAGGCCTGCCCCCAGCCAGGACAGCCTGGCCGTTTTGTGTCCCCAGGAGGGGTGGACCAGAGTGGGCGAGCTCTGCTGACCATCACCCCACCGTGCCCTTCTGAGGAGCCCCCACCCTCCCGAGACATGCTGGGCACTGCTCTTCACTACCTCCACTCCCTGCTCAGGTAACCGAAGCTCAGCGCCAGCACCCTGCACAGTAACCTCCTGTGTCACTGGGATCCTGACCTCCTCTCTCTTCAGCACACCCAACTCCTGACCTCTAAGACACCCTCTTCTTCCACCCTCCAATTGTCAAGTCATTGACCTCTGACTTGTAGAGTATCTTCAGCAGTCCTCAAAATCCACACTGACTTTCAATATCCTAAGACATTACCTAGATTATCAGAATATTGATTTACTCATTCAACAACTATTTCTTGAGCACCAGAACCTGTTAGGCAGCATACTATGTGCTGGCATTGAGCTCATACCCATCCAGAGCACAGAATTTCTAATTTCCAAACCCTGATCCCATGACCCTGTAGCCACGTGAATATAGACTCTAATTGCTAGGTCACCACCTCTTGGACATACATCCCAGACTTTTACCCATTGCCAGGAGCTAAGTTCTGAGGATGAGTAACACTAAAACTAGACCCTATGCCGTTATCCCCCCAATACACGCACACGCACACACACACGCGCACACACACACACACACAAAGCATCCTTGGCTCTTCCTGCCTCCACAGGCCTGATCTACAGATGCTAGGGCTGTCTGTCCTGCTGGACCTTCGCAAGTCACCCCAACTGCCTCCAGCACTCATTCCTGTCCTGAGTCAACTTCAGGTAATCAACTCCTTGATGCGGAACTTCTCCTGTATCCTAACTCTTCCCTAGTGGCCATTCCGGGCCATCCAGCTGCCCAGAGTTTAGGGTTATTCTTCTTTGCCTTCAGGACTCGGGAGACCCTCCCCTCATTCAGCGGCTGACGCTTCTCACTCATGATGACCCTACAACTGAATTCCATGGACTTCAGGTTTGAGCCCCTCACTCCCACCTAGTCCCCATCAGTAGTGGGTAGAGAAGAGGCTGGCTGGAGCCCCAGGCCAGTCCCTGCATCCCTAGGTGCCCAGTCCAGAAACCACCTGCCTTTACATGTCTACAGGGTGCTGAAATGCTGTCAGAGAGTGATCTGAAAAGAGTGGCCAAGCCAGAGGAGCTGCAGTGGGACTTGGGAGGTCACAGAGAGCCCTCTCCCAGCTACTGGGTAGAGACACACCAGGTAAGCTCCACCTCCCCCACCCAGGACACTGAAAGCTAGGAGTGACCCGGCAGAGGACATTCTAGGAAAGAGGGGCAGATCTGAGACATGACCAAGGGGTTGGGAAAAAGTGGCTTCCCTTCCATTCAATTCAATAAGTGTTTAAGGTTCACCATTCAACAAGTATTTATGAGCGCGTTCAATTCCAAATATTTATTAGCAAAATATTGTTTATGTACCCTGGGCTACTAGGGAGATGGGATGTTATGTTAAATGGGGTGTATGTTAAATAAATTCTTTTTTTTTCCGGTTTTGAGATGTAATTAACATATAGCGCTGTATAAATTTAAGGAGTATAGCATAATTTGACTTACATACATCATGAAGTGATTACCACAATTAGTTTAGTGAACATCCATCATCTCCTATAGATACAGAATTAAAGAAACAGAAATGTTTTTCCCTGTGATGAGAACTCTTAGGATTTGCTCTTTACAACTTCCATATATAACATATAGCACGTGTTAATTATATTTATCATGTTGTACATTACATCCCTAGTAGTTACTTATCTTATGACTGGAGATTTGTACCTTTTGACCATCTTCATCTAATTCCCGCCTCTCCTTCATCTCCAACCTCTGGTAACCATAAATCTGATCTCTTTCTTTATGAGTTTGTTTTGTTTGTTTGTTTGTTTGTGAAGTATAAATGACCTACAACATTTATTTCTTGGTATACAATATAGTGATTCAATATTTCTATACATTTCAAAGTGATCACCACAATGTCTAGTTACCATCTGTCACCATACAAAGATACTACAGAATTATTGACTATATTCCCCCCCACTGTGCATTTCATACTATGGCTCATTTATTTTGCAACTGGAAGTTTGGACCTCTTAATCTCCCCCACCTATTTCTCTCTTCTCTCCACCACTCTTCCCTCTGGCAAGCACTTGTTTTTTCTCTGTATATAGAACTCTGTTTCTGTTTTGTTATGTTTATTCATTTGTTTTGTTTTTAAGATTCCACATAGAAGTAAAATCATACAGTGTTTGCCTTTCTCTGTCTGACTTATTTCACTTAGCATAATACGTCTAGGTCCATCCATGCCACAAATGGCAATATTTCATTTTTTATGGCCAAGTAATATTCCACCGTATATATAATTCCACATCTTTTTAAGCCTCTCATCTATTGGTGGAAACTTAAGTTGCTTCCATTTCTTGGCTATTGTGAATAATGCTGCAATTAACATAGAGGTGCATATGTCTTTTCTAGTTAGTGTTTTCACTTTCTTTGGATAAACATCCGGGAGTGGAATTGCTAGATCATATGGTAGTTTTATTTTTAATTTTTTGAGGACTCTTCATTCTGTTGTCCATAGTGGCTGTACCAATTTACATTCCCATTAACAGAGCATGAGAGTTCCCTCTTCTGCACATCCTCACCTACACTTGTTTTTCTGAAAGGTGTGAGGTGATACCTCACTGTGGTTTTGATTTGCGTTTCCCGGATGACTAGTTCTCTTGACCATCTTTTCATGTGCTGTTGGCCATCTGTATGTCTTCTTTGGAATGATGTCTATTCAGATCCTCTGCCCATTTTTCAACTGGGTTGTTTGTTTTTTTGATGTTGAGTTGTATAGTTCTTTGTATATTTTGGATATTAACCCCTTATAGGATATATCATTTGCAAATATCTTCTCCCACTCAGTAGGCAGCCTTTTTGTTTTGTTTATGGTTTCCTTCATTGTGCAAAAGTGTTTTAGTTTGATGTAATCTCTTTTGCTTATTTTTCCTTTGTTTCCCTTGCCTAAGGAGATATATCCAAAAGTAAAGGTCTTTTACCTCCTTAGGTTGGTTTATTCCCATATATTTTATTCTTTTTGATGCCATGGTAAATGGGATTGTTTCCTTCATTTCTCTTTCTGATAGTTCACTGTTAGTATAGAAATGCAACAGATTGCTGTATGTTAATTTTCTATCCTGCAGCTTTACTGAAGTCATTGATGAGCTCAAGTAGTTTTTTGGTGGCATCTTTAGAATTTTCTACATATAGTATCATGTCATCTACAAATAGCGACGATTTTACTTCTTCCTTTTCAACTTAGATATCTCTTCTTTCTTTCTTTCTCTCTCTCTCTCTTTTTTTTTTTTTTTTTTTTTTTGTCTCATTGCTGTGGGACTTTCAATACTATATTGAATAGGAGTGGCTAGAGTAGGCAGCCATGTCTTTCTAGAACTGAGAGTCAGAGAGGCTGGTTCTGGGTCCCTGTGACCTTGAACAAGTTACTGTACCTTACTCCTGGAGATGGTGCCTTTCCGTACCTGCTCCCTGCACCAACATTCACCCTTAAGTACCTTGCCCGCAAAGAACAGCAACTGTGATATAACTGAGCCAAGTATTAAAAGGGGTCTGTAACATGGTCTCTAAACTGTGGATCAATGGGGAAGTGGATCTGAATAGGCAGAGAGGAGGATTTTACGGGCTGCAGAGCCAGTGCAGATGAGGGAAAGGAGACTCGTGTTTACTAAGCTGTGAAATGTACCATGCTCATGCTATCTGCTTACCTAGCATCAGCTCTGTAAACCTTTAAATCCAGTGTGTCTTATCATGACTTTACTGTTGAGGAAACTGAGGTTCAGGAAGGTTTCTGGACCTGCCCAAGGTCATACAGTTAGTAAGCAACAAAGTCAGAAAGCGAACCCAGTATTGCCTCCATAAAAGTCTCTGAGGCTGCCTCACGTCCACCCTAGGGCTTAGGCTCCTTATCCCAAACCCCGCTCCTGGACTCCACCCCCACATGTGTGTTTCAGGAAGTGGCAAGGCTGTGCCGCCTGTGCCGAGGTGTGCTGGGCTCTGTAAGGCAAGCCATTGAGGAACTGGAGGGAGCAGCAGAGCCAGAGGGAGAGGTATGAAGTGAGATGGGACAAAAGGGGATGGAGTGGGGATGCAGCTGGGCTGGGCTCAGAGCCTTCTGGTGGAACTCCAACTGTCAGCTTCTTCCTCCCCCAGGAGGCGGCAGGAATGCCTGAGCCCCTACAGAAGGTGCTGGCAGACCCCCGGCTGACGGAGCTGCAGAGAGATGGGGGAGCCATCCTGATGAGGCTGCGCTCTACCCACAGCAGCAAGTACGAGGGAGGGACAGGTGTGCAGGGGCAGGTGGATGGGGGGATGGAGACACAGCAGATGGCTGCCAGTACACTTAATCAGGTATCGGGACGAGATATCATGGTTTTCCACTCATCTCATAACCCTCACAACATCCCTAGGTGCTAGTTACAATTACAAATGGGGATTTGGAGGATCAGAAATGTCCAATGTCTTGGCCAAGTTTAGTCAGTAAATGTAGAGTCGAGATTCAAACCCAGGCCCATACTCTGACCCAGGAGTCTGTGCCACCTCCCGTGTTGGGATGCAAGGATGGAATCGCGTTGGAGGGCTTGATAAGGGCAATGGTTCATTCTGCCTCCCACCCTCTTTCCCAGGCTAGAGGGCCCAGGCCCAGCGACACTGTATCAAGAGGTGGACGAAGCCATTCACCAGCTGGTGCGTCTCTCCAACCTCCACGTGCAACAGCAGGAGCAGCGGCAACGCTTGCACCGGCTCCAGCAGGTGAGCCAGGACCCCACCATGCCTCTTACTCAGCCTGGGGGCCCGGCATCCAGCACCCCCTTTCCACTGATACTTAACAGTTGATGCTGTTCTCCTAACCTGGCTTGGTTGAATGGCCTTCCCTCTCTCCTCATCTGCCCTGGAGGTTGATCGACATCAGTATGAGAGTCATCAAGAGGGAGATAGCATCTCAGCCCCAGCAAAGAAGAGAAGCCAGATTCCTCACTCCCAATGTTTTTTTTCTTTCCCCCTTTTTTTTGGTGGGGGGGGCAGGTAATTAGATTTATTTATTTATTTTTAATAGGGATTGTACCCAGTACCTCGTACTGCTAAGCATGTGCTCTACCACTGAGCTATACCTTCCCCACCACCCCTCCCCCGCCCCCCAACTGTTGATGTTTAATCAAGGATCCTTAGAGATTGTGGGAGATGCTCGGTGCCCTAGGGGATTTGGGGAAGAGCCAATTGATTGTGAGTGCCTACCTCCTTAGCTTAAAAATAATAAACGTCTATGGATACCAGCTCCCTCCACTCCTTATGCAGTGTCATCCCCCAAACCTGAGGCTAGAAAGGTCCCCCCTCCCTCCACCTTAGGAGAAGACAGTGAAAGTCACTAAATGCCTTGGAAACCAAGGCCTCTCTGTGGGGAAGATTCAGGGGTAAGTCTGGCTTCTCTGAACCTTGATTCTTCTCTCCTGAGGTTAAGCGCTCCATAGGTACTTGCTCTCCACCCTCCCTTGTGGGGTAGAGGGGTTTGAAATCTGATTGTCCCTCCCTAGCCCCTAAGTGTGTTGAGCGAACAAGTCATGGACCTGCATGTGGGGTCAGGGGAAAGGTCATCTCAGGGTCAATGTCAAAGGAGGGTGAAGGCTGAGCTCTCTGTTCCTGAGATTTCTGCATATTGGCTCCTTCCATCCCAGTATCCAAGGGTTTGTATCTCCTACTGTTTGTTTGCTTGCTTGCTTATTAGCTGCCCCTGCCAACCCCTGTCTAAAACCTGTCAACACACAGGATTTGGAGTCTAAAGTGCTCAGCTTGAGTTCTAGCTCTGCTAGGAGTGAGATGTTGGACAAGTCTTGAAGCATCTGAGTTCCCAAGTCCTCATGTGTAGAATGCGGATGATAACAAGGCTTACTGCACACACACGCACACACACACGCCTGGGCCGTCTCTCCAAACCTGGTCCCTGGGACCCTTGCCCACCCATCACCAGGCTCTGTGAACGTGAAATTTCTCCTGGCCCTCAGTATCCAAAGGATGGTCATCCCCTCATCCGGCCTCCAGCTCACACCAGTTTTACCTATTTCACCTCCAGGCATAGCCCTGGAACCCTAACATGCCTCCCTCAGTGCCTCCTGCCAGCCCAGCCTCCCCTGCATCTGGTACTTTACAAAGATCTCTAAATCACTTTCTCACTTGACCCTTGTGGAAACTACCACCATTCACTGGTATCCCTTCCACTTTACAGCTGAGACAAAATAGTTCACCCAAGGTTCTATGGATTGGGGTGGTAGAGCTGGAACTGGATCTCAGCTTTCCTTTCCACTGCACGGCCCTCTTCTCCCTCACGGCCCTGCTCTCCCGCCCTGTCTGCCTCAGGTGCTCCAGTGGCTCTCGGGCCCAGGGGAGGAGCAGCTGGCGAGCTTTGCTGTGCCTGGGGACTCCCTGTCTGCCCTGCAGGAGACAGAGCTGCGATTCCGGGCTTTCAGCGCTGAGGTTCAGGTGAGAAGTAGGGGGGAGAGGCAGGTGACAGGAGACTGGTGGGGAGGGAAGGGGAGACTGACTGGGACTGAGGGCTGGGTCTGAGCGCAGCCTCCCTTCTCCAGGAGCGCCTGGCTCAGGCGCGGGAGGCCCTGGCCCTGGAGGAGGACACTGCCTCCCAGAAGGTTCTGGATATCTTTGAACAGCGCCTAGAGCAGGTTGAGAGTGGCCTCCATCGGGCTCTGCGGCTACAGCGCTTCTTCCAGCAGGTACGTGGTGAGCCTCTTGCTTTCTTCTGCCTGGAGAAGCTGATTGGGTAGATTTAAAAGCAGGGACTTAGGAGGCCCTCTCCTAGGCTTTGACTCTTGGCTCTGCCACCTACTTTTTTTTTTTTTTTTTTTTTTTTACCCATTCATCTGTTTTTTTTTTTTTTTAACATTTTTTATTGATTTATAATCATTTTACAATGTTGTGTCAAATTCCAGTGTTCAGCACAATTTTTCAGTTATTCATAGACATATACACACTCATTGTCACATTTTTTTCTCTGTGAGTTATCATAACATTTTGTGTATATTTCCCTGTGCTATACAGTGTAGTCTATTCTACAATTTTGAAATCCCAGTCTACCCCTTCCCACCCTCCACCCCCCTCTGCCACCTACTTGATGGATAACTTGGGACAAGATACTAAACCTGAGTGTGCCTCGTGGCACCTACCGTACAGGGCCAGGCGAGGATTACATGAGCAATATATGAAAAGCTCTTAGTAGAGAGCCTGCCTCTTGTAAATTCTATGTAAGTATCAGCCATCCTTTCATCCAGCTCCTCTGTCTCCATACCAGCTCAGAGTGACATGTTAGTTAGCCAGTGATGCTGGGACAGTGAGGGGAGGTGTTCTGAGAGGACTAGGGGGTGATGGGCATCGGGAAGCCATCGGCAAAGGAGGACAGGAGCTGTCATCGGACAGCATGTGGGAGATGCACAGGGCCTCACTGCTTCCTCTCCCCATTCCCAACCTCTTTGGCCTTGCAGGCACATGAATGGGTGGACGAAGGTTCTGCCAGGCTAGCAGGAGCAGGGCCAGGTCGGGAGGCAGTGCTGGCAGCCCTGGCCCTGCGGCGCGCCCCAGAGCCCAGCGCCGGCAGCTTCCAGGAGATGCGGGCCCTGGCTCTGGACCTGGGCAGCCCCGCGGCCCTGCGAGAATGGGGCCGCTGCCGGGCCCGCTGCCAAGAGCTGGAGAGGAGGATTCAGCAACAGCTGGGAGAGGAGGCGAGTCCTCGGGGCCACCGGCGACGACGGGCAGACAGCGCCAGCAGTGGGGGGGCCCAGCGGGGCCCCCATAGCCCCTCACCCAGCCTCAGCTCCCTGCTGCTGCCCAGCAGCCCTGGGCCGCGGGCAGCACCATCCCACTGCTCCCTGGCCCCCTGTGGGGAGGACTATGAGGACGAGGGCCCCGAGCTGGCTCCAGAAGCAGAGGGCAGACCGCCGAGGACTGTGCTCATCCGAGGCCTGGAGGTCACCAGCACCGAGGTGGTGGACAGGACGTGCTCACCCCGGGAACACGTGCTGCTGGGCCGGGCTGGGGGCCCAGAAGGACCCTGGGGAGTAGGCACCCCCCGGATGGAACGCAAGCGAAGCATCAGGTGAGAGCCCAGCCTAGCTGGTGCCCGAGGTAGGCCCAGCTGCCCAGCATGGAAAGAATATGATTGTTGGGGTGGTGACATCCTTCCATGCCCCAGCCTCCTCTGTCACTCCTTGGTGTACCTGCAGTGCCCAGCAGCGTCTGGTGTCTGAGCTGATTGCCTGTGAGCAGGAGTATGTGGCCACCTTGAGTGAGCCAGTGCCACCCCCCGGGCCTGAGCTGACCCCTGAACTGCGGGGCACCTGGGCCGCTGCGCTGAGTGCCCGGGAGAGGCTCCGCAGTTTCCACCGGACACACTTCCTGCGGGAGCTGCAGGGCTGCGCTAGCCATCCCCTGCGCATAGGGGCCTGCTTCCTTCGCCATGTGAGTGAGCCTCTAAAACTTTCAGGGCTTCTCCCTTCACACACTCCTGTGCCATCTGCTCGTCCCTCCTTCTCAGTATCACTCCCCCAACCCCAACCCCACCCCCACCCCCACCAAAATGTGTGGTTCAGGGCGCCGGGGCCTAGTGCCCTTTGCTGCGCTCCTCTGCATCTACTCAGCCGCTGTGTCCCTGCCATCAAGCATCTACTCAGCTGCTGTGTCCCTGCCATCAAGTGCTCCCTGGCCTTCGCTCTCTCCATGGGAGCCTGTCATTCTGCAGGCAGACTGAGTGCTCCCTGGTGGCCTGTCCATCCTCTGGGCTATACAGGATATGGAGGAGGAAAGGGAGAGGCTTGTCTGTGGGGCCTCACCAGGGATGACTTACTGCTTCCCTACTGACACAGGGGGACCAATTCAGCCTCTACGCCCAGTACGTGAAGCACCGGCACAAACTGGAGAATGGCCTGGCTGCCCTCAGCCCCCCAACCAAGGTAACCTTTTCTCCAGCCTTCTGGGGAGGAGCCAGGAAGACCTAAAATCCACCCAACCTCAAAATCTCTCAGGGGAAAAAAGCTTTCCTGGATGTGCCCAGGGACATCACCTGCCAATAATCTCCCAGAATTGCTGAGGGTGGGACAAGCACTGGATTGGAGGCCAAATAAGCCCGGGTTCTTACCCAGTCCACTGAGGGACTTTGGGCAAGCGTTTCTCTGGGCCTGTTTCTATAGCTAAAATGGGGGCAACATTCACCGTATCTAACAGGGTGCTCTGAGGATCAAAAGACCTCACGTCAAAAGATGTGAAAATGACTTCAAAAGTTGAAAGCCAGAGAGTATAAGGGAGTATTTGCATTTCGTTTTTATTCCCCTTCAAGATGTAGAGTATAGCTGAATCTCCTGCAGGCCTACCTATGTTTTTCTAGGGAAAGGATTTTCACCTTACCTTTGGCTCTATCTGGGCTTGATCTACTCCCAAAAGCCTGAGGTACCACCCCTCTTCCCCAAAGAACTCAGCTCCCACCAGCTCCAGCCCTGCCTCTCATTGCGGTCTGTTTTCTCCCCAAACTAGGGCTCCATGGAAGGAGGCCCTCACCTGCCCCGGGCCTTGCAGCAGCCCCTGGAGCAGCTGGCCAGGTATGGACAGCTCCTGGAGGAGCTCCTAAAGGAAGCTGGACCTGAACTGAGTTCTGAGCGCCAAGCCCTTGGGGCTGCCGTGCAACTGCTCCGGGAACAAGAGACTCGTGGCAAAGACCTGCTGGCTGTGGAGGCGGTGCGTGGCTGCGAGGTGAGGCCATGGCTCCAGTCACTCAGCTCAGACTGCCTTGCCCTGTGGCCTCAGAAGCAGTGTGGGCTGGTGACCAGACAACTGGATGCAAGTTCACAAGGCCCCAGGCTGTAATTTCTAACCAGCTGGATGGCTTTGATCAAGGTCTGAACTTTACTGGGCCTCAATTTCCTCACCTATAAATAAAGAAGCTAAGTCCTGCCCAACATCCCGTGATCCTACATCTGCCTGCGCTTTCCTGTTCCTTTCCTAATTCTTATCTCTATCTACCCTGCACTTCATTCTGTATCTTAACAGTCAACACACACCTTATTTTCCTCTCCTTAGTCTCTTTCCAGCCCTGAGGTTCCAGAACAGGTTGGAAACCTACTCCCCTGGGGTAGACCTTTTGCCCCTTCAATTCTTCGCTGATTCTCTTCCTGGGGCAAAATGGTGCTTTGGTTCCCAGCATGCAAAGGCTTCCCCATTGGAGGCTATAAACCCTACTGTGTAATGTACCGTCCATCTTCAGAGGCAGGGCTGTGCTGTCAGGCCAGGTCTGCTGTGCATGGTGACCAGTGGATGGATTCTAGGCCCAGGGCTTCCTGAGAAACAGTGCATTAGGCCCCTTGCCCTGTAAATCCCATTTTTACTCCTATAAAATACATAGAAAGTGCTCCAGGGCCAATGACCTTTCCTCTTCCTTTCTCCAGACGGACCTGAAGGAGCAGGGACAACTCCTGCACCGGGACCCTTTCACAGTCATCTGTGGCCGGAAGAAGTGCTTTCGCCACGTCTTTCTCTTTGAGCATCTCCTCCTGTTCAGCAAGCTCAAGGGCTCTGAGGGGGGATCAGAGACCTTTGTTTACAAGCAAGCCTTTAAGGTACAATGCCTGGGGGCTGGCAGAGGGGTTCAGAAACCTCGGGACGGGGTAGGAAGTCATACTGTTCTTGAGAACTCAGTCCCAAGCCAGGTTCAGAATCTGAATCAAACAACAGGTTAAGGTGTGGAGGTGACAGAAGTCCCTGTCATTGGTCTGCTCCGTGGGGTATTCCTCATCATTCATGCAGAAGATGCATGAGGCATTCCACTCCAGAAGGGAGGAGGACCTTTCCCACTGAGAACACGCATGCTTTCTGAGTTGGGGGGGGGCATGTCCCTGGGGGATGAGGAGAAAGGACACTATAAATATAGCTTAACTTGTTGGAGCTGAAGAACCCAAGAGGAGGGAAGCCTTACTTTAGGGAAACAGCCTAATAGCCCTGATATCCAGATAAACATCAATAGCAGCCCGGAGCTAGATCAGGCTGCGTGGCATGATCCTAAGGGTTTCTAGATTTGTCCCTTACACTAGGTCCAGCAGAGTCCAGTACAGAGGGAAGAGCCTAGGTTTGGAATAACGTAGATATGTGTTTGAACTCTTTTTCTCTAATGAGCTGTGATAAGCCCCTGGGTAAGATGCTGTGTCTCTGGGCACTCCCGTTCTGTAAATTGTGGTTGTTATGAAGACTAAATGTAGAGCACTTGGCACATGGTAGGTGTTGAGCAAACATTTACTGAGCGTCTACCAGATGCCAGGCTAAGTGTAGTGCTTCTCCATGTGGCAGCATCTAGCTAGGACGCACTCTGTCCCCACCCACCCTCCTCCGCTCTCTCTCTCAGACTGCCGACATGGGGCTAACAGAAAACATTGGGGACAGCGGGCTCTGCTTTGAGTTGTGGTTCCGGCGGCGGCGTGCACGAGAGGCATACACACTGCAGGCAGCCTCACCAGAAATCAAACTCAAGTGGACAAGTTCTATCGCCCAGCTGCTATGGAGACAGGCGGCCCACAACAAGGGTACTGGGCAAAGCTGGGAGAGGGTGTGCTTGGGGATCAAGGTTATTGCAGGAGGTTAGCTGGACAGTGTTGAGACAGCCTGGGAGAACAGGGTGTAGGATGGAGAATGACTTATGGGAAGATTCCAGCTCTGACTTGAGGGAGATTGCTAAGATAAAAATTAATCTGGCGTGCACCAAAAGGAAAGCCGATTTCAGGGAAGCAAGAGTAAATGGCTGGGCGAAGGAGAATGAGAGACCTCACTGAACCTGCCTTCCAGAACTTACTTGCTGTGTTACCAGGATTAGTTTGTTTTGTTTTGTGGGGGGTGCTAGTTTTCATTTTAATTCTCTGAACCTCATTCTACTCATCTGAAAAATGGAAAGCAGCATTTACATCTTAGTATGCTAGAACTAGGACTAAATAAGGTGACATATATGGAAGCACTTGATAAACCATAAAGGTATGTAAACATGGGAGTTTTGCTCTTCATGCGCAAGATAAAGGGAAGAAGGTGAGTAGCAGAAGAGAAGCTGGAATGCCAAATGGGCAGCATGCAGCACATAGCAGAGACAGATGACTGAGGGAGAAGTCGAGGACCACCATCACCATCCACACTGTAACAGTCAACAGGAAGAGTAACGAGATAGCAGAAGAATGAGAGGGAGGAATGAGAGCTGGGAAGGCGTAGAAGGAACCATTACAGCGTCTGGGCTATAGTGGGGGAGGGGCAAAGAGGTTGGTAACGGGGTCTCTGTTCCCTAGAGCTCCGAGTGCAGCAGATGGTCTCCATGGGCATTGGGAATAAACCCTTCCTGGACATCAAAGCCCTTGGGGAGCGGACGCTGAGTGCCCTGCTCACTGGAAGAGGTGAGGGCCAGAGTGCTGGGGGGTGGCCCCCAGAAGTCAAGACCCTGAGAGTGAGGGCACAGTGCAGAAGCGTGGTGGAAAGTAAGGAAGGGTACTGAGTGGATATGTCTTCCCAGAAACTGGGGGACTGACTGGGAGGCCCTCTGTGAGACTGAGGGTCATTTCAGGAAGCCAGGAGGGCTTTCCCACACCAGCACCCCACCCCTCCACCCCCACTCTCTGCAGCCGCCCGAACCCGGGCCTCGGTGGCCGTGTCATCCTTTGAGCATGCCGGCCCCTCCCTTCCCGGTCTCTCACCGGGAGCCTGCTCCCTACCTGCCCGCGTCGAGGAGGAGGCCTGGGATCTGGACGTCAAGCAAATTTCCCAGGGTGAGGCACCTCTCAAGGGGTGGCTCCCAACAGCTGGGTCATCATGGTGATGTTCAGGCTGCTTGCTGCTGAGCAATTCCTTTCTCTGGCCAAGTAGCCCAGTTGCCATGACAACTATGTACAGCTTCCCCATTGCTAAAAGAGCCTTCCATCTGGTTGCTAGGGTGATGCTTACAGCAGCCTGTTGCTAAGAAGCACTTCCTCTGTACCTCTCTCTCTCTAGCTCTCCTTGGGTTTCTATGGAAACTGCTTCAGCTTCCTGTTGTACCCTCCTGGTTCACCACGGCAATCCTTATAGTTTCCTGTCGCTTCTTCCCTGGTTGCTCTAATGATGCTGCTGACAATTTCCTGCCTCTTGGTAGGGGGGTTCTCTTGCAACTGGATTGCTATGGTGACTTACAGCTTCCTGTTGCTATGGAGCTTTTTCTTCCCTGATGGAGCAGCTTGGTTGCTTAAGGTAATCTAGAGGGGTTCTATACCATGCTCTCACCCTAGCTTCCCCTCCAGCCCCAGAAACACTTGACTCTTCTGGAGATGTGTCCCCAGGACCAAGAAACAGCCCCAGCCTGCAACCCCCACGCCCTGGGAGCAGCACTCCCACTCTGGCCAGTGGAGGGATCTTAGGGCTGTCCCGGCAGGTAAGTCCCTGCAATAGGGCTGAGAATGGGATGGTCTCTTGTAATCATTCAACCTATGAGGGGCAGGGGGATGAGTGAGCGTGTGCTCCCAGCAACGGTACAGGTTGGATGGATATGTTGTCTAGTCTGCCTTTCTCCTCTCCCCCAGGCCTGGCTGAGAGGGATCCAGGTCAGAAGTGAAAAGGAATCTTTAATAAGGAGCACAGTGCAGGAGTGATGGAAATCAAACTTGGATTAAATCAGCAAATTCAGGAACTTTGGGGAGGAAAGAGAAGTGAATTAATTGATAGGCTTGGTGGGGAGGATATATGCACGAGGTCATTTCTTATCCTTTAAATTCACTGCAGTTTCTCTTCCCTCAGAGTCATGCCCGAGCCCTGAGTGACCCCACCACGCCTCTGTGACTGGGTGAGTCAGTACCCCTTTCTACCACATCCAACAGCCTTCCCTCTCGCCCGTACCATCCTTCCTTCCCCAGGCTGCTTGGGAGACAGCTAATCTCCCCCCTCACCCCCACCCGCTCCCCTGCCCATCCCATCTCCCTCTTCTCTCCTGGCTTCTAGAGAAGATCCGGACCTTGGCTGCAGCCCCTCCTCTCTGCACATTTTGGGCTGGGATGGCAGGGGAACCTAGCGGAGGACTGGAAGACCATTGAATTCCTTCCTTCTGCTTGCTGGATGGAGAGGAGGTCACACGACCAATGTTTCCCTGCTACCGCTATCTCTAGCTCTCCCCAGCCAGGTGCCTTCCTTCAGGAACCAGAGTGGCCACATTTGCTTGCCTTCATACCCTGAGATTGGGGAAATGATCCCTTATCCAGTCCTTACCCATTGTGAGCCACTGCATACTCCCAGGACACCGGTCCGTGTCAGCCCTTCCCCGACAGCCTGTGTTCTCCCCTTTGCCCCACCCACTGACTCTCCCTGAGAAGACTCATCTCTGCCAGGTCAACTTGAGTTCCTGGTGACTCCATTCTGAGATGTCACAGGAAGCAGAGCTATGCAAAGCATTACAGTAGGGTGGGGCAGGGAACTGCAAACTTTATATATGTAATTACTGTTATTATAATACTATTGTTATATTAAATGTATTTACTCACACTTTGCCTCTGAAGAGCTAGAGCAGAGCTGTGAGTAGAGGTGATACCGCTAACTTGAGCCCTTCCCCTTACCCAACTATTAACTAGAACACAGAAAATAAAGCCAAGACCTTTATCCCTTACCTGCCCAAAGCTTGCCCTGGGCCTGGGCCAGTGTGCATCCTCTCAGAGGAGTGGCCCCCAAAGGCTCAATGCACCCTTTGAAGTTCCTCCTCTCATGCTGCACCCACTTCTTGAGGCTGAGCTGGTCACAGTCAAGCTGGGGTCCAGCACAGGCCAGCAGTTCTCAAAATGAGGTCCTTAAACCACAGTGCATGAGGATCCCCTAAGCTACTTGTTAAATGCTAAGTCCTGGGCCTAACCCCAGAGCTACTGAAGCCAAAGCTTGGGGGTAAAGCCCAAGTTCCTGCATTTCTTACCAAGCTCTTTGGGTGATAAATAGCTCCTGAAGAGACGACTATTTTCTGGACACAGTGGCCCAAGGACAGGACTTAGGCAGACAGACACAGTGCCCTGTGCCTCAAGACACCTGTTTATTGGGGACACAACTCTGTGACAGGGATGACAGGAATCGTACCAAAAATAGCGACGTCTACAGGGCCCCTGAAGGGGCTAGAAGGGTACAGTGCCCCCCACCCCCACCCATTGTACAAAAATAAACTTTCACGCCTATGGACCAGCAAAGACTGGCAGAGCCGCCCCTCAACTGGAACATTCCTCTCTGCCAGCCCTGGGACCCCGTTCTTTGATCCTCACCCCTGCCACTTCTAAGGCACTGTGACTCTCCCCTGGGCTGGGTGGGTACCGCCCGCCCACCCTCCTAACGCCCTCTGCCCCTCCACCTCTGGTCCGCCTGGGGCTGGGATGTGGGTCCCACGCTGCCCCCTGCTGGCTGCTCTACCCAACTACCTCTAGCGTTCCCCGGCTCCTGCGGGGTAAACTCACTAAGCTAACGGCCCCTAAAAGGGCTCCCTACCTTTCTTGACCCCCAAGCCCAGCCTCTCCTGATCTCAACAGCCCAGGCCCCTCCTCCCCTTCCTGTGGAGGACTGGGGGGGTTCTCTCCTGACGATGCTCGGGTATAGGGCGGGGATGCATCGGCCTGGGGCGGCCTGCGGCCCCTAGCCCTGCGGCTGTGGTGCACTTGCAGGTGCAAGGCCATGAGCTCGGGGGCTCCAGTGGCGAAGGGGCAGAAAAGGCATCGGTGGAGGGCCCCCCCCGGCCCAGCCTCGCCTCCTGGCCCTGCCCGCAGGGACAGGTCCAGGGGTTCGGCCTCACCGCCTCGCCCGTTGCGCAGGGTCCTCCCAGGACTGGAGGGCTTGCGACGGGACGCAGGCGCAGAGCCGCTTGAAGGAGGCCGGGGGCTCGCCGTGCCCTCCGCCCAGGTCGCAGGCTGCGGAGTCGGCTTGGCTCCCGAGGGCTGGGCCGAACCCCGTTGGGAAGGGGGCGGCGGCTCTGGGGGCGGCCCGGGGCCGGCCCCGCTCTTCTGTTCCCGGTGGTGGCGCTGCAGGTGATACTTGAGCGAGCCGGACTGGGTGCCCGCGTAGTCGCAGTGCGGACACTTGTAGGGGCGCTCGCCTGGAGAGAGGGGGTTGCGATAGGACCAGAGTCACCATCGGTGACCGCTCCAAGCCGCATTTCGCTCCATGTACAGACCGTCTCTGGACCAGAAAAAAAAAAAAAAAAAACCTCCAACCCCCTCTGATTTAATAAAGAAGCGTTTCCCAACGATCTCATCTGGCCAGTCTGACGGCTGCGAACGTCATCTCCCGGCCTTTTCCCGTAGCCCTCACCCCTCTTGCCACCCCGGAAGCTGCCCCCTCACCTGTGTGCACTCGCAGGTGCACTTTGAGGTGATGCGCTGAGCGGAATGATTTTCCGCAGAAGGGGCAATCCTTGCCAGTGGCACCCCGACCCCCTTCAGGCCGGCTCCCTCCAACTAAGAGGCCATTCTCTTCTGCAATACACATATTAAGGGAAGTCAGAGGGACCCTTTGCCTTAGCCCTATCAAGGCCATGGGCCCTCACACCCACCACAGGATTGCTTCCCCTCGGGGCCCTAGAGGAAACAGTTATCTGTTTACGGGAACCTGAGGGATTGGATTTGTCATGAGTTAAGCTGTGTCCGCAAAAGTTGGTAAAAACTCCGGGGGTTCAAAAGTGAGAAATGAGACAGGTCCTTTAAAAAAAAAAAAAAAAAGGAACAGGAGGGCAGTGGTGTCCTCAGGGTGGGCCCAGGATGTGGAAAACCTCTGAGAGGAGACCCCTTACGTACCCTGCGTGGTGGTGGTGGACCTTGCCTGGGTCCCCGCAGCAGGCGCAGAGTGCCCTGGGCCCTCGCTTGGGCGTGGGGGTAGTGAGGCCAGAGGGCCCAGCGCCCTGTTCCGGGCCCAGGTCTCTTCCTCTGCTTCCACCACCTCCTCTTCCTCGTCTGGTTCCTCCGCACGGTGCCGGCGAGCCCGGGCCGGGAGAGCAGAGGGGAGTGGGCGGAAGCCTCCAAAGCTGCGGCCAGCCCCAGGCTCAGCGCCCTCACCATTGGGCCGGGCCTCGCCAGCTCGCAGGCTCAGGTAGCCCAGAAGGCTTGGAGGCTCACGGCGTTCAGCCGGGGTGGGCGCCGGGGCCAAGAGGAGCGCAGGGCCCAGGGGCTCATAGGCCAGCAGGCCCAGGTCAGGAGGCTGGGGGGCCCTGGCAGGCCCAGAACCAGGCCCCGGGGCACGCAGTGGACCAAGCTTGCTGGTGTGCACCTTCATGTGGTTCTTAAGGAACCAGGGCTCCTTGAAGCAGCGGCCACACACAGGACACGCATGATCAAAGGAGGCCTTGTGCTTGCGCATGTGACCCTTGAGAAACCAGGACTGTGTAAAGCTCTGGCCGCACACTTGACAGCGGAACTCCGGAGGCGCAGGGGGCTCCTCGGGAGCAGCAGGCGCGGGGGCGGGGGTTGCCTCACGTTCGGGCTCAGGCTCAGGGGGCTCAGGGACGGATCTGGGTTCAGGCTGGGGTGGAGGCTGAGGCTGGGGCGCAGCCGAGGTGGTCGCCAGGGGTCGCTCAGGAGCTCCGTGGGCCGTCAGGCTGTGGTGCAGCAGCTCCTCCTCCTGGCTGGAGCCGAAACTGCACAGGCCGCACTTCCAGGGCCTGTGCAGAATGTGCAGGTGGCGTTCGCGCTCGGCCGCGGTGCGAAACTTGCCTTTGCAGAAGGGGCAACGGAAGGCGGACGAAGATGGAGCCTGGGGCCGCGCCAGGCCCTCAGTGGCAGGAGTGGCCGGCAGGCCCCCTGAGCTTCGGGGTCTCCCCAGCCGGGCCTCCCGCAGTAGGGCGCGCTCCTCCAACTCCAGCAACAGGCGCGCGGCAGGGCTACGCGGGCGCTCGGGCTGGTGCGTGCGCAGGTGCGAGCGCAGCAGGGCCCGCTGCGCCGCGCGGTGGCCGCAGTGCGGGCACTGGAAGGCCTGGGCGCCTGGGTGCGCCCGCAGATGCAAAGCCAGGATGGAGTTGAAGCGGAAGCGCTTCCCACATACAGGACAGGGGAAGCGCCGTTCGCCTGCGCGACTCTCAGACCAGCCCACTGCTCCCATTCCCGGAGACCCGGCGCTCACGCCTGGCCCGTTGGAGTAGCGCTGCAGATCCAGTTCGCCGTCGAAGGCCGGTGGCGACGGCGCTAGGTGGCCGCCCGGGGCGCGGGGACGTGAGCCCTGGGGAGAAAGATGTGAGTAGAGCAAAGAGTGGAGAAGGGAGAGCTGTAGGGGAAGCCTGGACATGGAGGGCCAGAGGAACCCGAGGGAGGGTGAGCTGGGGCCTGAACCAGGAACACCGGGCGCCCTTCCCACTAACCTCGGGGAAGCTGGGGGACGAATGGGAATTGAGCCTTTGGGGCAATGGAAATAATTTCTAATAATGGGAGGCCAGAGAGAGAGAGGTAGGGAGGGGAGGCAATATACAGGTACTTGTAGATTCAGGCCAGAGCTTCACTCACCTCCATGGACCCCCTTCACATTCTTTGGTTCTGGGGAGTGCAGGGAAGAGGAGGAGGAAAAGCTGCTAGTGAAGGCAACAGGTGCTGAAGAGCTAAAGCAAGAGAGACAGATTTTGAGGAAAAGATGAGCCCTGATTTTCAGCAGTGGAGTCACCCCCAACACCACACTCAGTACCCTAAAACCTAGCCCTTCTCCTTCCTTACATCCTGAGACAGGAGGGAGCTGCTGTCTTCAAAACTAGTACTCCTTGATTTGCTCACACTGCCCCCGTTAACCCAGATTTCTTCCCCTAAATTATTCGTTTTAAATGCCTTGTCCAGAACAAGTACCATCATCACCCCCCACTCCCAACGCCCCCACCCTCTGGTGGTGGAGGAGACCATCACAGTATGCCCCTTTCTCATTTAGGCTGGGCTGTGCAGCTTGATGAGCAAACAGGGTGGGCTTGCCAAGCTCCCCAGTTATCCATGTGGGACCAGTTGCTCTCAGACCCCTAACTGACCAGCCAGCCAAACAATCTTCCAGACTCCACAGTTCTTCCTTCTGCCTTTACCCTGTCTTTCTGTCTTTCCCCCTTATTCTTCCTCCCTCCGCCTGGATTCCTGATCCATTCATTTCCATTCATTACAGAGACTCATTCATGCATGGGAGAGCAACACCTCCCAGCAGCAGAGAGTCTGGAGACAGACAGAGGGGGAGGGGCATGAAGGGGGAGAGAGCCAGAAGGAGAGGGAATGGAGAGAGAGTTGGGGGAGGAGTGGAAGTTAAGGGGCGCTGCTGGCCTGGGGAAGGGGTTAAAAACTGCAAATACCGAATAGGATTCATCCCCATGTTTCAAACCTTGAAGCCTGCAGTTTGATGGGGCATCTCAGCCCCTTTGTCCAGGGCTGTTCCGAAGCAGGCTTTCCTCCTCTCTGCAGGGGAGAGGCTCCCTCACACAAGAGGAGGATTACACTGGCTCTGAGCTCAAGAGGCTGGAGTGAGGGACGGGGGGCGGGGCTGGGCCATCTGCACAGATAGGGGCTCAGCACATGCTCTGAGCAGAAAAGGGTTAAAATTCTCCAGGCTAAAATTCCCTGGGCCTGGGATGTGCAGAGCTCCAGTTCTGAGGAAAGAGAAGAGCACCGAGAGGAAGAGGACTGGGGGGGGGGGGGATCTCCTGATTGTAAGCTGCAGAGGAGGTTAGCGTTAGGACTTAGAAGCAACCCCAAAATTAAGAATCATGGAAACAGGCCTAGGAGAATGACCAGAAGTCGTCCAGTCTCCCCTCTTGCTTACATACAGAATTGTATTTGGACAAATGTGGGCCTATGTTTTTTTCGCCTGAGATAGAAGGAATATTTGAGATATAAAGAACTTCCTTACAATAGGCATTCTGAAACTGAAATAGGTTACTGAGAAAGAAAAGGACTCAGCATTACTTTGCTTAAGGATCTTTAATAGAAGAAAACTGAGCCAAGAGTCAGCCCTGCAATGAGAAAAGGCTCTCGAGGTCCAAGGCTTCTTTAATTTTTGACATTTTGTAGATATAATAAGGCTCCATGAAGGGACACGTACCTGTTACATGTGGTATCTGGCTGGGAATTTTATTAACAGGAGATTAACAAAATGTCTTTGTCCAAGGGTCACTAAACAACCTCCACCACCCCTTTTAATCTGTATTTCTGTAGCTCCAAATTAAGGCATCCACCCTCATTTTCTGGATCCTCCAAATAAACCCCTTTCCTGGGACCAAGAGCCTAGCCAGCCTCACTGAGTAGGATCAGAAAGGTGAACTAGAATAGGACTGAGGAGTGCAAGACTACTGTGGGCCCAGTTAGACCAGTAATAGCCCTGCAACCTTCAGTAAATCACTTAACCTCCCAGTTTACTCATCCATAAAATAAGGAGGTTGGACTGATTTATACTGACGGTCCCTTCCAGTTCAAAAGTTTTGTGGTTCTGAGTCATAGGACTCTTCTGGACCCCAGAGAGATGTTAAAACAAATGGTCATTCCTTCAGTACCATGGAGAGTGCAGTGGGCTACCAGAGGAGCCACTTTGGCCACCTTAGTACCATTGATAGAGCTATGAAGTGCTAGAGGGGCCACGCTTGCCATTTTAGCACTATAAGGCACTGAGAAAAGCTGGAGGATTTTTTTAAAATTCCTATCTGGGAACCACAGAGGGGGATAAAAAACAGTGGTACCAGAGGGATTATTTTGGCCTTTTGGATGTCACTGAAAATAGACAGACGTAATAGAAAATAGATGTAACTAGAAGAATTTTAATTAGCTATAAGAAGTGTCCTGACAGTTACAGTTTGTACATCCTGGAATGAGTTACTGAGGCATCGTATTTGGGTCCATCACATTCTGTTGCTCTCCTGGGGATTCCCGGAACATCCTGGTGTACAGCCAATCTGGTATATTCAGAGGAAGCAGATGGTGGGGGAGGAGGGGGGAGGCTGGGAATACTGCATGGTCATAGCTGACTAACCTATGGGCACATACTCTGATTCTGAGAAGATTCTAGGGCCCCTAAAACTACTTATAGGATAGTAAACAAAATACCTCATGGGAGGCTGACCTCATTTCCGAGGCAAGCAAGAAGGAATTGGGCAAAGCTTCCGCCCCCAAAACAAAACAAAAACAAAAAACCTGCTTTGCACATAGCAGTTTCCAGGATGGAAATACAGTGATATACAAGAAGGCCCAAATTGCAGCTGAATTCCTGGGCAGGGAAAGTTTCCCCAGAGGGTGGTCTCAAATCAACAAAACACACTGATAGACCCCCTAGGCCCAGTCAAGATCTCCTGAATCATCTCCACACCAAACCAGGTCCCAAGCACCTTATCCCATGAGTTTTTCGCAATAGGAGAAAGCACTGCCAGAACCCCAGATTTTATGAACTGACCTGGAACCCAGGTCAGGCACATACTGCCTGTGGGCAATAATCACAGAGTTTTCTGTAGTCAGGCCCTAAACACCATCCACGAGACTTAGCCAGACAGTAGTAATGACCTACTTTCCACCCCCACTGGGAATCAAGGGTTATCTTGCCCTTATTTGGGTTCTATAGGGATGCAAGGCCAAGGATAGGGATCTGAAATCTTTCCAAAACAACAGGCCAATTCCTTTTATGTGCTAGGAGAGCTGGTGGGAAAGGGGGTGTGGACCATTAAACCTTACTGAGTAGGGACGGACGGAAGGGTTGGTGAGAAGACTTAGAAACAACAGGGTCAGGTATATAGAAACATCTGCTGCCTGGAGGATCACAAAGACTGCCCCTCAAGCCTTGTGGTTCAGAAGTTTTTAGGGTCAAAGTGTACAGGGCAAGGACTCAGGACTTCTGAAGTACAGTTGTGACTAGGCCTGTCTCTGGTCTTCTCTAATATTTGATGTTTTCCCCTTTGAGAATCCTTACACCTTCCAAGTCCGCTAATACTGTGATTAACGTTGCATTAGATGGGGTTAAAAGGAAAGGGAGTTCCTTAGGTGGTCTACAGTCAAGACCACCTATATCACACAGACATGCCAGTAGCTCACTTTTATGGTCTTCTCTCCACAGCCCTCTGAACCTCACTGCTTAGGTGGCTCCCCCAAAATGACCCCACTGCACAGCTTGCCCACTTTTTAGATTGAGTTCTTAGTAAAGCTTCCTCCCCTTCATTCTGACTGTCCAGAGTTGGGGTCACAGACCTCGTCATGGACTCCAAATGTACAGCATGTGAAAGGAAGGTTCACCTGCTCACCCCACCATGGTGAATCTTATCCCAGAGGTATGTCCCAACTTGACCCCTCTTCTGAAAGTTCTAGAGGACCTGGATTTGGGGTAGTGGGTATATAGCCAGCCCGAAGGCCCCTTAGCTGGAGCTGACCCTAGAAAGGTCAGAGTCTTAGCACCATATGGGCCTCAGTTCTCCGATTAGGGGGTAGAGAGTTGGGTAGGAGAGCCTCTGGGAAAATCTCCCTCCCAGAAGTAGGCTGGCAAGTAGGACAAGACCTTTGATCCTGAACAAGAGGTTCTTCCAGCAGCACCCCAAACCTCTCCCGGGGAAGATAAACCAGGAAGATGATGGGGGGCAGGGTTAGGAGATTGGGAGGCCAGGGCTCAGCTACCCGGGCCGGGAGAACAAAAGCTGAGTTGCAGCCGCCTCCGCTGCTGCCGCCGGCCGAGCTCTTTGTGACACTTTGTTTGGGACGCAGAGAGGGAAGCACCCCCCATCCTCTCCCCTCCCCCACCCCCGCTCCCGGAGAGTTTGGGTCCCTTCCCCCTCCTCCATCAGCCCTACCTGGGCCGGGGGGCACTCATCCACTCGGGCTCCCAGCTTGGCCGCCCCGCACCCCTACGCCCCTCGCGCCCTGCCTTCGGGCCCCTACAAAGACGCCCGCCGGCCCCCCCCCCACGCTGGCCTTTCCCCTTTGGTGTCCGCTTTCCCGGCTCCCCCACCTGCCCCCCCTCCCTCGAGGCCCCCCTAGCTCTCCAGGCTTCCTTGGCCGCCGCCCCCACCCCGCCCCCCCATGAGCTCTGGGCGAAGTTTGCTTGGGGCCGAGCCGGCGCCCCTCCCCCGCCCCCGCCCCCTGCACCTGCTCCGAGCCGGGCGCGCGCAGCGGGCCCCCCCTCCGGGAGGGGGGGCGGGGGCCGGGGGCGGGGGCCGGGTGGCGGAGGGGGGGCCAGGAGTGGGGGGAGCGGCTACTCACGAGCCCCGGGCGGGCGGCGGCGGCGCGGGAGGCGGCGGCGGCGGCGGCGGCGGGCGGCGGGCCGGCGGCGCGGGCGTCAGCGTTACGTGGGGCCGGGGGAGATGCGCCGGGCCCCGGCCCCCCCGCCCCCGGCCCGGCCCCCGCCCCCTCCCCGGTCCCCCGCCCCCGGCCCTGGCCCGCATTGTGTGCGGCGGGAGGCGGCCCGGCCATTAGCATGCGGGGGGCGGCGCGGCGGGGCTGGGAGCCGCGCGGGAGCGGGAGCGGGAGCGGGGCTCTGGCTCCGGGGACAGGGAGCTGGGGACCCCGGGAGCCGCGAGAGGCGGCCGCCAGGGGCGGGGTGCGGGCCGTTTGGAGACGGGGGGCGCTGTCGGAGGGAGGGAGGGAGGGAGGGAGCGGGGGTGGGGCGCACAGATGATTCCAACAGGAGACTGGAAGAGATTTTAAAAGGTCATCTCGTCCTTCCCCCAGCCTCCAAGCAGGACTGCCCCTCCCACCCTAAACCCGGACATACCAGGGAAGGAGCTGGCTCTGCCGCTCTTTCTGCCCCAACATGCACAGACTCGGGAAGTTCTTCCTGGGGTTTTATCTCAAAGCCTCTCCCGAACAATTTCTGTCTCTTTTGGGGGAGGAGGAGGGGCGATTATAGAGATAGTTAATGTCTGCCGTATAAGAAACATTATTAAAGTTACTCTTCGGTCCTTCCTGTTCTTGATAAACAATTCCTGCTCCTTCCTCTCGAATTCTATTTTCCATTCCTTAAGTCACTTTAATGGCTCTTCAATACAACAAATATTTACTGAGTGCTTACTAAGTACCAGGCGCTCTGCTCAGCGCCGGGAGGGATGAACCCAGGAGAATGTAGTGCCCTCCCTGGAGGAGACTGTAATCTAGACAGGGGCTACAAATTTGTAAGTAGTGTACTTAGATTTAATCAATATTTACCGAATGCCTGTTTACACATTTAATAGTATGTAATCCTTAAAATAACACTGAAATATAATTAGTCTGCATTTACAGGTAAGGAAAATGAGGCCAAAGAGTCTCTTTCCACTGGCCTACCAGCCCAGGGATCCTCAGTGCAAGTCCAGCATCTCACAATCAGGCCATTGTCACCAAAATTAATGCACATAGGGATCGAGGACGGAGTAGACAGACAACAGTTCTCAGGATTCCTTTAAATGTGATCCCCACTCCCCAGGAAAGAGTGGACACAATGCTTCAATGAGTGTTGGCCCAGCACTGAGCAGGGCAGAAGTGGCTTACAAAGAAGGCCACTTTGTCTCCCAGGACCTTGCCTCCTAGTACTAAGTCCTGGGGGTCTTCTGGCTCAGTCTTCTTCTGTCATCAAATAATAATGACAGTGATAATAGCCACGAACATTTATTGAGCATGTATGTGCCAGGTGCTGGGCTGAACTGGTTCATATGCATTTTCTCTCTTAATACTTACAGCAACCCGTTGAGGTCGGTATTAACTTCCCTTTAATGATAAGGAAACAGATAGATTAAATAACTTGCCCAAGGTCACTCAGGTAGATCTGGGATTTGAACATAGGTCTGGTTGCCTCCAGACCTCAGGCTCCGCACCAAGATGGGCCGTTCCTATTTTTGATCTACAAAGTATATATTTGGGCCCAGGTGGTTCTGCTTCTTATTGTGGTAATAAATGACCCCAGCTTAGCTTCTGAATAAGCCTTTTAGTATACAGGCATCAGGCACATCAGTATGACCTCATAGCACCATTAATTGTTATTATGCACCCTCCTTGAGTCAACAACCCTTCAAGTCATTTCATTAGTCCCCTTTTATCACTCAGTTTGAACAAATTGAGGTTCCAGTAGGTAGAATAATATCCAAGGTCACACAGCTTGGAAAGTGGCAGAGCTGAGAGTCTAGTCCAGGTCAGCCTGGCTACAAGGCAACTTCTATCTCTCAAAAATATTGTTGGAACAGTGTCCTCCCCAAGACTGACCATTTAAGGACCATCTTCTACACATGCCTAGCTGCAGGTTATCACTGAGTCAAAAACAATCCCCACTATAAATAGAGCTCTCCATCCACTTAGTCAGTGTCCGATACAGAGTAAATCCTTCAAGAAAAGAATGAGAGAAGAGAAACTGTCCAGAAAGTGAGAGACAGGAAGTCAGATCTTGGCTGGTCTTGGGACAAAGCTTCAAGTGGTAATGACAGGGGACCAATGCAGACAGTAATGTGGGATTTTTGAAAAGAACAGCAAGTAATTTGAGGAAGCCCCCACAAAGAAGAAAGATTAGATGGAAATAGCAGGGGAATGGGGCCCAGGGTGGTAGTGTCCATCAGATGAGGTGAGTGATCAGAAGAGGAACCTGGCATGGACAGAGATGGGGGCAATAGGAATTGGGAACAGAATGAGATAGGGCTGGGTGTCTTGTGGAGTGAACTGAGGCTGGTGTCTACCCACCGCCACTCCCTAGATCCTTAGGCCCTCATAGGGACCTTTGCCCCACCACACCCCAGCTCTGATAGCTTGTCTCTGCCAGGACAAGTCTGCCGTCTGCTCTGAGCTACCAGGCCCAACCAAGAGCTCAGGCCCAGCTGGGACCCATCCCTTTGGAACAGCCGCTTCAGACTAGGTAGGTGTGAGGCCCTGAGCCTCAACTCCCTGGATTTTGGGAGTGGGCAGAGGGGCAGCTGAAAGAGATGTAGCAGCATGTCCTGTCTCCTGATAGGTGCCATAATGCGTTTTTCCTAGGCTAGGAAGCACCGAGTCCTAGTGGTCAAGGGAGCCATGGAGGAGAGAGCTGGTCAGCAAGAGCAAGAAAGACCCAGCCTTCGTCTGGAAAGGCTACAGCACTGGGCGAGGCATAGGCAGAGTGGGCACCTCTTGGTGCTGGCGGTGAGGCCAGGCTGCCCCACCCCAAGCTTCAGCATCTTCACTTGTACCCCAATTCAATCCACCCATGTTTAGTAAGAACCTAGTCTGCGTCTGAAATTGTGCTAGGCTCTGAGTGGGAGGAGGGTGGAGGAAGCATAGAATAAACAGGGCAAGACCCTTAATCTCCAAGTAGCTTCCATCACGTAGGGAAAACACGTAGGTAAGTAACTAAACTACAACATGAGGCAGACAAAATTTAAATGATATCTCCTTCTTTCACTGCCCTTGGTTGACTACTTTTGGCCACTACACATCCCTCCCAATCACTGATCTCTGGGAGAGGCAGGGGTTGGGAGGAAGGAAGGGAATTCCTGACAGTTCTCCTTCAACTGCCGTGCATCCGGCCTCCAGGTGAGCCAGCTATGGCTGGCAGTGGCTGTGGTGCCCTTTGCTATCTCAGTTGCCTGCCTGAACTCTGCATGTCACGTGGCCACAGCACTGCCACTTGGACCTGGACTATTTGTAAGAACCACCATATGGGAGGGTGGATGGAAGGTCCTGGGGGCCCCTCCCTAATGAGCCCAGAGCTCACCGATTGCCTTTCTCACCATTCAGGGTCTCCTCACTGGGATTGTTACCCTTGAGCTGCGCAGAGCACCCCGTCTCTGGAAGGTGAGAGGGGAAGAGGATGCAGTTCTATTCTCCCACCCCCACAAACACACACACACACAGAGCACATACGCACACAGGCATGCACACCTCTGCCCAGGAAGTGGCTCTCTAACTGTTGAGTAATTGTGTCAGCTCTCTGCCTCTAACTGGCCTAAAAGACTGAGGAGGGAAAACAAGAAGTTTAGAGGGCTGATGGCCCTGTTTGGAGGTGGAGGAACAGGAGCTGAGTTTTGTTTTCAGCTAACCTGCAGGTGGGGCTTGGGGTTGTAGTGAGTCCCCTGGGCTGGGCAGGGCTGAACTGGCTCACTGGCAGGTGCAGGCCATGATGATATTCAACACCTTCAATCTGATCTTGGGCTTCATTGCACTGGTGGTTGAGGTGCTGAAGACAGCCTTGATGTCCTCCCCAGCTGTCCCCTCCCAGGTAGGAGTGAATAAAGAAAGTGGGAGGAGGAGGAGGCAAGAGGAGGGGAAAGGGTAGGGGCAAATAGGTGCAGGGTCCCCTGCAGCATCCTCAGCCCTGTCTACCTACAGCTAGCCGGCTTGCTGGTGATGGAGCTCAGCGCTGAGGCGTTCACCCTAGGCGGAGTGCTGGTCTCAGCATACTCCCTATTCCTGCTGAGCCAGAGGAAGCCAGGATGCTTCAGGAGCCAGAGTCTGCACTACCAGGAGCTGCAGGAGGTATTGAGGGCAGGAAAGAAAGTATGAAGGAGCTAATTAGCAGCTCATTTTTTTTTCATTGGCTATCCTGGTCTGTGGTACTTAAGGGAAATCAACGAGGGTGGGAAGGAAGTGGTCCTAGACTGAAACTGGTTTTCTGGATTTGGACATTTCTCCCCTAGTAGTGGGTAAGAGAGAGTTAGGTATCTAAACGGTTGGGAATAGAAATTTGGGAGAGAATTAGGAATATGCCTAAATATTGGAAGGGCTATGGGAACACGAGAAAAAAAAAAAGCAGAAGTAAGCTGCATCTGTCTGGGATTCCTGCTTTCTCACCCCTATAGTTTGCTCCCCTCACACCTGTCTGGTTTTCAGGGTCTCTCGGAGTTGGAAGAAGTTCCTGATTTAGAGAATGGTCCCACGGCAGTTAGCACAGCAGACAGAACAAATGAGTGAGCTGGCAAGGAGAAGCAGACAGGTGCTGCTCTCCTACCCGACGGGCGCCGTCTCCAGACCCTCCTGCACCCTATCCCACCGAACTTAAAACTAGATGGAGTCCCTTGAGACCTACATGAAGTCTGGTGAAGTGCCTTCCATTTCCACTCAGAGTAGGCCCCTGTCTCTTTTCTTTCCTGCTGGGGAAAACAATGCCTAGACCGAGTCTTCCATCACCTCACTGCCCCGAAAATCTGCCCGCCTGGAGGACACCTTAAACCAGCTTTCACCTGGACCCATTTCCTCCCTTCCAGCCTTCCCCTCCTTCCCGACTGCCTCCCCATACAGCTTCACATTCGCCTCCTCTCACTGTTTCCACAATTTCCACCTTTCACAATCCCATCCACGCCAAGCCCGGGTTCCCGTACACGCCCACCCTCTGAAATCAATTCACGGGTGCCTTGGTTCTCTCCCTTCGATCCGGTTCCTTTCTACTCTAACGGAGACTACAAGTCCCAGGATGCCCCGCTGTCCCCCGTGGCCTGCTGGGAAATAAAGAGCCTTCCCTCCGCGGTGGGGGCGCTGTTCATCGGCTGAGTGACGCGAGGCGCTGGAAGTCGGGGCCTAGCCGAGAGTTTCCTCGGACGCGACCACTGGCCCCGCGAGCAGGGAGGAGCCGGGCGGGCTATTCTAAGCGGGGGCGCCACCACCCCAACCTCGGTAACTGGGTGCTGACTGTGGGTCCACATTCCTCCTCTGGCAGCTTCGGAGACGGGCAGGGGCTGAGGGCTGGCCCTCGGCAGAGGTGGGGTTTCCCAGATGCTGTCGCTGTACCCCCTCCCACAGTGCCCCGGTCCAAAGTCCTGAGACTTGGAGCGCGCGCGAGAAAGGGGTTGGAGATGATGAGTCAGAAGCCCAGGGCCCTTCTCATCCCCCTCCCCCGGGGCCTGGGCGCCCGAGGAGGCCGGGCTGGCCAGGCTGATGGGTGGATGGGGCAGGAAGAGGGAGGGACGTGGCGACCCGACCTAAGGCTTTCCCGCCTCTTGGGAGCACGCCGGTGTAACGAGCCGGCGTTGCCGCCACCCTTTCTCTCCAAGGCGGGAGCGGGACTGCGCAGGCTCAGCCTTTTGGCAGCCCCGCCGACCTTTGATCCCAGCTGCGGTAGGGTTGCTGAAGCTCTGGTTGCGCTCAACCCCCACCGTTTGTGACCTTTGCAACTGTGCAAAGATGACAAGATCGGGTGGGCTTGAGAAAAGCCCAGGAAAACTGGGACAACGAACAGCACCAGCCGGACAGCTTACTAGCCGCTAAAGGAACTACAAATTGACCAGAGCTGGAGTACTAAGAGAACTCACCCCAGATTCACATAGTGCCCAGGATGGGTGTGCGCCTCACACTCATTTTTGTTCCCACTTGAGAAGGCTTCTTTCCCTAGAGAATGCTGCTTCTCCGGGCTTAGCCAAGCCCAGGCACCAGTGAGGAAAGAGCGCAGCCTGGCTGCCTTGCCCTGACATTGCAGTGGCGCCAGTGGCAGCTCTTTTCTGTTTGTGACACCTTGGGAGTGGTAATAGCCGCCCTATGACAAGATTGTGTGAGTATTAGTGGGTGGGGACAGTTCTGGGATTAGGCTCTGGAATGGAGAAAACAAGATCTGGGCCTCCCCTTCTCCTTCCAGTCTTAAGTGCCAGAATAATGGAGAGCTCTTGAGTGAAGGTCTCAATATAATTTTCTTCAAAATCAGAAGCTGGTAGTAAATAAGGAAGCTGAGGGTAAAAATCAACAATTCATTTTCACTGTCTTCCAGATAGGAGCAACAGCTTTTAGTGATATAATCAGAAGTCTGGAAATTGCATTTTAGTTCTTGGAGATGTTCAGTCACCTTGCAAATGAACCTTGTATCAGTCAGGTTAGGCTAGGTTATGTTGTGGTAACTGCCAAAATCTCAACGGCTTAAAACCACAAAGGTTTCTCTCTGACACTACATGTCTAGAGTAGTCTGGCTGGATGCTCTGCACATTTTAAGTTATTCAGGTACCCGAGCCCATGGAGTGCCACCATTTTGAGATCCTGCCATGTCACCATGAGACTAGCCATCACCACCTGCCCCCATTGTGAAGTAAGCATGAAGAATTGTTCATGGGTTCTTAAATGCTTCTGCCTCAGAGGGACTCATATCACTTCCACTCACACTTCATTGGCCAAAGCAAATCATATAGCCACACCCAACTTCTAGATGGTTAGAAGGGCAATCTTTTCATATGCCTAGAAGGGGAAGGGAAGCAGAAATCCTTCATTTAAATAAATAAAAAAAAAGGACATAATAATTTGAAGTGATTCCTGAACAGTTTAGCAGTTAGAATTCATCTGTTCCTGCAGTTATGTCCATATTTACTTCTTTGGGTTTGTTCCATGAACAAATGAAGTTCTTAATAGAAACCTTTCCCCCCAAAATAACAAGACTGGGAGTCAGGAAGTCGAGACTCTGGTTTTGTAGTGTAAATTTGGGCAAGTCAGACTCCTCTGACCTACATTTTGTTTAAATGGGGATTATAATCATAGTATTTACTTTCTCTACCTTACTGGAGTACCAAGGCTCAAATAAAATCACACATGAAAAAATACTTTAAAACTATAAAGCACTTTGGAGGTCGAAAATTGCCTGTAGGGATGAGGAGTAGTGTAAATGAATGAAGCAGATTAGGTATGAGTTAATAGAGAGTGGTGGGAACTATGGCAAACTAGAGAGCACACATTATTTAGAGACTTTAACCTCACTCAACTCTACACAGTAATTGCCATTTGGGACCGTGGGCTTAGTACTGCCATTGTTCCAATTTTCCTATAAAAGTCAGAAATCCTGACTTGTTAAGTGTGAAATCTTCTGATTTTAAAATGCTGATAACTAATTTTCTTTAAATTGAGGACCACATTCAGCCTATGGTCCTTCAATTATTGTGTCTCCTTTGTACAAACATATAGTAGAAATTCAGGTTTTGGATGTGCAATGTGGTTCTTGTATGCCCTCGAGGCCTCTTCTAAAATTCAAGAGCTTTGGAGTGATTTAACATCAGGTTCTTAAAACCCTTTTTTATCATATTCCTCTCATAGTGGTTCTCAGGGAGGCAGGGGTATTTGGCAATTTTTGGTAGTGACAACTGCAGAGGGTGGGGTAGAATATGTAACCTAAGGAGCATTAGATGGTAAGTCAGGAGATCAGAGATTTAGAGCCAGTGCTACTAATGCCCATTTCCCATACATTATCCTCTGTCAGCTGCAGTGAAGACTGTGGGAGGTTTGTCCTGTGATCCTCATTATCCCGTCTCCACACTGCCGATTGCCAGAGTCCCTGGCTGCTCCATGAAAGCATTCTGCTTTGCTGCAATGCTTCCCGGCAACCATTGTGTCTGCCCTTCATCAGTTTGGCAGCCTCTGTGGAAGTCACTCATATTTTACTTGAATTGCTGCCCACTGGAACTTCACAGAAAGAAGTGACTGTGACAAGGTTCCTGCTGACGTCAGTTTATAAAAGGCCTTGACCCCTTATCCCTTGCATTTTCTCCCTTGGAGAAATATGTAGCTTCATAGGCAGATGAATTCTGTGATGGTTGGGAATTCTCCATGTTGATGAATTTTACCCTGATTTCTTTGAAATTCAGTCGTTTATTCTGGCCTCGAATGCATGACTATAGACAATTGACGGTATTTCCCAAATGAACTATCTGCTTTCGCAGATAGTTCAGGTTTTGTGTCCTGGGCTATGTTCTCTGCTGCCATCTCGTGGCCTCTCTGCTGCCCGGGTCGAGGTCTCACAAAGAGCTTTTCGGCAAGGTAATGGCGTGTGTCAGGGCTTTAGTCGGAGAAAGAGGCCCTGCACCCTGTGTGGCGCGCCCCAAATCCCTCCTCTGCCATGAATCCACGCGGGCTGCAGCACGCGCCGCCTGGCTCCCAACCTGGACATCCCTAGCAGGCGAGGGGTGCAGGGCCCTTCAGGGTCATCCTCGGCCCCTGGGGCCTCTATGTGTTATGCAATGCTGGACGGGAGCCACCAAAATCAGTAAACTCAACTTCCCAGGAGTAATCGGAGCTGACCTTGCCTGCTTGGCCTGATGATTGCTCCGCAGCCTCTCACCCGCCACTCGCCACCCAGGGCAGGGATGTTCTTCATCTCCGTGAGCAGAGATGATTACCCCGGCAGGTTTCTGGATTTTGTTTTCCTGTCTAGGCCCATTTTGTGTTGCTGGGTCCTCACCCTTCATTCTTGGCTTGCCCAGCCAGTGCTGCCTCAAGTCCAGTATTTGACTGATGGGTTGAGCAGGACAATGGCGGTGTGTCACTTGAGGCAGTGTTTCCTGTGACTGTGGCAGGATCTGAGCACTGTAGTGATAGAGGTCCATCTCCAGGGCACAGGGAATCTGGGCTACCAGTGACTGAGCAGTGAGCGACTGGTGCAGGAGGGAAGGCAGGAAAACTTGTGTAGTTCATGCCCTCTCTTTCTCTCTCCCCCCCTTTATAAAATTTTTATTATAATGTGTTTAAAGACCTTCCATTTGCTAAAGTAAATGTGTAGAACTGTCCCTCAGTTGTTAGCCCCTGCTGTATGCTTTCCACATGTTCCATCCTTTGTGGGGAGCCCTGACTCTGTGTGCTCCCATTACCCCTAACCCCAGAAGTGGGGGAGGAAGAGGAAGAGGAAGGAAGAGAGGAGGAGGAGAAAAACGGAGGGGGGGGGGGAACTGCTGCCTTTAGTGTTTGTTTTAACCTGCTTTCCCCTCTATGAAAATTCCAGGGGAGGGGGTCTCCTTGTATAATTTCCCAGGCTGCTAAGCTGGTGTGTGTGGCTGCTCTTTAAAATTCAGAAGCCATTTACTTAATGGGAGTTGTCTTCTGTTTCTTTTGTTTTTCCTTCTTTGCCTACATTTTTTCAGTCTTATTTAATTTATGTTTTATGGTGCATGTTATTCTTGATTCTACTTATCACTGGAATCTTTGGTTTATTTTTCTTATCAGAAACTTTCTCTCTGTTTTGTCCAAAGTAAATGAGTTGTCATTGTTGATTCTCATCTAGTCATCCTTGCCTTTGTAAAGTTTTCTTGTTTAAAATATTTTTCCACAAGTCCAAGCTCGCCAGATATGATTTAATTTGTTTTGCATTTTTCTAATTATGTACTCCCTGTGTGTATAAAGAAAATGCTGTCCCCCGACTCTTATGCTTTAGGTAAAGCGAGAGAACTTAAAGTCATGACATAGGAGAAATAGGATTGATGTCTTTGTAAATCTCAAAGATAATAATGAGGAAGGGAAACCGGTTTTTATGAATCTAAAAAATGAAGCTGGGTCCAATGGTTACTTATTATAGAGAGGCTGATTTTAGAACCAAAAAAAAAAAAAAAAAGAGAGAGAGAGAGAAACTGAACATTTTTCTAAGATGAGCTGCTTTAAAGTTAGGCTCTCAACCTCTGGGTATGTTTGAGGGGTTTTGTGCAGTGTACTTCTGCACAGATAGGTGGTTGAAGCAAGTATTCAAATATCAGTTGAATGGTTAGAATAGATGATCTTTAATTTCTTCTCTAACACTAAGATTTGGTTTCTCAGCAGTGGTAATGTTTTTTAATGGACCTATCCATACTTTTAAATCTGAATGACTGGCCCTGGGCAAAATTGTGAAGTAAGGTATCAAGTATTCCGTCTTGTCCCTAGAACAGAGTATCACCTGTGACACTACTGACGTTTGGACCCAGAAAACTCTTTGTGGGGGGCTGCCCCTTGCATTACAGGATGTTTAGCAGCATCCCTGGCCTCTAACCACCAGATACCAGTAGCACTTCTCCCCTTGGTTGTGACAACCAAAAATGTCTCCAAACATTGCAGTATGTCCCCTGGGGAGCAAAATAGCCCCCTCCTTGAAAACCAATGTCCAGAGGGATATGATAAGAAATATTTCAAGAATATTAAAAAATATTTTCATATTTAAAAAGAACCCACAAAGACCTATAGTGCACATCCAAAACCTGTAATCCTCTCCTTGTGCCCCTTATTCCCCCTTCTGAATTTTCTATCTTAACCGGTGTTACTGCTTCATCACACAAACTCCTCTCCATCATTTCATATAGCCAAATGCTCACCACACGCTATAGAATCAGTCCTCCTCTCATCACCACCACTCCTGCCCTAGTTCAGGCCCTCACCACTTCTCACCTCAACCCCAGCAAAAGCTTCCTAAATAGTTTCTATGCCTCCAGGATTATTCTTCTGAGATACATCTCCCACATAGACACATAAATGTGACCACATAGCTTCCCTGCTTAAAAGCCTTTCAGTCGTCTCCATCCTGTAAAGTCAGGTCCAAGCTTTTTAAAAATGGTGCAGTGACCCCTGTGATCTGGCCCCTGCCTTTCCAATGTCATCTCCCACATCCCCTCCCTTGCACTTCACTCTTCAGTGACAGCAATCTGAGGAAGGTGGCATTGGCGTGCAGCCTTAAAATTTTTTAAATTATTAATGATACATATTAGTATGATAAACACTTCCACCTCTTTTTTTTTTCCCTTTTTGATTAGCCCAAGGATGATGATGATGACAGCAATGACTCAGTGATGGGTGGGCGGGGGTCAGGGCTGTTTGTTGCACACATTAGTGAGAAGTCAGAACAATTAAAACAGCAGTGAGAAGTCAAAGCCATATCATGTCAAAATAGCTAAGTCAAAACATCTCACTTTGGCACATGTATTTCTTACTTCCATACATTATTCAAGCTGTTGTATCTAGTATTACTACCTGCTACCTATTCTTTAAGACTCAGCTTAGTCTTCACCTACTTTGGGAAGCTTCCCTGACCTCTCCCATCACCACCAAGACTGTACTCTTACAGTGCCCTACACACAGATCTATTCTTATTGTGAAGCAGATTGGAATGCACCACCTCAAAATGTGCCATTTGGCATGGAGATTGTTTTGAGCTGAAGGCAAATAAGAAGCAGCAAACTCAGAAAGAGCTCTCTGCCCTCCCCCTATCTGCCTAAAAGAAGGCTATAAATTTCCCTTTGTGAAAGTCTTTCCCTTCCCCTCTCTCAAAGCAGGAGGAGGAAAAATAACCATTACACTGCAGACAGAGTCAGCACCATGATAGGTCTACACAAATAAACCTCACTAAAATCACCCTTATCTTCCATCACATTCCGCCATATATTTACTTTCCTGCAATCTACCACCCCAAGAAGCTCAAAACCCCTTTCTTTTGTCACTTCTGCACAATTTCTCACCCTTTAAAAAGTGGTATATAATCCCCTGTGTCTAATCACCTCTTTGGGTCTTCTTCTTTTCTATGAGGGTCCTTTGTGCACATAAAAATTAAAATATTAACATCAAATAAAATGTGTATGCCTTTTCTCCTGTTAACTTGGCTTTTGTCAGTTTAATTTGCAAGCTCCAGCTACTAAACCTAAGGGGATAGAGAAAAGAACCCCCACCCTACTGTTGAAAGGATCATTTATGTGCCCACCTTTGAAGCAACAACTGTGTTTTATTCAACCCCAGAACCTAGCCAAGTGAATGGCATATAAGAGTCATTCAATACATGTTTACTGAATGAATGAATAAATAGACTAAGTCAGAAGGAACTTTAGAAAGCATTCTACTCAACATAGAAACTCCTGTGCAACATTCTGACAGTCATTCAGTCTCTGCTAAAATGTTAATAGTAATGGTGCCACTGGAGAAAATCATTCAAATATGGCAGCTGGTGCCACAGCAAATTCATGGTTTCAAACTGCAACTAGATCCTAAAGGCAACCCCACAATACTGCTATTGGCAGTTCTCCATTTCCACAACTGCTACTTCATTTTTTTTTTTTTTTACTTTGTTTTCAGTAGTTATTCTAAAGTGCATCTGGAAGAACAAACAAATGATAATGAAAGAGAAAGAGAAAAGAAAGGAAGAAGAAAGGGCTTCTAACCTGAAGAGTAATAAGGTGAGACTTTGTCTATCAGCTATTAATGTATGTTATAAAGACAAAAAAATTGAAACAGTGTGGTATTGACATCAGAATAGACAGAGGTATGGAACAGAATAGAGTAAAATACAGAGCTCAAATATATACAAAGGTATAATATATTTTAGTGGCACTGTTTCTTACCAGTCAATCATAAACTGATTGTTTTCGAAAAATGATGTTGGAACAACTGCATAATGACTTGCAAATTAAGCTGCATTTCTATCATACACCATACACCAAAGTAAATTCTAGACGTAAATTTTAAAAATTAAAGATTAAAAGGAAGAAAATCAAGACCATCAAAATATGAGAAGAAATATAGGTAAATATTTATATAACCTGGAGCAGATGAGATCTTTCTAACACTAATAGCAGAGACTAAAAACAAAAAGATTGACTTTATATGAAAAATTTTAAACTTTCTATCCAAAAAAATCATAATAAATAAAGGTAAAAGTTAAGAAGGATGACAGAGGGTAACATATAGCTAAAAAATTCTTAGTATTACTCTTGTATCTTACAGAAAAATTTATAAAGACAAAACAGCCAATTTACCAAAAATAAAGAAATTTAAATGGCTAATAAAACCTATGAAAGATATTTACTTTCATAGTAAGAAATAAATGGAGTTTAAAACAGGATGACATTTTGTGCCACTCACATTACCGTCTTTAAATGCATAAGACCCATTGTTTATGAGTATGCAGGGAAATAGGCACTTTTTTATACCTCTGACAGGACTGTAAATTGATACAACTGTAATGAGGAAAGCAATTTAACATCTTGAATCTACAGGTTACAAATTTCCTACCCTTGGCCCAGCAATTCTGCTTCTAGGAATTTTTCGCAGGAATACTTTTGGACATGTGTAGTTACTTATTGTAACATTCATTACAGAATTAGTTTG